>NC_134111.1:94025000-94353571 GCF_040939455.1 Microcebus murinus | reverse complement strand
GTTGTTTTAGCACCTGCAATATTTTAGACCTAAAGGGTTTCCAAAGATGTATGTATTCCTGCCTCTTTCACCACGGATACAGTTAAAGGTGAACCTTTACTTTTTTTAACCAGAATATCTACTTCATGATGAGCTATTTATGACCTAGCTAGCATTGAAGGGTTTATCCATGTTTGTTCACAGCCTCAATAAAATATAATTGGCCACAAAGCCAGCAAGTGTTAAGGTCTAGGTCCAAACAAACTTATTATGTAGACTATTATGCTCTTTGTCCCACTTAGCATTTTTATGCATCTTAAATTGAGAATTATTCTCCTCTCTCTCTGGTGGGGGCTGAGTGATAACTGCTCAGATTTAAAGACTGTGTGATCAGTTTTACGATTCACATATCAGAGGCAGGCATCTTACTGACTTCCAGACGGAGGAAATAAAGACTTAAGAGTTCTAGGAAATAGCAGTAAAGCACACATCTCCCTTTTGTTGCCCTGGGAATTACATTTGGGAATTTACAGTCTCATAAAAGTAGAGATTCAGTCTTATGTAAATCTTAACAGGCCATGAAGTATTTGGGGATGGTTTTCTGTGTATTCAAAACAGCGCATGTTATAGCATGCTAATACAAAGAAGCTGTGGTTTTATCAAATAAGGTTATCTGTCTACAGTGGGTAAGGCAGAGATCTAGGACTACAATTGGGGTCACCACTCAGCTACGATTTTCTATTTCCACATAATGTTTAGGTATCAAAGATATGCAAGTCCTTCAGAAAAGTCTTTCAAAACAATTTGGAGGAAAGGAGGGGGCTGATAGCAGATGATGTATAGACTGAGCACTTTATAATGTTTGGCAAATATCTGAAGGCGTCAGAGAGTCTGTTGTGCCCACTTGCATTTTTATGGGGTAATGTTAATCAATTAGCTCAATTCTGCTATAGATAGTAAGTAATTACAGTCATCGGAAGCCACAGCAATGTGATTAACGGTACATTCCAATTTCTAAATGGAGCGTTTCACTTGGCACTTAAACATGGCTCTTTGAAAAGTATATTTTTTTGCATATGAGACACATGGTTGAATCATGATTTATTTCCCTGAAAATAATCCTATAAGGAGAAAAATAAAGAGTTTTATATGATGCCTTCTAGCCTTTCCAACAAAAATGGGTATGATTCAAGTTTCTTCTTTAAACATTTTCAAATAAATTCTCAAGAAACAGTATTTTAGGCTTCAGAGTTAAATCTTCTGTATGGAATTTTGAGGGAAGCCAGTTAAATTCTGAATAATTGTGGAGCACCTGCTATATTCATGTTCTGAAACTAACCTCTGTAAAGGATAGAACGGCAATTAAGTGACCAGCTGTGTATCTAAGAAGATGTCACAATAATAGGGCATTTGGCATATTTTAAGTGAATACAGTCTGAAAAGGAAAAAAAGGTAATTTCCACAAGAGAGGCACAAAGAAAATGCCATAACATTTCAACAGAGGGATAAGAAAGATAAAAATCTATCCAAGAAGAGCTGGATTATGGACTATGTACAGAATCATACTGAGAGATGAGGGCAGAAAAGTTAACTTCAGACAGTCTTGTGTATGAACATTGCCTTCATCATAGAAGGGTCACCAAAAATGCCTGTTGTTGGGCATTCAATCAGCAAACATGTATATAATGTTTCCTACATGCCAGGCTCTGCTTCCTCCTTGACACAACAAAAAATTTGGACACTTTCAGGATTATCACCAAACCTCCTTAGATATTCCACACACTGTTAAGTTAAAGTACTTCCCATTGAATAGGCTATTTATTCCATACACTTAAAATCTGAATGACTCTGATTGGGGGGGGGGTAAGTGCATCATAAAATGCAGATTAATTATTCTCTAAAATCAACTTATTAATTACTAATATTTTTGTAAGTAATTAGGAAGTTGATTAATAAGGGTTCTTGCCATCTACCAAAAGCATTTCTCTTTTATCTGATGTAGTAATATGGACATAAACTTTTGCTGTGTGAACGTCCACACTAGAAATAACTTGGCAATACGGTGGGCAGCGCGTTACCCTATGTCTCTGCCCTCAGCCATTCTGAATCATTTCCTCTCCTAATCTTGTGTCCTTGAGATATTGGTTCTTATAACAAGAATGTTCTCCCTTCTGAAGAAACAATGGCTAAAGGAGAAGAAAAAGAAAAAAAAGGGGAAGGAGTTCTGCATTTTTGAGGGCATATTGCCAAAAGAGAAAATTTAAACTTTAATTTATTAATGATATTCAAGATCAGTAATCATCTTTTCTTAGAAATATTTAAAGGCCAGTACTAAAGCTATAGAAAAATCATTATTTTATTTCTAGCCCCATGGTTCCTAGGATTCTTTAAGCCTTCAATATGGAATTACTGATGAGTCAGGTGGAATCCATTTCAAAGAGGTTTGTTATTTTAAGATCAAGCTGTGTTAAAGAATCGTTTGCATTTAGAGAATGAACAACACATTAAATTTTGACTGGCTATCAAATATCTTTTATTATTATAACAGCTTATCATTGAAATAGTTGTTCTAATTCGCTTTAAATTCTAGGACATGTTTTTTATTACATTCATCTAAGTACAGATAGTCATCTAGATTTTACCGAGGAAAACTCACACAAGAAGTTTCACCTGTTCTAATCCTCTATATCCTGTATTTTAGCTCTCCTTTCAAACATGAAATTTTAAATAAATATTTTTAAAATGTAATATGTAGGAAATAGCTTTTTGATAAAAAATAAATTTCAGGCCAAATTGTAAAAGCACGATGATTTTAGACCAAATGGTCTGGAATCACTGTCCCTGAGACTCATGTGGTTGGATCCCACACCCTCCACACACATCCCAAGTGCCTCCTTGCCTTCTGGAAACTTCTCTGCCTTATCTTGCTCTATTCTGCAATGGACATGAATATTTATGTCGTCAACCACTATTATTTACACATTAAGCCTTTCTTTCCAGGTGTTATCAGACAGATATTATTTGGAAAAAGTAGGGACAGATGCCTTCCAGAGCCGAATAGTTCTTTCCCGAATTAAACCACATAGGAGTTGCCTGTGCTTCCTGCACTTAAGTCCAACCTTATTAAATTTTATACCAAGAGGATTAAATCCAAGCCTGGGAAGTTGGTAATTGTTCACTCTTATGGATTTATATAAATAATTTGAGAAAAGTAGGCTTGAAACTGCACTGGAGAATTTCAGAAATCCATTATAACTTTGACTCCCCCCCTTCCCAACCCCTCATATTGTTATTGTCATTGCTTCTCCTGCCCTTGTTACTGCCATTCAACAGTTACACTAACTCAAAATTTTCAATTAGTTGTCTTTCACAATTTAAGAAAAGTAGGGAGCCATGTCAGGTTCTCATTGCCATTCTTCATCTATATCATGGTTATCTACATTTTTCATGCATTTGTTTTCTTGCAACAGACAGAATTTGATGTACAGTCCGACTGACTATTGGAGCAATGAAGCTAAGTTGTAAGCATTTGTCATTTATTACAAAAGATCTCAGCAACAAAGTCTTGGCATCATGTTTTGATTATACTCCTAGGACAGTTTAAAGTCATGTGGTTTAGTGGTAAGAACAAAGAGGCCAGAAAGGTACTTGACTCGAAGGTTGGTTAGGTACATTGAGGGGTGACTCATGGCCTGACCTCAGCCACCCCAGCATGGAAACCAAGATGTGGAAACGGTGCAGGGGGGAAAATGGCATTGGTGATTTGGTGGGAAGCTTTCTGGGATAAATCCATTACTAAATCATCTCTGACATTAGTAGGAGAGATGCCAATACACATTGTGAGGGATGGCAGAATCCTCTCTTGCCCATCTTTCAAAGTGTAAGAAAAATGCAACCATAGCATGTCTGGAAATAGGTCCATAAAGTCATTAAATTATTCAAAAGACTTCTGTAGTCTTTCATCATAGTTCACATCTTGTTACCCGTGCAGGGAGTCTGTATAAAGAAAAAAGAACAGTGTTTCCTTAGTTTTCCAAGGATAGATGTAGAGAAGACATAAAAACATTAGTTAAGCTTTCGTAGTTATACTCTCATAACATAATAGGGTTTTAGAGCCAGATATTTTAGAGATCATTTATAATCTGTTATTCTTACTTTATTGAAAGAGGAAAATGATCAAGTCAAGTGCTGCATTCCTTATCCTGATGCATGCCATTTCTAAAACTGTATGTGAGGATCATTTTCAATTTATCAATAAATCACTTGGTAACATGTAACCTTGGTAACATGTAACCTTACATGTTAAATCTCTTATCATCTTTTCCTTTCTTAATATAAAATTGGTACCTGAAAAATTGTTTACTTGATGTTTGAAACAAATATCACTTCTTAGAGGTTTTGCTGAGCATCATGTTCCTGTCATTCACACGAAGAGCTGTGCCATTAGTGGCCACACTGATTTCTCACACGTGCTGACTCTGCATCAAAATGGCTTTTATTTTTAAAAATTAAAAAAGAAATTTAGTGCACTATAATGCTTTCTATGGTTTAATCAATACAATAAATATTCTCTTGTCCTATGCATTTAGGAGGTGACATTCTGGTTAAACACGTTAGAAACACAATTTATGACTATATTCAATTATTAGCATATAGTTTACATATGGGGACTCCTCACAAGTAAATTATAGGTTTCGTGTAGACCTGTGTTAACTGCGAATATATCAGCAGTAGAAATCCTTAGGTTTGTTGCCTAATGCAGAGGGATCGGGTGAGGCTCAGACTGCAGTCCCGGTTACAATAGTCTTCCCAAAAGACATGATTTTAAATGAGACTTTAAGTTAAGGGTCCCAAACTCAAATGCCTACAGGCCATGAGGGAATACATGAAGCAGGCTAGACAAGGAGACAAATGGAAGCAGTGGGCAGGATAGCAAACTTGGAAAAGTGGGGCCCATCCAAAGGCTACGGGCCACTGCTCAGCTTGGGCAATAGTTTCCATGTCAGAAAGTGGGATCAATATGGTAGAATCTTGAATTTTCCAAAGGAAGCTAGTAACCAGGGCTTTTATGTAAAAATCTCCCAATTTTTAAATGCTGGCCAAAAATTCAAATATTTTAAAACACTTTTGGCAGAAAAAATACAACTGTGGGACCAAGTTGAGTACTAGGCTGCCTGATTTTCATTTTCTTAACCCAGTCCTCCAACTTCAAGGGGCCAGTGAGAGCTATACTGCCTACAATGTATTACGACATGTTTGGCCGATAGGAGTGGGAAATGATTTTGATGTTAATGTAAATGTTGGTTTAAGGATTATGTTTTAACTTTGAGCAATGTGCACTCTGGCTCCTAATTCAGAAAGATTTCCACAGGTATAATTGAATAACAACAAGTCAGACTACCTTTTCTTGACTGTAAAACAATAGAAGGGAATATGGCAATAAATATCTGACACTTAATTTAATTGTCAGCAACATAATACAAGTAGAAGATGTGGACACTAATGTATCAAAAGCAACAAATCCTTTTAGAAACCTGTTTACAAACCAGACCAGAAATATCACCAGCTATTGAAGGGAGGCATTGGAGAGTGGGCTCAGATGTTCCATATTTTCCCTGTAAGTAGGTCAAGAATTATTTTCCATGCTGACTGCAGTGCTTATTTAGTGCTTACTATACAACCATGAAAATTTGTCCATGCCCCATCCTATTAAGCTGGGGTTTCACAGAGGCCTGATAAACCCAAAGCCAAAATAGATGTCACCAACATAGATGTCACCTTTTGTCCAGTCTAAGCCAATCACTGGAGTATCTGTTTAGGTTGTGTCTTTCCCCAACTGACGTGCACAAGTATCTTGGCCGTACTGCTATGGACAGTCTCTCCTGGGAGAGATGGATGATTTGGCTGGAGCTCACTCTGGGGAAGGAACAGACCAAAATTGGGAAAGGTGCAGAGGTCTTGCCCTGAAGCCTGCCAGTGAGCCACTGTGCTCTCGTCTCTTTGTTTTGACACCAGTGCACCCTGGCATCTGCCCTAGTTCAGACTTTCCTATTTCATCACATAAACTCCTGCCACTCCTGTCTACGCTGAAGAACATGCCTCTCTCATCTCCTTTTGTGAAAATAGTTTAAATTCTGTCTTAATGGGTCTCTCACTATGAATGACAGTCGCAGAAATCATTCCCAAACTGTGTTGCCCTGTAAGAAAATGCTGCTGTGCAAAAAATAAGTGTAGGAAATAATGCACATGACACACCCCTAGAGAGACCTGCGGTGCACACTGGGAATTTACAGCTCAAGGAGTTCTGCAGTGAGAAGGCCACTTTGGCTTTGCTCAGCTGGGTGCTTCTCAAGTTTAGTTGCCATTGTAAATCTCTTATTTGTAATCCTGACTAACATGCTGGGAAACTCTAGAACACAGCTTGGGAAATACTGATATTGACAAGAGTGGATGCTACTCAAGGCTTCTGAGTTGGGAATGACGTGATCAAACCTGTCTTCAGAAAGGAAAATTGCTACAATGTAAAGGATGATTAAAAGAAAATATATAGGCTGGGCACAGTGGCTTACAGCTGTAATCCCAGTGCTTTGGGAGACCGAGGCAGCAGTATCACTTGAGGCAAGGAGTTTGAGACCAAGCCGGGCAACACAGACCCCATCTCTACAAAAATTTAAAAGAGAAGATATACAGTCATTAGAATTTAGTGATGGGCTGTTATGCCCATAAGGGATAAGGGAAGTTGGAAATGAATATCAAGTCCCCAATTTTATCACCTAGGCAGATGATGATGTTATTAACATGATGATAAAGTCAACTGGAATAGTATTTGGAAGGAAAGGGAATGGGCTTTTTGTTGGTTGGTTTGGTTTTTAGCCCTTAGAAGAGTTTATGGAAGAAAAGATAATGATTTTTAATTTGCTTGATTTTTAGCTCTTTCTAATGCAAAATTAACCATCACAACACTTGCCAAACCATCACCTCTAAGCTCTATAAAGGCAAAGAAGTTATTTCATTTTTCTGGTTAACCTAACTACCTAGCACAATATCTGTATCCATTTACAGTGTAAATATATAAATGGTTGCAAACAGGTATATAGTTGTAAAAAGAAAATGACCATGGCTAAGTCAAGGGGAAGAAAGCGTGCAGGTGCAGGTGGGGTGTAGCCCGTCAGACTGGAGGCAAGCTCAACAGCAGGCATTAGTAAGGACAGGAAGAAGCAGGATGCCAGGAACAATAAAAACAATAATGTGCAGCCTTCAGGATGCTGTCTTTGGTATAAATCACAGCTGTCTTCTGCCCTTATGTCATTCCTCTCAAGGCTCAAGTTCAGAGAAAAGACAATCAGGTGGGTCAAGGTGAGATCAGAGCACTTTCTGGGAGATGCTCTGGAAGGTAGAGATGTTCCCCATTGGAAAATCAAGGTAAAGTGATCACAACAAGGAGAAAGAATGCATGTGTCAGACCCACACTGATGTTGCCTTTCTCTGAGACAGGGTAAAAGTTCAGGCTTTTATACAAAGACTTGACCTTGGCAATGGCCACATGAAATCAGCCCAAAGAGCAGAGTAGGGCAAATGGAACATCAGGCATTTTTTAAATGATTGGTGTCCTAGTGTTGGCTTCTGTTTTCTGGCTACATTCAAGGCAAAAGTAATGGTATGTTAAAAAAAAAACTGAATATTCATATTTAGCCAAGATATTATCACTAAACTAAGTGGGTGTGAAAATGGTGCCAAAATTCTCTTCAATGCTCTGTTTACAAACCATGTCAAAGGCAATGTCATCTAGGGAGAAGGCACAGCTGTTTCCTTCTGAAATGAAATCTCACTGAGGATGGGGAATGAGAGACAGGTAGCATCTTTTTGGGTACACCATCTGGACTAAGAGTGGAGAAACAGGGGCTCTGATTGAAAATAGTCTTTCTTTTCCAGTTAGCACTTGAGATTAAGAAAAGGAAAAAAGTAATAGCTTATTTTTTTTGGTCTAGTCATAGGTTTATCTGAAAATGGATGATATAAGTTGTTTTATTTGAAAAAAGAGAAACCTAGAATTTTAGAGATGAAAAAGGTTTTAGGACAAAAGCCTAGAAAGTTTACTATTTTGCGCAAGGTCACTCAGGCCATCAGTGAATGGACTGATTCGTGAATATAGACCTCCTGATGCCACCCAAAGTTCTTCTCACTTGTGTACATGGATGCACTCTGCCTAAGAGCAAAAACGAAACGGCTTATCCATGGCGGTCTACACTCAGTGGTCAAGGGCACTGAGAGAGAAGAAGTGAACACAAATTCAAAACTTGTTTCTGGAAATATATTCCTTAATGCCAACCAAAGCAAGAGGGATGCCAATTTTAAATGCTGCCAAAGATCTTTTGATGCAATATAAGTAGCAGATCTCCGTCTCAATCTATGATACCCAGGCAAAACAGAGCAAAGTTAGATTATATGTCTCCTTGTCAGTGTGCTTTAATACTTTTCAGTGGCCTTGGAAAGTTGTGGAAAGGAATAAGGGTTAGACAGAGAAAAAGAAAGTGCAATGTGCTTTTCTCTTGTGCACAACATCAAATCAGTAATTATAATGTTGGTATTTGCAACATGCCAGTAGGAGACCCAGCAAAGTTGAGACATAAAGACGATACTGTTCACTGTTCTGGAAATTTACAGTCTTGCTTAGGTTGAAAAGTAAGCATGAAAAGATTTTTCTTAAAAAAAAAAAAGCATATGATATTGGTTAAAACTTGGCTTTCTTAACTTCCTTGGCATTTGAGTCTTTTTTGTGGGATGAAGGAAGATGACAGAAATAGGATAATTGGAACCTTTTGTAGTTGTGCACAGTGGGGATTTAAAAATGAAATAACCAGTGTTGCAAGACACAATGAGCACAAAGAGGTCAGTTGTGGAAGGAATGGGTGTGCAGGGAAGGAGGGGCTATTTAACTTAATTATCCATACCCAAGCCAGCTGGGTCTTCTGGCCACCCCCTTCATGTTTAGAATGTCCTATCTCTTTCACTGCCACTTTCAAAGCAGCTGGCGCCTTTTTTGTGCCCCCACTTCCTCCTAATGCTCAGTGCATGAACAGCTAGGGCCATCCTGCATGCCCAGAAAACACACTGAGGCAGCCCAGCTTAAGACCATCTCCTGGATAGAATTGCCTCATAGTCCAACTTACAGCTAACACCTACTAAGCAGTATACCATATCCAGGCACTGCACTAAGCACTTTACAAATATTCTCTTATTAAGCCTCACAATGTGTAATAAGGTAGATGCTATGGTTATCCTCATTTTACAAATAAGGAAATTCAAGTTCAGAGAGGTTGGGTAACTTGCCCAGAAGCACCCAGAAAGTTAAGTGGGAAGCCCAGGAATCCACTGCAAGCCAACTGACTCCAGCACAGTGGTCTAACCCACAATGGCAAGCACCGCACTCCCAGCTTCATCCTTGAAATGTGAATTCTCAATTCCAGATCCTTGGGTCTTTGCCTAAGTGACCAGCTTGCCTCTTCTGAGATATCATTCTAAGCTATTGAAGATTATAATGGCTTTGTATCTCTTCCAGGCAAGTGAAGTGATGGCTGCGTTTTAACAGAGACAGCCCAGAATAGAAACAGCCCAGAAACAGAAATCCAGGCCTCATATAGTAATTCAAATACTGGGGTTTTGAGACAAATGGAGAAGTGAGAGAGGGCACTGACTTGAAAGCCAGGAAGTCTGAGTTTCTTCCAAGCAAGTCAACTCAGCTTTTTAAAATTTATTTATTTATTTTCCTTTCTTGATCTGAACAGCAACCTCCATCATCTGCCAGGAGATCCCTGGCCCTGAGAGCCTCCATCAAAGAAATACTGGATTTAAACACTGGCAAGGGGAAGGATTTTGCCTTCGTCCTTCCCCAGGGACCTTTTGGCAATGTCCAAAGACATAGTTGGTTGCCACAAGTGGGCACAGAAGGGAGGGAGCTATAGGCATCCAGGGGGTAGAGGCCAGCCAGGGATGCTACTGAACATCCCGCAGTACACAAGACACCCCCTGCCACAGCAAATTATCTGGTCCAAGATGTCAACACTGCTGAGTTTGAGAGAACCTGATTTAGACAATAATTGAGGAGACATGACAAGCATGACCAGGTTTACAGAAGTCCAAGCAGAGAAATGGCCAATGAAGAAATGTGATGTGAAATCAAAGGTGGGCGGGGCAGGTGGAAAGGGAAGCTGGGAGCAGGTGTGCGGCTCAGTGTTTGATGGATGGTTGGCTTTAGTCAGGGTTTTCTCCTCTGTCTCCTGAACATGCATCATGATCCAGCTGGTTAGTGAATTCCACCTGATTGAGTACATGGTAGGAAAAGAGAATATCTGATTTTATAAATGAGACCTCAGTCTGGTATAAAAGATAACTAGCACTGGGAGGTGGTGCCCTAGAGTGTATGATTTTCTGCCTACCAAAACCATTAGGTGAACCAGCTTCTGGGTCATTACCTCTCCAAGTGCAGTCTGCAGATCATCTTTGATAACCATTCCCTGGACGCTCTTTATAAAGCCAGTTTACTGAGCCTCTGTCAGACCTACCAAGGTCTTGGATTGGGCACAAGGAATCCATATTTTTAACAACCTTTCCATGTGATTCTTACACACCATGGAGAAGCTCTGCTCTTTGGGTTGTTCTTATAACAGTGGCTTTCAAAGTCGTCCTATTGTCCAGGCCCCAACTCAAGTTGCAGTGCTTATATGAAGTCCAGCTTGAGCTTGACAGACACAATGCCCTCCTTTGTTTTTGAGTTCCATAGCCTGTATTCTTCATTTGTCGCTTATTTTCTGCCCTCTTGCCTTTCAGTAGGTTGTTTTAAGTGTACCACCATCTCCCCACATGGGCTGTGGCTAGGCTGTCTCTCCTAATCCTCTCTTTATCCCTGATACCTGGCACTGCACAGCACAAAGAATGTTCAACAAAGAACATGCTTCTTTGAATTTCCTCCCCTCCTCATAAACCAGACTAAGCAAGTATGAGTGCCCTTAGTAGAGCTATCCAATCCTTATTTCTCTGCTATTGCAGTTCTTGTTCATCTGGTAAGGTGCAGCAGATAGCCAGAGGTTAATTTGTCCTTTAATTGGGGACCTTAAACTACTGGACATAAAAAGGTCAAGAATTTATAGCAGAATACACAGATAAATAAAGGAAATCCAACAATTAATTCTCTGCAAGATGCAAAGAAGCTCTTGATGGAAAAGCCAAGACCCTACCATTATTCTCTAATTTCCATAATGCAAGGCATTAAATGTTGAAAGTATTATATTAGCTTTGCCTCCTTCTGGCCTTAAAAGATACAAATGCATTATGGCACCATTAAAGAAGTGGATTGTTGGGTGGACTGGGTCGCAGAGATTGCACCTAGGCTAACAGTCTGATCCACTAGCAAGAGATTGTTACTAAGAATATCTGGTTACCTTCATGCTCATGGGTTGGCACTTACATGGCATTTTGTTTCCTCCACAAAGTTGCTTAGGTAAGAATGCTGCATTGCCCTCAATTTGCAAAGACACATCCTTCTGCAGTAAAAACATTGCCACAAGAATAAAACCCATGTAATGCTGATATTCTATAAATTAACCAATGTTTCTAATAGAGCTTCACAGATTTAAAAAGCCTTGGTCTCTTGTGCACAATGTGATTTGCAGGGTAATTATGAAACAGCAGTGACATTCATATTGAAAGGAAGGTAATTAGCAGTTGGAATGACTACAGAAGGGCAATTTTAGGTGCTTGTTTTATTTTAAAGGGAATAACTCTGGTCTGTAGTTAACTTTGCCAGCAGTGGGAAGCTGCAGTGGGATCCAAGCCAGTAAGCAGAGAGAATGCCTCTGTCTCTAGAGGAAAAAGTTCTTGGGCAACAGTCCCTATAGGATAAAAGATAACACCATTGACTCAGAGTTCCTCAGCCCCATCTTCTGGGAGGCTATATTTGTGTGTCTTCACCTGATCATTTACAGAGGAAATCTTCCCCTTCAGTCTGGAATTCCTTTCAGATTTCTTTAAAAAATAGAGGAATAATGAAAATTGTCGGAGTTTTGGAGTTGATTGTTTTTTAATGGGAAATAAATCCTGTATTCTGGGTGGATAATTAGCTTCCCCACTCTTTAAAGAGCATGAGCAATCCAGATGTATATATTAGCATGAAACATATGTTTAGAAATCCTAAGATAGCTGTGGTGTTTTTGTTGTTGTCATTGTCATTGTTTTGTCCTGGCTTCTGAGGATGGAGGCAAGGGGGTGTGAGTTAAGAGTATGGTCTTTGTAAGAATAAATGTTTTTCCTTAGAGATTTCCCATTTTCAGCAACAGACCAGGCTGAAGCTGGAAATGTTAAAATGCACATGACATCTTGAAGACTGTTGGATGCCTTTAGCATAAAGCATCAAAAACTTCAGGATGGGTGATTCCCTAAATACCCAACAGGAAATTAAGAAAAGAATGAACTCTAAAATCAATTGTTCTTTGTTTTCTAAATATCACATTATGATACTTATCGGAAGCATGCACAAGTATCTCTGGACTACAGTATTTTCTTCTGGAGATGGAAGTCCATGATCAATGATGGTCCATTACTGAGAAAGCGCATTGCCTTCACTTCTTGTTGTCACAGTCTCACGTAAGCTCATTAACCTCTGTAAGAAATGAGTTCCTTACCCACCCGCACCCCCTGTCAAATCCTGAGTGAGAATTTTCACCTTCTGAATCTTGCTGAAATTCAATAATATACAAATATCATTACAATTTAATACATGTCTGAAGGGCTTTGAATGGCTATAAATTATTTCAATGCAATAAAGATAATTATGCCTATGCACATTTACACAAGCAACAAACACAAATCACACACACCATCCACACACAATGAACATGCATCACACACACACACACACACACTCTGTTCCTATTGTTGGCTTATCTACATTCACTGTCAGTATGCATAGCTCCCTTAATTTTCCATGAAGTTTCTAAATATTGATATTTTGTACTAAAACCAGTGGTCTTTGGATTACAGGTTAGCTGACAGGAAAAACCATTGCATTCCATAGACGTTGCCCACTGGAAGCTCTACATTTAGAAACAGGAGGTTTTGTTGTGTTCATTTAAACTCTCCCAGAGAAATCTAACCTCTCTTTGGTAACTTGGCAACTTGGCAACTTGTAGCTGTTCAGTTGAGTTTACCTTTCTAGCAGGAAACAGTGAGTGTGAGTTCTACTAACGTTGGGAGCCCTTCTGCCCGGGGCCAGGCTCAGGGGAGACCACAGCAAAGGAGGAAGTAGCTTCTTGCTGCTTCCTTTAAACAGGCTGCACAGTGAGCGGAGCCTGCAGACGACTGTGGACCAGCCTTGCTGTTCCCATGAGACACAGGCTGTGTAGCAAACCCATCCCCACCCCACCCCCAACAAAAGGAAAATCTCTGGGAGATGGAAGAGAAAAAATAAAATGAGTTTTCTAAACATTCTATAAGAATGAAGAAGTAATCACAGCAAATACCGAAATGCTCAACAGGTAAAAAAGCAATTGGAACAAAGATAAGAGGGACAAAAGAGGTGGCAAATTGAAGCAGGTGGAAATGAGTAAGAAGTACTTTGCCACTTGGTTAAGGTAGGATCTGCAGCTCCAAAGTATGACATCCTGTGTACTCGTCTACATCTCAACCACCAAGTTCCTAAATTCCTCATGGTACTTTTTAAGCCACCTTGGTGGAGTGGATTCAGATGCACTGTCAACGAAAGCCAAGTTTCTGCGCCCTGGTTTCTTGGATTTAATGATGATGTCATTTGCAGATTGGATAGCCTACATAAGTGAGCACACCTATAGATGAACATTTTAAAACATAATATAATTGAGCATTTTAGAAGGACCTTCTCATAGCACGCTTCCTTTTTTCTGTGTTTTTCTCCAACATCTCTTTGTCATCTTCTCTTCCAACTTCGCCTGTATGGTTCTGCTACGCCATTCTATTTCTCATATTTCTCACCTTCATTTCACTGCCAGTTTTTTCCCAGTAAATGATCTAGAACCAACCTTCTATTTCCTCCCACTCACTTGCTGTGACCTAGATCCCACCCCACTGCTCAGTGGAAACGACACTCAAAGGCCAAGTATCTTTTTCACCTACACCTTCTTCTCAGTACATTCTTCGTGTTAAAATTATTCTTAAAAGATAAACACACACACTCACACATACACACAGAGTCCAGAATAAGGCTGTGGTAGACGGTGTTTTAAAGTTGTCCCGCCAAGATTCTCTAGTTATTCAATCAAACGCTAATCTTAGTACTGCTGGGAAAGGACTTGGCGGATGTAAGTGAGGGTTACTAATGATTTGGCCTTAAAATATGAAAATTATCCTGTATTGTCCTGTTGGAATCAGTCTAATTACATGAGGCCTTAAAATCCAGAGCTTTTCCCCAGATAGAGCAGAGAGATGCAGAAGAAGAGATACATTAGAAAGAGAAGGTGGAAGTCAGAAAGAGTCACAGTGTGAGCAGGATTCAATGGCTTAGAAAAGGACCCTGAGCCAGGGGATGTGGGTGGCCTCTAGAAGCCGAGAATGGCCCCTGGCTGACAGACAGTAGAGGAATGGCCACTTCAGTCCTATAACTGAAAGGAATAGATTTTGCCGACAACCTTGCATGAGCCTGAAAGCGTATTCCCCCCTTGAGCCTCCAAGAAGGGACACCACCATGGTGACACTCAGATACCAGCTTTGTGATTGTCCAGGAGCAGGTCCAGTGGAGCCGTGCTAGACCCAGATTTCTTCCCCATCAAAAGTGTGACAAAATAAATGGGGGTCAATTTAAGCCACTGAATGTGTGGTGATTTGTTATAGCAGCAATTGAAAACTAATACAGATTGCCAGAACTGTTTGTCAAGTTTCTGACAGCTTGTTATTCAAATTCCTATTTCTTCTAAAACATGGTTAAGCTTCCCATCTTAACTATTAATAACATCCAAACAGCCAGCCTCTTCTCCACTGAAAATTAAGAACTTACTTTCTCTGACTGGACACTGTGGGGCCAGACTTTGAATACTTCTATAAGAATGTGTGAGGTTTTGTATTTTGCACGTACATGTATATGCATGTATAAATATGCATAAATACATACTTTTATAACACCAGGCAAATACCAGTTACATTCAATAAATAATAGTTTACATGTATGCACAATGCCTAGGAAACTTAGGCATTGTATATAAGCATATGTGTATTTTTTCTCAATTCCAGGGACTAACATATTATGTCACAACTCTATACGCTAATTGCTCCATTCTCCATGTAAGAAATTGACACAGAGAAAGGTCAAGTGCCTTGCTGGAGGTCATCCAATAGACAGTTGAAGAGGAATCAAACACAGGTCTGTCTGGATCCAAGACTGCAAGGTCTTTCGTTTTCAGCTTTTCTGTCTCTTACACTGAATACTTCTGTACATTACCAGGTTTTACATCCATCTCTACCCAGCACCAGCCCCCTTTACCCCACCTCCCGGGACATCCAGTCTCTGCACTTCCCTGGAAACTTTCTGCCTTTATCTCAGTGTTTCCTAAATTGCCTTCCTTCTACCATATGGAAAGGAACTTCAGGACTGTGTCCCCAATTCTATGTTATTCTCTTCTCCAAAAATTCAATTTGCTTTTAGAGCTTTAAATTGAGCTCTTTCCATGACTTTCCACTCCACATCTCCAGTCGTGGCTTTTTCCTGAGTTCCAGGCACACATATAACAGTGGCACTGGACATGGCCCTTTGCCAATCTTCTGGACACAACATCCAACGTATCTAAATTGGCATTGCATGTTAAACCAAGGGAGGAAAATGCTCTCTTTTTACCACACTGTTTTTCTTAGTCATATTATCCATATCCTTGATGGCCAAACAGAATCCTGCTGGCATCTTTGAACCTCCATTCCAGCTAAGAGCATGGAACCCCCTGGGTTTAAATCCCAGCTCTGCTACTCACTTGCTATGGGATTTGGGGCCAATTGCTTACCTTCCCCAGACCCTGTATCTTCCTCTGTAAAATTGGAGTAGTGATAACAATAACAGTACTTAACTCACAGGGTTCTTGCATGATTTAAATAAGGTACTATAAGAATTTAAACCAGGACCCAACACCTACTATTTGCTCAATAAATTTCAGTTATCATTTTCTATTTAATGGCCAGATCTGTATTTATAATCTCCCTGGGATCTGTGGTTATGTTTCTGTTGCCTACTTTCCTGCCTTCCACCACTCTATTTAATACCTAGATCAATGAAAAGTGTCGTTGGATCATAGTCTCTACAGTCTAGCCTGCATGTAGCTACCAAATGAATCTTTCTAAAGCACTATCTTAATTATAATTCAAAAATCCCTTAGTGGTTTCCCATGGCTTTCAGGATATAATGGAAACTTTCATTATCATGGCATTCAAAGTCTTCCATGAACTGGCTCCTGGCTTTTATTTTCAATTATTTTTACCTCCCCTCTTATTTAACCAGTGGCTGTGGACAGGCTAGATTTCCATTTTTTTTCTTAAATGTTCTGCTTTGACCTGCCTCTAATAGTTATGCTTTCTATGTACCAGGCAAGGCAGTGTGTTGACATTTTAAGAGTGTCATTTCATTTATCCTCACGACAACTCTGTAAGGTAGCAACTATGCTGTCCCTATTTTATAGACGAGAAAACTGAGGCCTGGAAAGGGTGAGTAATTGGCTGAAGGACATAGAGTTAGGAAGTGATGGACCCAGGATTTGAATCCAGGCTGACTTCACACCCTGTGACTTTAACCATTCTATCGTGATGCCTTCTCTCTGCTACTTTCCTGGAGTATCCCTTCCCCTCAGTGTCCCGTCCCTGTCTGTTTGATGCCCACCTGTTGTTGAAAGCCTACTTTAGGTCTATCTTTTCTATAAAGCTTCTCAGACTCCTTCAAACTCTAGTGAACTCCTCTGTGGAATACGGCCTTCTTAAAACTAGCAAAGGTGTTATGTATTTCTCACAAAGCCCAGAAGTGCCTTCAGTATAGTACTTAATAAATTCTGATTATTTATTGGTATCAGATTTCTTTTCTAATGAACTCAACAGTGACTGACTCCTTGTGGTGAAGCCAGAATTTCTCTTTATTACTGGTTCTTGCCTATTGTCCTACTTAGAGTTTTAGATTGCCAACACAGTTCTGAACCTAAGCAGAAAAGAACTCTGTTGGAATGGTGTGTGGGCATCTCACAGAGTGCTGGAGAAACAGACTTGGTCTAGGAACGAGGAAGGCAAAGCCCAGTAGAGGTTCCAACAGTGCCATCCCATGGGACACTCGCTGCTGTTCTACTGGAATTTACCTCCTTTGCAGTCAACACAAGCTCTTTCCACCTGACATCCCTATGTCTTGCCTGGCGGTGCCTTGACTTTTGCCAGTATTTCAGGGAGTTATGGTCAACAGCAGAGGAAATGCAGCCATGAGTCATTCTCAGATTGCAGAAGTTGAGGAGTGGGAGGGACTCCAGGGTAAAGAACTGTGGTGCCTAAAGAGGAATAGAGGAAAATACAGATGCAAATATTAGAAAGAGAGGAAGTCACTGAAGAGGTTCTCAAGATCATTAAATGCTTTGTTAGAAGACAGTGTGCTTGTCTTCTAAAACAGTGAGTCAGGGATTTAAGGTTCCCTCGGCAGGAGGGTCCACGGTTGGTCTTCATGTATTTGTGACACCTGGTGTGTACATTTTTTGATGGCTTACATTTTTCAGATGAGTAGGTTCGTTAGATTCTCAAATGAGTCCATGTTCTAAAAAGAATTGCAAAATACTATTATTAGCCATTAAAATATAGTCTGACCCCAGGAAATCAGGTGACCCAAAGGCAGACTCTCATAGCATCATATAAGGAAACAAATTAGATCTGAAAATTCTGCGTGTACTATAATCAAACGGATGTCAAAAAGCCACTTAGAGGGTGAACTCTGTTTAGAGTTTGAGACATATGGTGGAATTCCTCGATATCCAATGACCATAGATCAAAAGGACTTGTGCTCTGTGGAATCCTTTGGTTTGCTAACTCAGCCAATTACAGATAACAACATAGTTCACCTCCCCAGTTGTCATTTTTATAGCATCTTGCTATTTTACTGAGAGTTTTGAAAAGAAGCCTCCTTGGTCTCCATGCTTAGATAAGAGAAATAATCAGAATCCCTTTTTACCTATCTGGCACAAATCACTGCATGACAAACTAGAGATGTATGATTAGCTTGAGCCTTTTGTATATGTATATGTTCCAACTAACTCTAATTATTATTGGGGAAAAGGAAACCAGTTCAGTGGCCTTCATATGTTTATCATCTCACCTAGTAAATGAAACTCACCTAGTAAAAACTAAATGTATTAAATGTCCTCTCATATTATATATTTATTTATAAATTATATAGCTCTTATCAATTATATAGCTTTTATTAATAGCTAATATTTCCAAGCGTTATATATATGGGACAAGGTTCATTGTTAAGCACAATTTAAGTTCCCCATTTATTCTTTCATTTGTTGAATTTAAATTATAAACTGAGAACCTTCTGCATGCCAGGCATTGTTTGAATCACTGAGGACATAGTGAATGAAGCAAAATCCCCACTCTCGTGGAGCTTAGAGCTAACAGAGGAAGGTGGACCATAAGTAAAACGATGAAGTAAACTGTATAGCTGTGTCATGTATTAGTGAATGCTATGGAGAAAAATAAAACAGGAAAGAGCATCCAGGTGGGTTTGAGGGGAGAGTTGCACTTTTAAAATAAATAGCCCTAGAGAAAGTGTATCTAAAGATAAGGGAATTAATCTTTTGGCTCTTTGTAACCATTTGACACGTAGACTGAAGATGTCAACGCCTGTGTGTATTATATGAAATAATAGTGAAGCATAATTGCTTTATTTGGATAACCAGTATAAATAGAATTCTCATATTTTCTCCTTGTACCCTAAGTGATTGGCTTGGGCACCCCTGTTGGAAAACCACTAATTTAGTCTACGCTTAACATGAACAACTGCTTAAACAGAGGTCCTCGGACCTCAGCTATGTTACTGCCAGCTTACCTCTGGGATCTAACCAGAATGAGAAAGTCTGGTCGGCTGTTTTAGTGACAGACATGAAGCCCTATGGTAAATTAGCTCTTTGATTTGATCTTGATTTGGTTCCATGGGTGATTTTACATCATATGGTTTATGTATCTGTAAGCAATTCTCTCAAACACCCAAAGGCATTTTGTGTTTTTGTCTTGCTTTAAATCAGGTGATTAGGGGGAATGCATGCACAAAAGCAGTATCTGAACAGCTGGGAGTGAGTTACTCACAGGAAGCGGTAACTTGTCGGCTTTCCTTTCCTTTCTGTTGAGTTACGTTGATATAGCATGAGCATTTCCCTTTTTACCAGAGAAGAAAGATTTGCTCAGCCTGGTGAAGCTTCAGAAGAGAAAAGTTTAACAATTGAGACTTTAAAATATTTTGTGACTCTAATTACAGAAATACAATGAGCTTTCGAGGAAAGGTTTTTAAACGGGAGCCCAGTGAATTTTGGAAGAAGAGAAGAGCAGTGAGGAGAGTAAATCAAGAAGAAGTCCACAGATTTAGTTCTGTAGGTATCCAAATATTGCTGTTTGCTTTCCATCTTTTCTTCCGTACTTTATTTTAAAAAGGCTCAGCTCTAGAGGGGTGTCCTAATATAAGTTACTGGGCAAAGTGTTATGGGGAACAGAAGATTCGATTTGGTTCACAAATACCCTCTTTTACTTACATCATTATTTTTGCAGTCACTTTGCTTTCACATTCTATATAACTCTTTTAAATCATATTGGTAGAGGGTTTAAATAGTTAAAGCATTATTAGGAAATTTGGAATTCACCTAAAGTTATCTTAATATTATGGTACAAGTTGTAATTTCTGGAGCAGTTGCTCCTTATTAAAGAAAAGCAGCATGTCATTGCCCAAGTTAGGATCCCAGTTAATGACTTGTATGTAGTTGTACTTTTCAAAAATATTACTGCTCTATTTTATCATGTGCCACTAGTTATTTATTTTGAAAAATTCTTAGAACTATCCAAAATATGAAAGAAAAACTAAGTAGTCAATTAGTAGAGCCAAGGAAGACTGTAAAAATGGAGCTATTTTAAAGGTTAAAAAATATTTGGTTTTGTTTCACTGTTGAAAATATGTCTGCCTCATTATTGTCTGCAAACAAAATGAGAGCTCTGCATACAAGTACTTCTTATCGCACTCTCCATTTCTATCTGTAAGCAGTACTGACAGTTGGACATCAGAGCCAGTCGCTAGAGCGTGTCGGTGACTCTCCTGTAATGCGGAAGGCCCGCTGTATATGATAAATGGCTGCAGCAACATTCTCGGGTAGCTTCATTTTACAGGCTGGTTCAAGCTTTGCTTGCTTTCTTCAGGATAGGGCTTCTAAACTTCAGTACTGTTATTATTTTGAGTCTGAAAATTCCTTTGTGTGGAGGGCTATCCTGGGCATTGGAGGATGGTTAGCTGATTTCTGGCCCCTATCCACTGTTTCCTAGTGGCAAACCCTCCCCAGTTGTGACAACCAAAACCATCCCCAAAGATTGCCAGAGGTCCCCTGGACAAGGAGAGTGGTTGATTGAGAGCGATTGTTCTGGGGGGAAAGAATCTTTGTTCATATAAATATCTTTAATCTAAAACCAGAGGCAGCTTTATATATATGTGTGTATATATATATATATATATATATATATATGAATAGTTATTTATGCATATGAAAAACAAAATTAATGAATAGTCACTCAGCCTTTGACAGACCAAAATCAAGTACAAGTATACTGCCACTCAGTTAATAGTGTCTGTCTCTGTACTTACAATTACTTGGCATTAATTTAACATGCATAGAATGTATTAGGGGTCTGGCTCACAGGGTTGGTGCTGTGTTGTTGTTTGTTCAGTTTCTATCTCAGGCGTGTGTGTCCACCATCGGTGAGATAACACAACTGGGCCCCTCAACCCTGCTCCCGTGGGTTGTCGCCTGGGTCTTTTCCACCCAGTATTTGATAACTCGAATATGCAGAGATCTGGGTCTAATGTCTTCCTCTTCATTGGCCGGAAATAGGAGCTCAGTTGCGCCCTCCCAACTGGCCCAGTAAGGACCTCATCAGTTGTTTACCACCAACCTGTTAAAATAGGATAACTGTTTCAAAGGTTTGTTTGGTTTGAGATTATTTTAAACTTTAGACCAGTCGAGAAAACATAATTTGCTTGCTACATTTCTTTCCATGGAATTAAGAAGTACCGTGGGTTATGTCACCCTGAGATTTACTTCTTTTGTCCAATAAAAGAGACAACACACAGGAGAAGAACATGTCTATCTTACGCAGACCACACGTACAGTGTTGGCAAGAGCACAGTCCCTGGTGTCTCACCGTATAATGAAGCTAATCACTCTATGAATGATCTTAATTGGATTTGAATGTATTGCTACTGAGTACTATGGGAAAAGCAGCCAGTAAGGATGTGGTGTTTCCCTGCAGCATTCAGTAGCGATGCATTCAAATTTAATTAAGATCATTCATACAGTGACTGTCATTCTTCTATGGGAGGCACACGGGGGACTTTCCTGCTGCCGCTGCCTGCTTTTGGTCTGCCTAAGATAGGCATATCTACTTGCACAAGTTGCCTCTTCTATTGAGAACAGGATTGTTTAATCCCCGTCTTGAGTAATGTCCTGAGATGTGATTTTCATTTTGGAATCTAAGAAAGTAAAACGAGAGAAATCAGAGGACTAGGATTGGAGACCGATTTCTTGGGGTGGGGAGCAGGGAGTCATTCTGACTCTCTCACCTACCATCTATACGACCTTGAGTAGGTTACTTAAATCCCTCTGAGCCTCAGTTTTCTCTTCTGAAAAACTATTTATAATAATACCTGTCCTAAGATTGCTTATTAGAATTAAGTTTGATAATGTGCCTTCTGAGTATGGTTTGAACACTGTAAAAAGTTACGAGAGTTACAAGTGTTGTGTAGTATTATTAAAACCAAGTAAAATATTTCCATGTCCAAGGGCAAGGGAAAAGGGACAGTGAGATTAGTTTTCCAATGACTGCAACAATTGAAGCCACTGGTCTATAGGAAACACTTTGTTCCTGGGATCCTTTTTTTGGTATCAGAACCTCTCAATAGACAGACTTCTGAATTGCATCAAGCTGAGTGCTGGGCAATCCCAGATCTCTCTCTTTGACCCAACCAAAGCCAGCTTGAACTTTCCACAGCACACTCAGCTAAGCTTTCTAAACTCTAAACCAAAATCCCTACACTGGCTTTGCAGTCTATTTGGATGGTGATAAGGAATAAGCAGTCAAGTGACAAAATGCCCAACAGATGAAGATGAGGCCTAAAGTCAAGAGGAGAAAACAATAATTTCCTTTGAACTGTTGGATGTACTCATATATTGTGATGAAAGGAGAAAAAATGACAAAGATCATTTATTATAGATTATCTGTTATTATAATGATCATGTACATTTTAAACTCATTAAGTCATTTCTTGTTCTAAGGCATATTTAGAAAATAGTTAATTTCATAGTAATCTAGAATGCTTATCCAGAACTCTGTGACTTCCTTCCTTTATACAACCTAAACTTGATACCCTCTTGATCCAGATTGACAATTTTGTATATTCTGTTTTATTCAAATTCTGTTTGAAGCTGTATATTTTACTCTTTTGGATTTTTAAATTGTAAGAAATTTCCCTTATTAATTCTGTTTTCAAATGTATTGTCTAAGAAATGCCTTCACATATTTTAATCCATTTATCATAGACAACATATAATTGACAGAGTATAATTTTGTTATGCAAAAAGTTCAAGGAAATGAACTTTACATGTTAGATCACCAAAAAGTACTTCCCTTAATTTTTTAAATGTGTGTAGTATTCTGCAGTTGCTGGCTTTCTTTGTAACTGCCTTTCTATTTTTTTAACTAAAATCATTCCGTATGATCTCTGGTGCATAGGAAGTCAATAAAAAGATAATTTCTTTCTTAAGTTGTATGTTCTAATTTGGAAAGATTAAAAACAAGATTAAGTTGAATTATTATATCAATCATCTATATAGTCATAAAAATATGCAAGTCAATTTAAATAGATGTGATTTTTTTTTAAGTTGTTACTGGCTTGTGGATCATTAATCTGCAAGATTTTGAAATATTTGGACAACTTTGGATATGCATGAAACTCCATCCTCTCCTCTTTAAAGTGCCAATTAGCACCGTCATAGGAAAATGAAAGTGAAAACTATGGAGAGAGGATCTAATCTGAATGGCTTTAACATATCTCCTTCATATGCCCTTTTATATTGTATTGTGCTGTTGTCTTTGAAGTCAGTTTTTTGTCCTTTAGTCTTCCATGTTAATGGGAACCGCCTCCCTCCCTGGTGATCCATGCTTCATCACCTGCTATTACTCTTAGTTTCATGCAGAAATTCAGAGGGTATTGCCTATTTAGGCCATTGTGTAATGAGCCCATTATCTGAAAGGAAGTACAGGATGGAGTCCCAGGAATCAGGATGATGTTTCCCGGAAAGATAAAGTGAGACTGACTCAGGGTCAAAACATAATAGAAAGCAGGGATGAACATTACGTAGGAACAGGTTGAAGAAAGCAAAGAAGCAGGAGTAGGCAGGGGATCTGAACTCAGTCCAAGAAATGGAGAAGTGTACATTGAAACTTGATCTGCCTAAGAATTACAGATGAACACAGGTCAGAAGATTCTGGGCATAGGCTGCAACAAAAGGGAGCTCAGGTGCCGGAGAGCCACAGAGAGCTGCTTCCAAAGTGGACTTGGGAGAGGTACTTGCAGTTTAACCAAGAACGACCTGACTTTCCTCCAGGCTGACGGTCAAGGGAGGGAGAAATCTTAAACCAGGAGAGAGCCAGTTAAGTGCACATGAGCTGGACCATTTGTTAGAGAAGGGGAGTACCAACATGGACACGAAGCAAGGTCATGGTCCCCGCAACTCTATTTCCTGGATGATGCCAGTGGTAAAAAAAACTTCTTGATTTTAAAGATTCCCTCAACTAATGACAATTCCCATTGTGGAGACTGACACAGGCATTATTAGGCATTATTAGCACTCATTATATGGTTCCGAAATCTGCCTTTTCGTTCCCTTCTCTTCATCTTTCTTACTCTCCTATAAATATGTTTTTGTCTTCTGCCTTACCAGTTCTTCCCTGAGGTGCACCGTGAGTTCACATCAGCCCCTCACCTTCTGATGGTCTTTGCTACAGAAACTCACAAAGGAAGCAGAAGCAGTACCCTGAACTATAGCTCTATTCCAGAATCTTCCCAACAAGCTGAGAGAAAAAAACTTTTCTGTTTTCTGTTTCTGCAAACCCATGTTCTTTGCTTATGGGGTGGAGAGGAGTAGAATGGACTGTCAGCTTCAAACTGAGCTGAGTTGAAATAATCAGTTCTTCCATCAACTTGGCCAAGTTGCTTAAGTCCTCAAAATCCAAGATTCCCCATCTATTAAAAACAAAAAAGCAATGATGATCTCTTCTAGCATTGATGTGTGTATGCAATGAGATAAGATGTCAAATACTTATGATGATCTTTGCCATTGATAATGATATTAGTAGTAGAAAAATAATAACTATTATTACCATTTATGGGGTAAATTATAAAAATGGTAGGATCTATTGTGGCTATCATTATTAAATTATTTGGCTCAACTATGATATTTCTACAAGCAAACACATAAGAATTACTCTTACTATGACATAGATAGCAAATGTGACTCTTAAGATGAAAATAGCAGAAGGAAGAAAGGTGATCTGGAGCCAGCAATGGCTTAGAGAAGCCTGGTCTATCCTACACGAGGGGTCTGCCAGCTCTTCCAACGGCACCGGGGACCTACCTCCTATGGAAAGCAAAATTATAGCATGTGACTGTCAGCGCTGAAAGCAAATGTGACTCATTGTTTGGTTTCCAGGTGTCCTGGTATCATAGGAGAATGATGAGTTAAATGAGTTAGGCTTAGTGGAAAATTAGAGATCCAGTCTGCACTGAATGAATCTTCTTAAAAACTGAGAAGGTACTTAAGTCCCCCATTCCCAGGATGCATGATGATGCATGATGTACTTTTCACAGAATGAGATGGTTCACAGAAGGGTTTCACCTAATGAGATAGAGTTGCATTGGTAACTCAGGAGTTTACTTACTAAGCCTGAATTCCTGTACTTCAAAGAGAGGAGTCAGTGGCTACAACAGGTCCTCCTTTAAGAACATTCAAATCCAAATAAACATAAATTGAGGAAATAAAAGTCCCTTTTTCTAGGTGCTGCTCCTTGTATTATATCCCCTTAGATTTCTTTAGTTGCAAGTATTAGAAACATACTCCATTAAACAGGCACAGTCCAGAGAAGGGGGCAGAAGGAACGATGGGAAAACAGGCTCTGGAAAGAACCAGGAGTGGACTTAGAGAAGCTCAGGACAGTGGAAAATAGAGATGTGGTTTTGGTGATGGGAAATAATGGACAGTCTCACACGAGTCCAGCTCCAGAAATGAACAAGTTCCAATCCTTTTCTCAACTTTTGCATCCTTCCACTCAAGATTTAGAGTTCTGGGACAGGGGAGAATGTTGAATGGGCCTCACTGAAATCACATGCCATTGACCCCAGAAAAACAGGACCCTTTGAATAATCAGACCCACCAAGACTGCTCCTTATGGTAATGGGGAGAGAAATAAGTCCCCCAAAGAAAATTAAAATGCTAGCATTCACAGAAAGCAGGTTGGGTGTTGTGTAGGCCAAAAAACAACAAATGTGCACTACACATATTCAATTTTAAATAGCCACATGTAAGAAAGCAAATAAAAGAATGGGCTGAATATCATTATGGTAAGATTTATTGAAAATACAGGATGCATATTGTTGACAGAACTATTTACATTTGTGTGTGTGCACACACACACATCCCACTTGACCTGCAAGTGAAAGTTCGTTTGTGTGACTGTTAAAAGTACTAAAATAGTATCAGAGGTTAAGCTGGTGGCAGCTTTCATCACAGACTTCATATAAATTAATCTAAAATACCCCACAGTTTGCTCTAAGGCATTAATTTCACTGGTGTCAGGCAGCCTCGTAATTGAGTTGTGATGTATTTTTAACTATATTTATTATCATTCAAGTGTTTCTAGAAAGCTAAATGAGACATGTAATTTAATTTGACTTAGATATTCTTGGAAATTTTCTACTTCTTTACAAATACCAGTATTACACAGGGAAGCAGCCACTTTTAATTTTTTATTTTCATTTGCTGTACAAAGATGTGTGAGCTTTGATGTACTTATAAGCGATATATATGGTTAGGAAATAAAAAGAAAATAAGACCGCAAAGGCCTGAATTCAATTTAAAAGTATACCTTACATCATAAATCCTGTAAGGCTTATTTGTATCCTTGCTTTTACTAATGAAGTTAACAAAACAGAAAATTCTTATTTTTCTAACTATCATGTTTGTGTTGACTATGATGAACTAATCATCCCTTCTATTTGCAAAGGGCTTTATATTTTATCAACTTTAACCTGCTTCATTTCACTGAAATGGACTAAGACATTCAAAGAGTTACTACTGGTTGATTTCTTCTGAGATCTGCATCCGTCCATCTCTGTTACCAAGGGAACCAGTTCCAAATTCAGCTTAATCTGAGTTTGCCCAGCTGTGCTGTTCTTAACTTTGATTTAGCTAGTGTTTTTCCATTCTCATGAAACTGTGTGGTTCAAGACAGAGAGAAGGTTAAAGGGTCGGTATACGATGGTTTATTTCTTACTTAATCATTTCCTTTTTGCTGAGAAAAACTGGTCCCGTTTTCTGGATCTCAAACATTTGAGAGGTTGTCCAGTGCAATTTCCCTCTGATGAAAGGCTGTCGCAGGACCACAGGCTGACAGCTGTGGCTGTAGATGCAGCTGTTTGGACTTTCTCCGATCTTCCCGTTTGTTTTAAACACAAATAGTGTGGGAGTTGGTTCCAGTCCAATTACACTAAGGCCAAAAGGTCCCAGATTAAGTGAAGGTCTAAAGAATCCATGTGTCATGTAGATCTTCTGTTTCTTCTGAGAAATTTAATCCATTATCTTCATAACACTGAAATTAGTTAACAGCTGTGTTATTTCTGATGTGTTTTGGAGATCTCAAGATTGGAATTCTTTTTAGGGTCTCTCAAAAGACCCTGTGGGTCATCACTATGAGTTATTTGCTTGTCTGCATGCCAAGACGTGAAGAGAATTTTTAAATAAGTATCATGGGATACTCTAATAGAGCCTACTCTATTGGTCCTAAACAAAATATCTATTTTTGTGTGTTTGATTTGATGTGTCATTAACCAGAGTGATAGTTTGCACACTGAAGAAGGCATTCAGATACAGGATTAATTGTGTTATGAATATTGAGAGTAAAGATTCAGATATCTAGAAAGGACAGGGGCGATTGAGAAAGAGTGAGAAAATCCCAGATAGCATCACGGAATATACTGCATATCACAGAAAGAATGTGAAACTTCTCAAAGGCAGAGGGAAAACTCCTTTTATCACGTTTCTTGAAAAGACCAGATATTCTGAAAAGCAGTGCCAAGAATAACTAATTCAGATAGACAAAACTAGAGTAACCCCAATGATGAGTCACTAATTGGCTAGCTAATTACACTTAACATTTACAGCCTGAATAGGTCGTCAGGCAGGAGGGATTTGCTCAGAGATTGCTCTCTCTGCCTCATTCCATCAGTCCCTTCTCCTGATTAGCCCCTCAGCGTTGACAAGTTCACCTTGTATCTGTGTGTATGTTAGAGCTACAGAAAGAAATTCTGAGTATCTACAACACTGATTGTCCTTTAGATGTTTCCATTTGCAAAGCTAATGAGTTTAATACTAAACCAATCCTAAATTTAATCCTTCTCTTTTCATCTGCAAGTATAAATACATGAAAATATTTTCTAGGCCATTTCTTAAGGAAAATAAAAGGTAGAATTTCAAAGCCACTTTCAATTTGCTGATATACATAATTAGGTAGGTTGCCTTCCTTTTTCCCAACAGGGGATAGAGAAGCCTGATTGGATTCAGGTAGTACTGGGAGGGGAAATGGCCCTTTTTTTTTTTATTTCAGTACTTTTCCTTGTATTATTACTTCTTTTGCCTGCATTAGAATCATTGGTTGGCAGAGTTTTTGAAATGAAATGTAGAAAATAAATATAGAAGCATGGGCATAGTTCCTGGTACAGGAAGAATTTAGTGTAATTGTCTTGATTGGATGATTGGTTTGACTTGGTTTTTATATGTTTCTGGGTAAAACATATAGGTTAATATTCAGTCATTTTCAAATAAAAGCAAATCTATATTTGTCTGGTATTTGGTGATTCATGTACCACTTTCACATGTTCCATTTCCTTGATCTTTATAATAACACTGACCTTTTGCCATTTATCCGGATGTCAGCTAAGTCTCTAATGACTTGTCCAAGTTATGTAGCTGGTAGGGGGAACAGACCTGGGACTTCCAACTGGAGATTCTTACTTCTAAGCCTTTGCAACAATGACCAATGCATGTGGGTGTTTAAATAACTTACTAGATGTTTATGGTTCCCTGAAGAGCTAAAAAAATAATAATAATACACTAGTTATTAAATTGCTAATTGTGCTTCCCTCCTCTGCTGACATTAGCTTCTAGAACCACATACATAATCTGTAATTATTTTCCCTGGTCTCCTTTCCCCAGGGTTTTGTGTATTTTTTTTTAATTACTTGTGAAGCTGTTAATGGTTCAACTTTTATGTGAAGTCTCACTGTGAATTTTTTAGGCTCCCTCTCTGGTGGATTTTCAAAGGGGAAACAATTTTAAAATCAAATAACTCCCCGGTGTTTCCAGGAAGACATGATGGTTTTGAGAAACCAAGTTCATCATCTCACTGTGGTGAAAGAAATACACGTTCATTATAGAAAATTTGGAGAATGTGGAAAAATCAAAGTAGCAAAATCCTAAATATCAGTCCTGCCCAAACATAATAACTGATAATACTTGGATCTATATCTCTAATATTTTTTTCTTTAAATTTTTTTGAATCTTGTGCAGTTGCTCTATTGTATAACTTTTATTTTCACTTTTATTGATTATTATAAACTTCAAAAAACTCAGTTTTAAAGGGCACGTATTGTTTCTTAGGGTGGTAGTGCCATAATTTCCTAATCATTCCTTATCTACGATGATCTATTGTTTCCTATTTTTAGCTGGTCTTCCCCTTTTAGCCTTACTAGTTGGCATTCTGGATTTGAACTCTAGTGTCATAGTGTGTGTATATCTGGAACCATTGTCAAGATGACCTTGACCTCTTTCCTTCTGAGGTTGTATCCTTTATCTTTTCTTTTGTAGCAATTCTTGCCATCTTGATCATGAACCCTGGGCTCCTCATATTTTCAAAAAAAATGAAATCTTGTACAAAATGTTTTGAGTTAACTAACTCTCCTAAAGGATTGGAGAGTTCGGTAAATTCCTGGCATGTACTACACAGCTATTCATTGATTAACCCCTATCCTAGTTTCATTGCCCTTCCCAAAGCCCATTGCAGCATTAATGGGCTCTCTCCACTACACATGGTTCTCTGAAAAATATAAGCCACTTTTTTTAAACAGCAGCTCTGGTATCTTCACTTATTGGGCTCCACTAGCCCACCTCCCTTTCTTATCCCCCTGGTATTAAGGTGAACACAATTTTCTCCATCTTGTTATGATAAAGTTGAAAAGACATCCTTGTATTAATATTGGATTATATGCATGCTTGTTTTTTAAGATACAAGATCCCAGAAGTCATTCTTGGAACTAGATGAAAAACTGTGAACTTATTTATTCCACAAATATTTTATTTGAGTGCCTACTATTTGCTCTTTATAGACATTAAACTTATAATACAGGTATTTTAAATCCCTGACTAGTGAAAATTTAAAATCCACTGGCTTTACCTATTCAACTCTTGGGTAATGAGTACTACAGGTGGTGATCTTCTAAAGGCTTAACAAATACTACCTCATTTAATCCTATGAGAGAGCTATAACTAAGCCATCTTACAGATGGAGAAATTAAGGCATGGGGATTTTCATTACCATGCCCAAAGTTCCACAGTCCATAAGTGACAATGCCAGAACTGGAAACCTTGGATTCTGGTTCTACAGTGTATGTCACACTTGCTGTTGCATCTTAACATAGGAAACCTGTAATCACACTCTCCCTTAAACTTTGGACTTTCCCATAGTAAGACTGGATAGTCTAGGTTATGTTTTAGTTAGACTGTACTGCCTTTCTGGAGAAATATCTAGGCTGGTAATTTAATCATATATAATTTTTCAGTGATATGTACTTCAGGTGCTTATTTTCTTTCAGTGTCATTTCTTTGATTTTGAATTATAACAATGAGAATAATTCAGCTTTCTGTAATGGATTACTGTGTTCTTGAAATTAAAATCTTTAGTTGAGACATGGGCAGTCTGCATGTTTCAAACCAGTTGAATGGCCCTTGGCATTCTGGGACTATGACAGGCATGGCAGTTTCACACCGTTGGGCGCAGATGTCACGTTGGTGTGCCATGAGAAGTTACGGAATCAGTAGAGAAGAAAGGATTTGGTTTCATGGCAGGAGCCCATCCTTCTACTGTGAAGTTGATCGGGAGGGGAGCTGTGGATTTGGGGAACTAGATCAAACAAATCTCTTCATACTGTGTAAGCATTGGGGCCTCTTGGTACCACTGCAGTACACCACCAGCCCTGATGCATAATAACAGGTACTGGGGGTGCCTTTTCCCATGCAAAGTGACTTTAGAATAGCTAATGAAGTTCATTAGTCATTTGAGAGAAAGAGAGTAAGAGTAAAAAGCACTATAAAAAACCAATCCAATTCAGGGTAGTCTTGGCACATACCTTATCCCTGTTGGTGCATTTCCAAAAGAAACAGGCACATTAAATTCAGGAGGGACAACCCAGCCCTTGTTAAAGCTGTAAATCAATGCTACTACATTCCCAGTTTCACTCAACATCTCTACACAGAGCGGTAGTAAGAAATTCATTGATCTCTCCATCCTTGTATACATCTGTCCCTTCGCCCAAAGCATTGAGCATGCAGCTCCCTTGGTCTGGGGAGAACTTACCGGTTGTATAGCCTGAACTCTCACCATCGCAAATGCATGAAGCATCTGTGACAAACTTGGCCAAATCCCAGGCTCTATGTGCTGTGGCATATATCATTCCTATTACTTTTTAAACTTTATATCCACAAAATTATGATACATTGAATATCTTGAATGTTATACATCAATTAACAAATTACCTGGAAAGATCAAACTTCACCAATCTATTCCCCTAGAGGCCAAAACTTAGTAAATTATATGAAGCAGATCTACTGGGTTTTGCAGCCACATATCAAAATAATCTCAGTGCAATATTCTAAACAGGGAAGACCTAATAAATATCATTCATTAATTGGCTGTTATGTCATAGCCCGAAATGAATACATAAAATTGTGTCTTCCCAGAGATGTTTGTAGGCTCTCAATTTTATTGGGTGTATTAAGGGGATCTTAGGATTTTGTTTCTCTGTGGTTTTATTAACAACCCATGACTTGGGAGCTCTGATTTGCCTGTTGTACTCACTGAGATGGGATTAATTTTAGGTAGTATTTGGACCCTAGTGAAAGATCTTCTTTGAAATATTTTCTTGTCTCCAGCTTCTTAATTAATGATCAAGTTTGGGACTAATGATAGATAAAATTTGAAAGATAGTGAGAAGCAGATTGTAGAAGCCCTCTTAAAACCTCCTTATGTCATTTGCCTTCAGTCCTATGAATTGCAACATACTAAAGTGATACTCTCATGCTTCTACTCACCACAGTGTGAGGAAGGGAAAGAAAAATTAGTAGCTACATCAGGTTCTGTTGCTATGAGTACTGAAGAGCACTGTATACTTAAGCTAAAGAAATTTTAGGTACCTAAACAAACAATCAACTCTGTGGCAGAGCTGGTGACATAAATGTGTGATGCTGTAGGGTAAGAAAGAGGTAATAGATAAAAACTGCTGGGGCCTGCAGCTGAACTGGAGTGAAATCCCACTACTTAAAGACATTCAAAGCCAATTAAAAATAAAGCAAAAGTTGGCATCAAACCAAACATCTGCAGCCTGCAATTGCCTTTTAAGCTATCAATTTGTAATCCTTGGAATTAACCTTTGCCTGAAAAATAAGGAATTGAAACTTAAAATATGTCTAAATAAAATAATAATATCAAAAAGCAGGGATTCTAGAAAGATTTCTTTTAAACTACACAAGACATGCCATAGTGTGCCTGTATCTTCTACCTCAAAATATTCAGTATTTCATAGTTCTTTCGTTAAATAGATTAAGTTAGTCAACTAAATTTCTTGTTTGGTCCAAATACTGTGTGGAGTCTGTATTTTTATTTGCTCAATCTTGCCACTTGAAGGGCCTTCCAGAGAAAACATTCACCTTACATTGCCCTTAGCTTACTCAAGCATTTGTGAAATGAATTTTTTTTCTTTTTCTTTTTCTTTTGCAATGCAGAAAGTGCATGGAGAGCCTCACATTTTGTTTTGTTTTATTTTTTATATTTGGAAAATCATCAAAACAAATATTGACTGCTACTTTGAGAAGCCCATTAGCAATTATTTAAATGTCAATGGAAGTTTCTAGGGCTTTACAGCAGAGGTCTTCCAAAGAAAGCCTTAGAAATCAAAGCTAAGTCTGTGTGCTCTGCAGAATGAGGCAGAGTGGCAAATGGGGGTATGGGGAGATGGGGGGTTGAGGGATTCCAGGGAAAATGTCTATTGTCATTGAAGTGAAAAAGAAATATTTTTTTTTCACCTATGAGATCGCTTTAGCATCCAAATTTCATGGTGATCACACAAGCTACTAGGAGCCCAAAACTAACCCAGAGGATGACCCCTTTTCATTTAGGTGTAGAAATCCTTCATCAAAAGGGCTACAGGTCTCAGACCATGCCCTTGATTTTCTGTTTTATTTGTTTTCTTCCGCAGGCAGGGAGAGGGGGAATGTCCATTTTGCTCACCTTATAATTTATGTATAGTTTGGAGCAAACATGTCAACCCTATTTATGAATGGGGTTCATATGGGTGAACGCTTCTTCCTCTAGCATTTATTTATTTATTTATTTATTTATTTATTGCACTATGGGAGGCTTCTTGGAGGGGAGTGCATTTCCTCTTGGCTTCAGGATTTTGATGCAGAATTGGTATCCATCTATTTTGTCACACTTGTCCATTTTCACCACATTAGGTACATAAAAATTATGTCATTCGATTCTATATGAAAATGATCTAGCTTCTGTCGGTAGAGCCAAAGAGGCTCAAAGCCAAGAAATTAATCCTGACACAGGATCCATGCTTCAGTGACAATTAAGACAGCCTGTGATACCTTGATTGCTAGCAAGATGCCAACATTTTAAAACTGACACACATAGAACCCACAAGGAAGTGTCTAATTCAGCTATGACGATCATCATAGCACTATAGCAAGTGAGCAGAGGTCGTTCTTCACATTGCCAAAGATAAAGATGAAGATAAGGCTGGTCCCAAACTCCTGGCCTCAAACGATCCTCCCACCCTGGCCTCCCAAAGTGCTGGGATTACAGGTGGGAGCCACCTTGTCCAGCTGGCAAAGATAAAGTTTATATAAATGTCTATTCTGTGGATGTGACAGGGCGGGATATTTTAAGCCCTGGGGACGTGATATGAAGAGCTTGGATTTCTGAGGGAGATGTCAAATATTTCAGGATCTTCTCAAATCATTTCACATCTAGAAATAATAGTTAGGTGGCTTTGCCCTAAATTCCTGGAGTCTGTGTGACTCCATTGGCAGGACTGTGCAATGTCAAAGCCTCTGTGATAACTAAGAAATGAAATCCAATCAGGCATGGAGAAGAAGGGAGATGGTACCTGCAGGTCATTAATATCATATTTTCTTTTTCTACAGCAGGAAAAGCCTAGGCTTCTCGATCCTTTGGATTATGAAACTGTCATCGAAGAACTCGAAAAGACCTATCGGAATGATTCTCTTCAAGATCTCCTGTTCTTCCCCAGTGACGACTTTTCAGTAAGTCTTCCATCTCACACCATCTAAATTCAAGAGGGCCCTGTAAGTTGGGTCTCTGTCTCTCCCCATAGATTCAGGGAGCTCAGGCTTCTTCCTGTGGCCACCCTGCATCACAGTCTACATCCAGCAGTAGAACGTACCCAAGGGCCTCCTCAGGTTGGAGGATCGAAGGCTCAATGAGGGAGTAGCCACTGGGACAGAGGTAGCACAGGATGCTGTCCCCGCCAATGTCCCCCTTTCTAACCACCGCCTCACCTGGACTCACAGAGCACTTCCTCCCTCTGCCCATTTCTAAGTGAAAGCTTCCAAGCAACTGAAACCAACCAATGGCAGAGGCAGGAATCTATTGGCCCAAAAGATGCAATTCTTAAGAATCACCCTTAATCTTGATTTGCCTTTATTAAGGAGATGTTGAAGCTTTGGGGCAAAGACAGGTAGGATTTATATTCTGAGATATGTCCCCTTTAGGACAATGCCAACCAGCACATAGATTGCTCCTGAGGGCAGTAGAGAAAATAAATAAAAAGGAAATGCCTTTTGGGGACAAGTACAATAAAGTTAAGGATGGTGAGCACCTGCATGTCCCAGACATTCAATTCTTCTATTTGTGGTCATCTTAAAAATTTTTAAGTTGTTGGTAAATATCTAAGTGTGCAAACAGAGATCTCACTGGGCATTTGATAAACTTTGCTGGTTTTTCTCCTAAAAGAAAGCTAGTCTTAGACATCACAAACTTCAACATCCTAAAGTAGGTGACAAGGCAGCTCAAGGGTAACCCTGCAAACAGCTACTGGCTGTGAAAACCCCTGTCAGGGAGTGTAAGCTTCAGTACCCACACTTTCTTCAAATAGCCTCAAACTTTGGTTTTCTCTCTCAACGTTGGGGCAAATCTGGTGTCTGGCTTCTAAAGGGTTAATTTTTTTTTTACCTTCCTCCATGCATTCATGAAAAAGAAGATAGGTAGAAGTTCGTAATTTTCTGCTCCAAGTATGAAAAATAATGGAAGAGGAGACAAATTTGTAAACAGGAAAAAAGAAACTCTCTCAATCTGTTTTTTAAATTTTTCAATGGCTTCTCCTTTAGTGTGGCACATTTAGAGAGAGGCTTGTCTCACACAGAAATCTCATTTCCGTAGTTGAACCAAGCCACTAGGGCTTGAACTGCAAGCCTAAAGTTGAATCACTTTTTTTTTAATTCCACATCCTCATTTTCCTTTTTCAGACTGAAGGTAAACCTGACAAACAGCCTCTTTCAAACAGCACCAAAAATCATGAAACGTGCATCTTTCCTTCTAGCTCTGTCATCCAGAAATGTGTCAAATACTACTCGAAGGCATCCTATCTCAAAAAGAGAGTGGAGGAATGTAGATGAGATGTAATATTTGCAATGAATTTGAATTTATTCTTTGGCATCTTTCTGTACTCATTTAAGTTGAGGATTGTCTCTGATTACTCTTTGGCCTTGGCCATCCTTAATGGTGTAACGGAGTGTATAATAATATACTCTTTGTTTCCCCAGTGTGAACATTCCAAGGAATACATTGAACTACTATGCTGCACCTGCTTAAAACCCTCTGTGGCTCCCTGTTGCCTTCCAAATGAAGTCCAAACACCTTAGCAAGGCCTTCTCCAAAATCGGTCCTAGCTCATTTCTCAAGGCTGTGGTCTTCCCTTCCCCCACCCCAGCCCTATGTGCTAAAATACTAGCACAATTCTATAATACACCATTCTCAAGCATACCCCAAACTATTTCCTTCCTTTACTCATTCAACAAATACGTAAATAATATCTAGTATTGGGCTGGGCGTGGTGGCTCACGCCTGTAATCCTAGCACTCTGGGAGGCCAAGGCGGGCGGATTGCTTGAGGTCAGGAGTTCGAAACCAGCCTGAGCAAGAGCAAGACCCTGTCTCTACTATAAATAGAAAGAAATTAATTGGCCAACTAATATATATACAAAAAATTAGCTGGGCATGGTGGCACATGCCTGTAGTCCCAGCTACTCAGGAGGCTGAGGCAGCAGGATCGCTTGAGCCCAGGAGTTTGAGGTTGCTGTGAGCTAGGCTGATGCCACAGCACTCACTCTAACCTGGGCAGCAAAGTGAGACTCTGTCTCAAAAATGATAATAATAACAACAATAATAATAATAATACCGAGTGTTGGACATTGTTCTGTCACACAGCAGTGACTAGACAGAAATTATCTCTTGGTAGGAGGAGTCAGAGAAAAAAATAAGTAAACAAATTAATTAACAAGATAATTCAGATAAAGATCAGCTCTATGAAGAAAAGAAAATAGGTCAGTGTGATAAAAACTAAGGGAAAAGAGCTACTTTGGGCTGAGAGGTCAAGGACAGCCCCTCTGAGGAGGCGACATTTGAGCTGAGTTCAGGATTCTCAAGGAGGAACAGCCAAGCTAGAAACCCAGGAAGGCGTGTTTCAGGCTGGAGGAAGAGTTGGTAGAATGGCCCCAGAGAGCTCTGAGATTGGAGATTGGTGTGGCTGGTCAAGATAAGGCATTTGCATCTTACTCTCAACACAAGTGGCAAGGGGCAAGTCTCTGCAGTGTTTTAAGAAGGGAAACAAATGACCTGGCATGTATTAGTAGAAACTCATCTGGCCCCTGTGTGAGGAACATATGACAGGGCACAGAGGAAGCAGGGAGGCCAGTTGGGAGAGTAGCTTCCAATTAGTTGATGCTCAGGGATATTTGATGCCATTATTTGATAATAAATCCTTATTATCACAAAATGTCATGTCCCACAAATGGCTAAATTTTCATTTGCATTAAGCAACTGACAAACAAAATGATAGTATTGAATATTATTTCTACATAAAATTACGAGTTTTTGAATAATGTTCAGATAGATTGCTCTCCCTCTTTCCTGTTCTACAACTTCAGCACATGAATGCCTGCTGTCTAGTTTTGTATGTCCCATGAGCTAAGAATGTTTTTTTTAATGTTTTTAAATAGTTGAAGGAAAAAAATAAATATATGAAACATATGCAAATTATCTGAAGTTCAAATTTTAATATTTATAAATAAAGTTTTATTTGAACACTGACACACATTCATTTACCTATTGTCAATGGCTGCTTTTGCGATACAAAGGCAGAGTTGCAACAAAGTTCCAGAAGTTGCAACAGAGTCATGCAGCCTTAAGTACTCTTTGACCTTTTATAGAAAAAGGGGCCAATCTCTGCTATACATTATAACTACATTTGTTTCTGTTTCGTTTTTTTTCTCACTCTATTTATGTAGCATAAATGACACTTCTTTGAATGTCCTCTGATGCTTTTTGTTCCATCCACAGCCTACGTCATGTTTTAGGGGTATTGCTCACCAACAGCCAACTTCTGTGCACCTGGGATGTGCATCATTTCTCAGCTCCTCCTTGAGCCAGGGGTAAGGGTCCTTTGGGGTGTGTGTGGACAGTCTGCACTCAGCCAGCAGGAAGTGGTAGTAGAATGACTGCTCCAATCCCAGGGCATCATGGGATGGAAGGAGGGCAGCAGCTCCAAACTCTCCCCACCTCCCTCCAAATGTCGTTAGTCCAGTTCCTGCCCTGCAGATTGGAGAATCCATCCCACTTCTATGTTTTCACGTTACCAAGCACCCACACTTGCAGCAGACGTGATTCATTACTTGGTTTGTTTAATCAATATTTATTCAGCACCCACAAGGTGCCGAATATAGAACAGCACTTCCTAGACCCGTGAGACTGACAAGAGAAGCAAAGGGCCTGTGTTTAAGGAGCTCATGGCCTTATATGGATGAGAAAGCCAGTTGATTTAGAGTGCTTATGGTTCAGAAATATCAAGAAACAGGGCTGTCATCTGGTACTTGGTACACTGAAAAGATGATGATTTACCGAGCAGTATTGTTGCATTGGGAACATAGACGTTAAGTTTTTCCGTACTCACTCTGCTGGCCTCCGTCACACTCTTTTGCCTGGACCCCCAGAAGTGGCCTTTTACCTGCTCTCCCTCACCCTGCTCTGATTCATTGGCATACAGTATCCAAAGGAAGCGTTTAGAAGCACAAATCAGATAATGCCACGCCCCTGATCATGACTTCTCAGCGGCTTCCTGTTGCCTCCAGAGTCGGAACCGGCTCCCCCCCCCATCTCTGTCATCTGGTTCCTGTGATCCCCAAGCCCTTCATCTGCTAGCCCTGTTTCCCTTGGTCACTGCACAGATACCCAGCGTTCCTTCCGTTCCCTAAATTTCCATGCCTATCCCCTCGATAGGGCCTTTCTGCTCTCTACACAACTTGTTCCTGTTTTCCCTTCACGACTCGGTTCAAATGTCACCTCTTCAAAGAAGCAGCCCTGACTTCCAGCCTGAATTGCCCCACACCCACCCTGAGCTATTTTATCCAATCACCCCACCTGCTTCTCTCTGTAGCTCTTGTCACCACTGGGAAAGATCTCAGTTTCCTTTCTCACTCCTCTGTCACTTGTTTCCCGCCATTAGATTGTAGCCTCCAGCAGGACAGGGATGTCCTCTGTCCTGATCCTTGTGAGAGTCCCAGCAACAAAAGCAGCACTTGGCACAAAGCAGATGGAAAATAAATATTTATTTCATGAATCGTCTTTCAGAAACATGCAGGTTATTATTTTAGAATATAACTTTGATGCTTTGAGTATCTCGAGGAACCAAAAGGCCATTCTCAAATGAAATTCTTTCTCGAGAATAAAGAGAATGAAGTAATTGGCTTTGCTTGCTGAGGAGGAAAATGGTTTTAGTATCATAATTTCCTCTTTGACACATCTCAACATATCACCTTAATAAACAGCACTAAGAACATGATCACTTCTTATACAGTGCCTGGTACTTGGCTGATGTCAACAAAGGTTATCTTCCTCCACCTAACACTTGAATGTATTTATTCACTCACTTATTGACTTGCTTTCCGTTACTAGGCAATGGAGAAATCAGCTCATATCTGTATTTCAAGTACCCAACACAATGTCTGGTTCATGGGCACGCAATAGAAATAGTTGAACCCTGAATTAAAATAGTCTTCTTCCAAGTTAAGGAACTGAAGGTGAAGCATTTGCCTTCATCTTGGTGCACCAGGTAGAGACTGTTCCTCTGGTGCGTGGGTTCTGGGACTAAGCAGTATGAAATTCTGCACTACTTGTGTCAGAATGATTTGCTGGGGACAAGCAGCATAGATGCATTTATTAGTAACCCATTCATTGCAAAAACATATACTATTAAGACTTCAAAAATTGCATTTGCTACTCGTATTCTTCTCATCTTTCTTTTTGAAGCTGGTGGTAAGACTGAAAAAATAAAGAACTTAGTCACCAAAGTGTGTGACTCAGTAAAGTAGGCAAAGAAAGAGAGAAAAGAAAGCTAGGGCTGAAAAGAACAGTTTCAAGGACATACTGAATCACACTGTCGAATGGTTCACTTAAGTAGAGGCTGATGCAAAATAACAGAACAAAAGGTGAGAAAGCCAGAAATGAGTTTCTTGCTGAGCAAAAAATGTAAAATCCTGGGGTGGAATCATTTCTAGGAGGTAGAAAACCTTAAGTAAGAAAGTTCTGATGTATGAAAGCTGTAAATACTGCACACTGTGTAGGAAGACCACTCATCACATGTATTTCAATACTGCCCACGCCACCAAAACTCCTCTACTTAAACTTACCTTCATGGACCACTTGGTGATCTAAGCTGTATATATTGAGGTACCAGTATGAACAAGAAGCAGCCCTTACACCTGAACAGTTAGACTTTCAACACTGGGCAGTGTTATTTTCAAAGTCAAAGCTCTGTGTCACACAACTGAAATCGCCTCTCAAAAGAGTGACATTATCTTCACAAATTCCATCTTCACATCAGCAGGTCACACTTAGTGTCCCAGGGCACTCTAGTGCATCCTGCAATTTTCATTGGCTATTAAAATTGAGTGAATGGTGGATTTCATAATATACTGATGGCTTGTTCTTTTTGTAATGTGTCTCTAGCTATAAAAAGCAGCTGGTGTATGGGGACTTCCAGAATAAACCACATGGGTCATTCTAGGAGAGGAAGCAGAAAGACTTTAATATATTTTAAATTGCAAAGCAGAAAGGTCATAAGTTTTCTTCTTTTTTTTTTTTTTCCTGAGACACAGCTTAATATTTTATAGGAATCTCAAACTCTTTTTAATCTATGGCCTCTGAACCTAAAAAGCAAGCTGTAAATGTCTCATAATATTAATGCAGGAACAATGGATTTGCAGTGGGAAAGCTAAGTGATAGTCTTTGTCGAATTAGATTCTTTCTGAGTTATAATATTCCTCTCATTTACAAGCTAATGAAGTTAAGATTTGGAAAGGCTCTTGTTCCAGGATGTAGAGCAATCATGAGGACAGAAATCAAACATAAGCACCTTGACTTTCACTGTTAGTGCCTGTCTAAACGGCATGCTTTTGGGCCAGATGCTTCAAGATGCATAAGTTAGGGGACATATTAATATTAACTACCTAAACCCCACAGGGACTGAAGCTATTAGAAAGTTAGTGCTATAGGGAAGCAGTTCTAGTTACTTGCTTCATTTCAGTACACATATGTGGAGATTGTTCTGTGTTTGATTGTACTAGGAATGTAAGTCCACACACAGACTTGTACATGCATGTTCACAGAAGCATTATTCACGATGTCCCCAAACTGGAAACAACCTAAATATCCATCAACTGATGAATACATTTTGTTTATCCATATCCATACAATGGAATATTATTATTCAGCCATAAAAACGAATGAAATACTGACACATGGCTACAACTTGGATCAATTTTGAATACATTAGCTAAGTGAAAGAAGCCAGTCACAAAAGACCACATATGGTATGATTCCATTTATATGAAATGTTCAGAATAGGGAAATCCACAGAGACAGAAAGCAGATTCGTGGTTGGCAGAGGCTGGGGTGAAGGGCAAGTGGGAAGTGACTGCTAGTGGATATGGGGTTTCTTTTGGGGGTGATGAAAATGTCCTAAAATTAAATAGTGGTGAAGGTTGTACAACTCTGTAAATACACTCAGAACCACTGAATTCTACTTTTAAAAAAAGGAATTTTATGGTATGCGATTATATTTCAGTTACACTGTTATTCAGGTTGTTCTACGTATTAGGGTGGAGGCCATGGTCGATAGGTGCCCAGAGGAAGGATACAGACGAATCATAAAAACATGTCTGCTTTCAAGTTCTTTGTTATTTAAAAGGAAGAAACAAAAACATACCAAAGGAACAATAAGGAATGTGGCAGAACTTATTTCATTAATTGTTACATTTTATTCCTGAAGCAGATTTAGTGTGGCTTGCTTTATGAATGACACAACACACATGTAAAATGACTGGCAGAATTCATCAGCAGCAGAGCTTTTGGGTCTAAAATATTTATAATTAAGCTCCAGACTTCGTGTATGATACACATCGTAATTAATAGAGTTCAGGGAAGATAAATGTATGTTGGAGGAATTAGAGATTTTCAAAAGGAGGTAGCACCTATATGAAACCTGAGATTTGGAAAGAATGAGGAAGGAAGAGGATTTTCTGAGAGTCAGAGGAGCGAGGGCAAAGTCCATTGCAGGAATGAGCCCATCATGGTAGGTGCCTTCTTGAATAGTGAGTTCAGACCTCCGCCTCTGAGTCCTTGCCGAGGGGAAATTCTGATGCAATAAGTGTCTTTATGTTACTGGAGCACTTTGTTTTTATTAATGCTCACATTTTTCCTTATGTAGAATGTGTTGTCCTCACCTCCTTTGAGGAAGTGAGAAACATTTTGGAGCCTGAAATATGAGTCACAGCAAAAGAAGTGAAATGACTTGCTTAGTAGTTTGTCAGTCCAAGAGTAAAACACCTTGAACAACTTCTTATGCATTTGTATGTTTACTATATTTATATATACTTAATTATATTTAAGTATGCTTAAATACTATAATGCTAAGCCTCCATGCTTGAGTTGGTTGGGTGATGGCTACTATTCAGTTATGGACAACTGTTCATTATTTGTGCATTTCCCAATCAGTTTAACTCCAACAAAACAAGAAGAGCCTTTTCTTTAAAGTACAATGAAGGTACTGAAGTGATATTCTCTTTAATACTAAAGTATTAAAAAGTTAAGATAAAATCACAGCAGTAAAATTCTTCTGAATGTGGTAAAAAGTGCTTCTCAAGCAACTAATGTAATGTAAGAATCTTCTCTAATAGAATAAAAGGCAATATTGGTGTCTGAGAAATTAAGGTGAAGATTACTTTCCAACGTGTGCTGAGGTTGGAATTAATCCTAAGTGTTAGTTAATCGTTCCTCTTGTGAGGCTTTTTGACTTCTCAACTTGGGCTGATTGATTACTGTCAACATCATCATTTTGTCCTCTTTTTTGAGCAGCTGGAACCTACAATACTGTCAGAAGAAACTTTTCTAAGCCCAGGGGAGGAAAATCATCCCTTTTTTTCAGACTTTGACAATAGCCTTTAGACAATTGAGAAATGGCCCCAATGTGCGTGGAATGAGTCTTCTGTAGCTAGCGTAGCTGGCAGAATGGTGGCTGCAACAAAACCACAAAGCCCTCCCACTGCAGGGTGGAAACAGCCAGAAGGTGACAGGACCACAGGCAAAGATGCCTGAATAAAACAGACCTGAAATTACAAAAGTGGGCCTGCATGCATCACTTCATGACAGTTTTAATTTCCAAATGCCTGATCTCCAGACAATAGGCTCCTTATAAAACCCTACCCCCAAAAGAGAAGTTCAGTTCTTCTGAACTGAACTGGGTTCCAGTGTAGTCTCAGATCCGTTTCATGCTATTGAGCTATACTAATTGTAGACCAGAGGGTTTCTAAAAGAGAACAGGAAGTCTCTTGTGGCCAAGGCAATTTGTAGTGGTCTGAAAACATCTAATTCTCAGAAAAGAAATTCTTTGTAACCATATTAATACCCTTACCAAATATGATTCTTTATAATTTTCTTCTTATTTGATCAATTTATTTTTGCTTCAGTGAGGCACATTAAAGAGTTTTTTAAATGAATTGGAGCGCCACGATTTTTAAAGTTGAAACTGGTGGAAGCCTCCTGTTTTTTTCAGACAAATGCTCCAGTATTATAACAAAATACAAGGGAGGCATGCATTATACATGTATTTCTTTTCTTATACCTTGGGTACTCTGTGACAGGTAATTAGATATGCAGTAGCTGCACGCGTTGTAAAATAATGTTTCAGATTTATCACATGGTTCCATGAGCCTGATTCAGCCCCAGTTGTCTTAGTAAAGAGTCGACATCATTTTGTAACTAGAGATCATCAGGAATCACTCATAGGCACTGGACACACCATTAGGCAGCTTTTATTACCCCACTTGGATAAATTCCCAGTGTCAAATATTGCATATGAAGATTAGCTTATGTATTTTGGGGTCTGTCTTTGCCATATGGCATTATTAATCAAGCTGCCATGTCATTATTATTATTGGAAACCTGAACCCACATTCCAGGAACTTAACCATTGTAACAAAAAAAGCTTCTTAAATCAGCAAAGCATTCACTTTATTTTGTTATGCCACAGAGCAGTGATCTTAGTGGGACAATAAGTTTACATAGATGGAAAAAGGAGTGGTCGCTTCACCTGTCAAGTATGATAAACCAAATTTAAATCTTATTATTTACATTTTACTTTATTGCAAGCTTTATTTTGAGCCATGTTACCCTACTCTCCATCAAACTTAAAGTATTTTAGAGCAGCTATTTAAAAAAAAAAAAAAAGGCAAGAAAATAATGGAGACTCTAGGTAGACAATAAGAAAGAGGAATCTCTTGCATCTTTTTTTTGTATAAAAATTTTATTAAATAACAGCCATAACATAGAAAAATTTTTGAATTAGAAAAAGAAAATTCTGATGTTCCCAGTGGATTATAACATATATTATTCCCTGAGAACAAAGCAAGTCACACTGTATATTTGTGAGTTATCTGCCCAAACAAGAAACAAAGTCATCCCAGTAACTGAAATCTAGCAATAATCCCCAAAGCTCAATTAAAGCGTGATTCTTAATCTTCTACTCTAAACTTTCAATAGCATTTATTTACTGTTTCTTTTCTAATAGAGTAACATAAAAGAAGCAACTTGAAGGAGGAATTTCAAAAGGAATTAAAAATGTAAACTGTAAACAATAAGATCTAAATAGGCTCTATCATACTTCACATGGGAAGCGACCACTTCCTGTCCCATCTATGTATCTATACTTCCTCCCTCCGTCTGTACGTGGTTCGAATTGGTAGCCATAGATCGTCCAAACTCTGTTGATACAGCTGCAGTCAAATCCCAGGGCAAATACAGTGGCCCCGGGAGTTCAGTCTGCGCTATGTTTTAGGATGAGCATTTATCTTTTTTACCATATGATGTATCTACAATATAGTTTTCTCGTTATTTTTATCCTCTAATCTTGTTAGATCCACATGACAGTCTTCCTCCTTCACAGTGTCCAAACGCCATGCTTCCCAATACGCATGTGCACGCACACACATCCACTCACCCCAACACACTCAGACATCACACCATTCACACATGCACAGACACACGCATGCCGACACACTACACACACACCACACATACCCTCATATGTGCTCCCACACACCGATCACACATCCTCACTCCGAACACACACATATATATACTCACATTCAATAAATTCAACAAAGAATCTCTTAAGTGCTGAGGTTATAGCAGTGAACAAAACAGGCAAAATGTCTTGCCCTCCTGGAGCTTACACAAGGAGTGAGGAAAAGGAGGATTTGGAGAAGATAAGGATTGGAACAAATGGAATGTTGGGAGGGATGCTGCCTTTGGTCGCAGAGCTGGCAGCGGTGGCTGGGAACGCAGAAGACTAACTCCCTCCACCTGCTCCTGCCCATCTTCTCCAAAGCTAAGGATGGGTTTTAAGATTATCAACTGTTCCAACAACTAATCTGGAAAAATGCCTTTCGTCTAAACCAGTTTAATTCAGTACTTTAGAAACCCTGATGGATCATTTGTGATTGGGGGATGTGCAACGTACAAGATCCCAACCACTGGTACCGTGGATGTTGCCGACTCCTCACCTTAGTGTCCCTGTAACCACCAAGATGTACAGACTAAGGGAAGCTGAAGTCTGGAGGTGGAAACTTGCTGTTTTAGGGCATTTCATACTCCCAGCTTCATAGGACTACAGGGATATAAAGAAGAAATAACCTATGAAATTCTGTTTTAGATGTTTTAACAGGTACTTTCCATATTTGTTTATGTATAGTCATTCAATAGATTGTTGTTTGTTTAGTATGGAAGTTGAAAAATGGTTTGCTTATTTCAACAAAAATAAAGACACCATAAACGACCTATTTTCTTCAAGGTCCAGATTAACTGAACACTCTTTCTTCCCTCCGACCCCTAACTGTGGATAAACACACACACACACACACACACACACACACACACACACACACACACACACACACAAGGGGCTAAATTTACCCTGTTGGCGTTTAAGAGATTATTTACAATAGTATTAAAATAATGCTGATTTTGTGAATTTTCTTTTTCATGCCAAATTTATTTAAGCATTAACAGCAACAATTCAAAAAAGATTCCAAATAGAAATAAGCTAAAGTGAAAATACAGAGATACCCCAATTTTTCTTTTCTGCAGGGAGAGAAATTGACCTTAAAATTATGAGTTGCAGTGATAACACCGTACCTGCAATAGTGCTGGTAGTGATAGTCAAAGGAATGTGTGGATCTTCTCTCCTAGAGATCAAAATGGCAAGAAAACTCAAAAGTTTTTTGAATTTTCAGTATAGTGATCTACCCAATACTTTTGAGTTGGAGGACTTCATTTCTTTTTATTGTTCTTCTCAGACAGCCACGGTTTCTTGGGATATCCGAACATTGTACTCAACCGTCCCTGAAGATGCAGAGCACAAAGCAGAAAATTTACTGGTGAAAGAGGTAAATCTGATGCTTCCAGTGCTGTGTTTCATAAAGCGTTTGCTTTTCCCTGGGGGACTCGCAATGCAATTTACTTTTATCATCTTCCTCTCCTTTTCAATACGGAATTCCAAGTGCTCTGATTAGCGGGTGTTTCTCAACCTTCATCACCTGTAGGTGGCTTTCCATCTTCCTGTTCATCATTTCACATTAGCTGGCGACTGTTCGAGTTTTAGATTTTATTTTCTTTTGTTTTTACTTCACTTAAAATCCCCATGTTGAGAGATACTTTTATATTCTTAATGTAAAGATTTAATTTTATTTTATTTATTTGGACTGAAAGTAAGAACGACTATACTACATGAGAATTTTGGATAATAGAGTTTCTATTTTAAGAGACCTATTTCTTTTAAGTACTCATGATGGATAGTTAATGGTAAATCCCTGTGGGCAGCTCTAAGGGACTGATGAAATCTGTTGTTATAGCATCTATTTGCATTTTGTCAGTATATGGGAGGCCGACCAAATGGCTTTGTCTTCTAACCAGACTCCAGGCTGCTCCAGGGAAGGGCTTGGGCTAGCATGTAGCAGCTACTTGGCTCTGTCTATTGAATGAATAAATGAAGCCAGTCCTTCCTTTACAGAAAATGCAGTGATAGAATTTACCCAGAGAAGGTCCAACTGAAAGTAGTGGCATCTAAATGCAGTCTTTAATCCTGAGAAAGTGGTGTGGCCCAGTTAGGATTTCATTAAAGCTGCAGACAGTAGCAATACCTTTTCTCAGCTCTTAAACATACTAGTATTAATATACACTAGACATACTAGTGTACATATTAATACCATTATGATTAAGTGTACATATTGTATGTTGTACCGTTCAGTCCAAATCATTATTTGCCATTCATTTACCTGTTTATTTTTTTCCAATTCTGTTATTTTATATTTATTTCCCAAAGCACACATTGGATTACAAATCTTCTAAGGAGATAGAAAAAAGTAAAACATGTAGACTCAGAAACATGTAGACTCAGAATATCTGAAACACTATTTTAACATTTACTGATAAAAAATAGTGTGTGCTATCAATCTCATAATCTTTTGTTCACAGTTGTCTTAGAGGAAGTCTTAGTATTTAATAGGGCATCACTGTTCTTTTTCTTTTTTAAAGTTGGCAACTAATTTTTGAGACTAGAAAATCAGAGTCCATTAAGACCAGGTCTACAAAAGTCTTGCAATAAATATGTGTTAACTTAAACAGGATTTGAAATGTTTATGTTATTGAGTTCCTGACTAGGAGCCTTAACCACGTTTTCTTGTGTGTTCTTCCCTAAAATATTGCAGTTTCTTCATAAAGATCTTTAATTTTGTTGTTAAATTTATTTCCAAGTACCTCATAATTTTGTTGTAAATGTAAATGGAATTTTAAAAATCCATTTCCTTTTCTTACTGTTAATTACTGATTCTTTTAAAGCTATTGATTTTTCCAATATGAATAACTAGCTTACTAAGCTCTCTTATCCTAGCAGTTCATACTTGATTTTTAGGTGTGTAGTTATTTTCTCTGCAAACAATTAAAATTTTCTTCTTTCCTAATAAATATATTGTCTCTTTAATTCCTGTCTTATTCTATTATCTAATATTCCTAAAACAATGTTGAATATCAATAGTAATATAAGGCATCTTGTCTCATTCTTGAATTTAGGAGGACACTTTTAGTATCTTCGATGCTATATGAAATATGGTGTTGTTTGTTGGTTTCTGGCATCTCTTTATCATGTTTTAAAAAATGTCTTACTTCGTTTCTTTAGAGTGTTTATGAAGACTGGTTGCCCTATGTTATCTCACACATATTCATTCTATTGATATAATTAATAGTTTTTCTGCTGTAGGTTAGCACTATATTAGAATTAATGGGCCATTATTCAGTGGATCATACTTGAATTTCTGGTATAAACTTTCTTCTTCAAGTTGTATTATTATTCTAATATGCTATTGTGTTCAAATTGCTTTTATTTTATTTCAAATTTTGGCACTTATATTTGTGACTAAAATTTGGTTTTAGTTCTCTTTTTTCTTTGGTTTTAGATAAATGATAGCTTTAAAAAATAAATTGGGGCACTCTAAATATTATTTTGTGATTTTGAATAAACAAATAAACAAGTGAAACAAAACAGTATCTAGAACAGATCAAGTACATATGGTTATTTAAGATGGCACTTAACGTCTCTGAGGAAGAGTAGACACTTTAACATATACTGCTTAACTATCCATTTTGGAAGAAAATAAAGTTAGGTCTGTATCTCATAGCACATACAAAAATAAATTCCAGATGAATACAAAATCTAAATTTTGGGCCTGGTGTGGAGGCTCACACCTGTAATTTGGGAGGCTGAAGTGGGAGGATTGCTTGAGGTCAGGAGTTGGAGACTAGCCCCAGCAAGAGCAAGATCACATCTCTACAAAAACTTTAAAAATTAGCTGGACGTGGTAGCATGTGCCCATAGTCCCAGCTACTCTGGAGGCTGAGGCGGAAGGATCACCTGAGCCCAGAAGTTTGAGTTTGCAGTGAGCTAGGATGATGCCACTGCATTCCAGCCTAGGCAGCAAAGTGAGACCCTGTCTTAAAATAATAATAACATATATATATATATACATATATATATATATGTATATATATATATATAATTTCAAAACAAAAGTTCTAAAAACATAGGAAAACATGTTAAAGTGGAGAGTTAAGGAAAATGGAAAGATTTAACCAAATAAAAATATTTAAATTTTTATATGATGACTGGTACCACAAAGTCAAAAGAAAATATTTAATTAGAGAATTATTTGTAACTCCTTATATCTTTTGCATAGCACACATATTCATTCATACATACATATTATATATATTATTAAGATTCAAAAGCCTACAGATTAATAAGAAAAAGACAAATAGCCCAAGAAAATATGAGCAAAAGACATGACCAAGCAGTTTAAAAGAGGAAATGCAGTCAAAGCATACAAAGTTGTTCAGCCTCACTAGTAGTCATGAAAATACAAATTAAACCAAAATTTTACATAATATTTGAAGTAAGAAAAATTTTAAGATGAATATCATTTAGCAATGGTGGTAGTATAGTGAAAGAAATATTATCACACAGTGTTTGAAATACTCTCATATCCATAACCTTTTAAGATATAATTCATAGGTACCTTTTAAGTAGCATATATAAATATGCACATACATATTATGAAAACAAATACTAGAGCCTAAAGATATTATAGATGTGTATTGATGAATTGGAAAATTTGAAATATCAATTAATAGAGGTAAACTTGAAAAAAATTGGCATATCTATATTTTGTACTAATATACAGCCAATAAAAATTAAATATATTTAACTATTTTAATTTGGATGCCCATGATATATTGTTAGGGGAAAAAAGCAAGTCAAAAAATGTATAGTATGTTAGCATTAAAGATGTAAAACTTATAAGTGTATACGTAAATATATTTATGTAACCCTAGAAAAAGTATGAAAGAATGTACACATTAAACTCATCATATTGGTTACCCAACAAGTTTGAGATTATAGGGGAAGGTGGGAGATTGATTTTAAATTTATATAATCCTGTATTGTTGCAATGTTACAAATGAATTTTGTAACTAAAGACTATTTTGGAAAAAGTTAGTTAGAATATATTTTAAAATGTTGCCAGAATTGAAAGCAACCAGAGTCTACTGCCTACACTTGTCTCCAAAAGTTAAAATTCAACATAATTCTTCAAGTAATTAGACAGTCACCTAAGAAACTACTTCAGATTGATTTGTATTGTCTTAGTTTTGTAAAGAAAATGTCACATGGAGCAATTAGAATCTCATATGTGTTTTGCTTTATGATTCTACCTGATTCTACCTGCTGGGCTTCTCTGTCAGTCATAGAAGTCAACTAAGTTCATGTGACATAGTCTATTCGTAATCATTTTTAATATAACTACTATAGATTTATAAATGTTTCCATAATTTTAGGGACTTTTCATTTTACAGTTTTTCAGCCTCTTCCTGGATGCGTAGGGCATTTATGTATTCCTGTTTTGCAGCAATTTCCTTTTGATTGTGGAAAATGGCCCTCCCATGAACCAGGTTTCTTAGGTTTTTGCTGTGGGTCTCTGGTACATAAGGCCTCTGAGGCCTTGGGCTTGGTTGCAGGCCTCCTTCAGCTCTTGCCTCTTGCCACCTCCTCACATTATTGCTGAGCATGCCTTCGAGGTAGGGCCAACGGGCCCAAACCGTAAATCCCAGGACTGACTCAGAACACCAGACCCCAATCTCTGGATCCAACCAGCACTTCAAGTTTAGTGATTTTTCCAGGGGGAGAATGGCCTGAAACACAGATTTATACAACATAGGAGACTTAAAAGGACTTTTCTAAGGTTCTTAGAGGCCTTTAGTTTTGTTTGTGCTTCAAGAGCTTCTACACCACACTTTCAAATGTCCAGATCGATCACTTTATTTCTATAGTTCTCTGAAATGTCACTGTCAGCAGAGAAAAGGTGGACCACACAATTTGCCCTTCTCTCGTTATTGCTCCTGGGGAGAAATTTCTCTCGTCTTCACCTTAATTTCCTTTCAAGTACTTGCAACCTCCTTTCCTCACTACCATGCTCAGCTTCTCACTTCTCCTAAAATCTGCTCCCAGGAGAAACCTAGCAGAGTGCCTTTTACCCTAGATCCCAAATGCCTGCCAAACTTTTATGTTGCAAAGCTCAGGACAGAGTGTTTGGCTCTCTTTTGCAGCATGAATGAATTTTCTTGTCATGTTTTCCTTAACCACATGGATCTAAGGTAGTAAAAAAGAAAGAAGAGGAAGAAACCTAGGAAAAACAATTTTATTTCCTGCTAACTTTTCTTTATCCCTGGCAGTGAAAACCCTGCAAACACTCCCATAGTTGGGCTTGGTTTTAAAATGGAGATAAAATGAAACCTGTGCTTTATAGGATGGGACGAAGATAAACCCTACTTATAAATATCCCATAATGATAATGGAGCCTAAATAGGCAGGCCTGGAGACAGTAGATAAAAACAAAGGGGTCACCAGACAGCTGGGTTAAGACTGAGACATGACCCCAGAGAATTATGCTGCAAAAAGTCTTGACCTCAATTGCTAATAGCAGCTAACCTTTATTGACTACTTACTCCGTGCCAGATAGGCTTCCAAGCCCTTTATTTGTAGTAATTACAAACATGTGTTCATCATTATCATCATCATCACCTTTCAATGGCAAGGGAACTATGTCATAGAAGGATAAAGGAACCTGCCCAGACAGCATCATACAGCTAGGAATAGACAGATCCAGCATCTAGACCCGCCCCTGGGCTCCTAAGCATAGAGCTAACTGACTGTAGCATGGTGCTTTGCTATGAATTTGCTATATTCATCCAGAAAGAGTACTTCTCTCAGCCTTCTCCCTCACATCCCCCCTGTAGTTTTTGCTCAGGTGACTCTGATGCCTATAGTCCAGGGACCACATGAGGAGAAACACTGGCTGGATTTCTGAAACCAGGTTAAGCCAGCATTGAAATGAATTCACCGACATTCGTAGGGTTTTGCAGAAACACTCGTTTGCCTTACCATGGCTGCTGTACTAAGCAACCTTTTTGGTCTACCCTGTGCTAAATTGCCCTGTGGCCCCGTGTGAAGTGGTGAGGACAAATATCATGGTTGCTAGGCAGCAAATTGGCAAGAATCTAGTTTAAACACATCCAGCTCAATAAAAATTTTGAGTTATCTCTCACTTCATTCTGCTTTGACAATTCTAAACCTCTTGTGAAAGACATTAGGCATTCTTTTTTAAAAAATCTTGAATGACTTCATATTTTTAATGGGAGTTCAATAAAATAAAGTGTCTTCTCTTTCAGTTTTATCTGTTTTTAATTCTCCTTATCTCTTAAATTTAAGGTTATCGCCCAACACAAAAACATAGGCTTATTTTGCAGCCACTAAAACACTTGACAGTTGTGCTAACATCAAACCATAGTTGAGCAACATTGTACACATGCAAATATTTTTGTGTATTCTGTGATACGGGTATTATTGCCCATTTTACAGCCTAGACAATTCGGAATGATTAACAAAGTTGCCCAAGTACACACAGAGCCAGAACTAAGGCCCCGCTCTCTCTGACCTTGTACTTCATGCTCTTACCCACTGTCTTGTCTCTGATCCTTTGATAAGTTCCTTTAAACCATGTGCTTCATGGCCTGACTTGATGCAGATATTTCCACTGCTCACAGGGAATATGTCCTTCATTTTGACAAACTATTCACCTTGTCTGCCTCAGTTTCTCTATCTTTAAACAGGGCTATTAATAATTCTAATGCTGTGTTTCTGAAAACAAATATAGCAATGGTATGAACACACTTAGATTAGAAAGTAACTACTGGGGAACATTATCTGACCCTCATAAGTGGCTTAAAATCAACGCTTATAACCATAAAAATACACAAACACTTCTGTGATAAAACAAGCACCACTCCCACGGGGATTTAAGGGGAGAAGGGGCAATTAAAGGGACCTATAAATAGGAGGCAGATTTCCTAAGCAAAACTTCTGTAGCAAAGTTTTCATTGTAATATTCATGAAGGGATCGTATAAAGCTGGAAGTTCAGCACGCTAATTAGAACTAAGCGCTTGGTATGGTCTCTCTTAACAAAAGAAGATGAGGGAGCAGAGAATTGAGAAGAATACAGTGGCTCAAGAGGGCACCCAGGTCTAGGGACTACTTCAGCAGAAAGGCTGAGGGAAATACTAACAAAGTATTAAGGTAGCAAGTTACTCCGGCAACAAAGCCCTCTCCAATTTCTGGAAACCAACCCTGCTGCAGGAGGAGTAGGATAAGGGTGAAGTCAGGAGAAAGTAATGAAATTAAGAATCTACATCTCACATTGATCCTAGTATAAAATAATTGAGGACTTGATAGGTATGGAAACAACATTAAAAGAATAGAATCAAATATTTATGTCTACATTTACATATATGTACATGCACATATACCAAGAATGATTATGTGCTGTCTTCATTAAGTCAGTACCTTGTTACAGAATCAAAGAAAAGTTCAGATTTTAAGCAGAGGCTCTAAACCAGAAATAGTGGGATTTTTTTTAGGAAAGAAAAAGAATGAAAACAGGACCCAAGACTGAATAGAAAATACAAATCAGATTTAAGGGGGAGTAAATATTGTTGAAATCCCTAGAAGCCCATAGAAAGTTCACACTAAAAACCAGAAAAAATATATGGTTTGAATCAGGGCAGAAACCCACTTTACATAAGTATAGAATGTTCTACAAAAATCCAGGTCTGCAGTATATTTGTAAGTATGTTACATACAGACAGAAAGACAGACAGACACACATATTCAAAGTCTTGAATCAGCTAATATGCATCGAGATTGTCTTAGAAGGTATTATTACATGAAACATTACTCAAATTTATTTGGCCATGTAGCAAATCTGTCTAATTTTCCTCGAATATCTTGAGAAACACCTTTGAGGGATGCTGATGTAAATCTGGTCCAAGGAGATCATAAGAAAATAAGGTCACAATATAGTTCCAGTAAAACGGAATCAGCTATTAGGTGAACCTTGACATGCATTTCATTGATGCAGACGTTAATGAATAAGAAGGGAATATTAAAGCCCCCAAAAGATCAAATAAATTGGTTGTTTCTCTTCATGGCCAAACCTTCATTCTTCATTCTTATCATTACTACCAAAAATGTCTGCCTTTGTTCAGGGAGGTCTAGCAACACTACACTATTCCATACAAGCCCCAGTAGTAGTTCCTCTTTGGACTTATTCTCATATAGAAAATTATAAGTATAAACAAGATTAATTTCAAAGTTTGAAGTAAATAATAATGATCCAAAAGTTAGCATAATGGTTTTTTCAGCCCTTACATTTCTCTCCTCAATCTCCTGCCTAACGACCAGATTATTTTTTCTTTTGTCCTAGTGACATAAATAAGCAGCTTCTTTAGGTGGATAAGAATCTGCTACTTGCAATTCAGTTAGGTGTAGTTAATTACCCTATCTTTACAAAGGGACAAATTTACATGGAAAGTCTGTTTCCCACTGATTTATTATTACTTTAGATCACATTGTTTTAAAAGCTAAAGTGTATGCAATAAAGGGCATCAACCATCGAATGAAATATTGGACTAGCTTCATTATTCAACATTGATCACTTACTAAGCTGATGATACCAGGTGGATTTGGCACAGACCCTGCCCACAAGGTACATGCCATCAGGCAAGAAATAACAGACCTGTGATCAGATTCATCGAAATACAAGCTGGCAAGAACCCCCTGGAGTGTTACTTTAAGGTAGAGAAACAAGGTCAGGTTCACATGTCAGAAGAAAACAACTGAAGGCAGACCAGAGAATGGATTGGGTGGCTTAGAGGGTGAGTAAGACTGAAGAAAATTGGACAGATAAGAGATTGTTTTAATAGTCCACGTGCGTGATTATAAAGATTTCTACTAACATGGCTGTGTGATTGAAAAGATAGAATTATTAAAAAGATAGAATTAACAGGAGATAGGGACTGAAAAGAAAGCAAAGAAGAGGAATGGGTTAACAATGACTCCCACATTTATGGCTTGGGCTATTCATTTAAAGTGCCCAGAAGAAAATGAAGATTGCTGAAGTAGGCATGGATTAAGCAAGGAAGATAACCTTACCTGCTTACCTGCAGAGAGATGCCCAAGAAGGAGGTGAATACATAGGTCTAGGTGACAGGAAGAAGGTTTGCACAATTGCTCTGGATTTGAAAGTTGAAGCTTTGAGCCTGGGAGAGCTTGCCCAGGGACACCAGGAGGGCTGGGTTGGTGCTGAGAATGAAGGTCCCTGAGCCACACTCCCACATAAGGGGCAGATAAAGAGGACCCTTTATAGGGAGTAGAGATGGAGTGAGCAGAGAGGTAAGAAGAGAACAGGAGAAATTGATATCTCAAAATCAAAGAAGGATCAATGGTGAGAGAGACAGCATAGATGGTGTAAAACACCAGAGAAGGATAAAGATAAGGGCTCACTAGATATGGCAGTTCAGGGTCACCAATGGTCTTAAGCAGAGCCATTTCAGAAGCTGTGAGCACAACCTGATTAGGGTGAGTTAAACTCTGATGAGAGGATGTGTTATCTTATAAAACGAGGTGTTAGCATAGTGTTATCCCTTTACCTACAAGGCACTTCAACAATTAAAAAAAAAAAAAGAGTAAACCCAATAAGGCTGGGCATGGTGGCTCACGCCTATAATCCTAACACTTTGAGAAGCCAAGGTGGGAGGATCCCTTGAGGTCAGGAGTTCGAGACCAGCCTAAGAAAGAGCAAGACCCCTGTCTCTACAAAAAAATAGAAAAAATTAGCCAGGCATGGTTAATGTGGTGTGTGCCAGGTGGTGTGTGCCTGTAGTCACACCTACTTGGGAGGCTGAGGCAGGAAGCTCACTTGAGCCCAGGAGTTCCAGGTTGCTGTGAGCTATGATCATACCACTGTACTCCAGACTGTGCAACAGAGCATGACCCTATCTCAAAAAAAAAAAAAAAAAAGTAAGCCCAATAAAAATATTAGAACTCTTAAGGCAGAATACCCAATGTGTACCAAAGCTAACAATAATTCAGTAGGACATTTATTCATCTTTAAATTGCATATCGAAATATTGCTTACTTTATTGAAAAGCAACATGTTGTAAACATGAAAAACGATATGGTCACATGAGTATAATATTGAAAATGAAATCTTTTCCTTCCTCTTCTTCCTCTTCTACAATTTGGACACAGAAAAATGGCATTTGGCATTCATCTAATTCTGGAGAAAATTATGAATATTCAAGGTAGAAACCACATCATGCAACTTCATGGAAGTAAAAGAGATACTAAGCAACTTGAATCCTAGACACAGTGAAAGAAATTATGGAGGAAGGAGGAGTTGGGTATAATTTAAAATGGACTTCATGCTGCCCATTTTTGTTAACTGAAAGAAATTTATATAACTAGAATAGAATTTATCTTATCTCAACAAAATGCAGGGAATTTTTTTCTTGCTTTTATAGTTAAAATGTATCCATGTGCTTTGTGTTTAATTTTGGACTCCATATTACATACATTGATAAAGAAGCCATTCTTTGAATGAAAATTCTTTTGTTTAGTGTACTTCACACAAATTTTTGAATCTCATATGTAAAATAATGTGCACTTAAACTTGCCCATAAGCAAGAATGTCTTTTAATAGATGATTTGGGGGAAGGGGTTGCATGTATAAATAAATTAAGTACAAATGAATTTTGTCTTCTGATTCTGAAATGTTGGACAGCAGATGAATGACTCTAATGCATTTATTAACTTTAGACTGGAACACAGTACGGCATTTCTCACTTTAGAACTTCTATGATATGACATTAGGGCTTCATGAACAATTTAAATTCTAGAATATTGAGAAAAATGCAACTATAAAAATTGCTCCAAATTTTTTTAAAAAGTTATACCTTTTATTAATAAAATTAGTGTCAATAAAAATATTTTTGTTTTTATGTTTTTGTTTTATGTTTAATTTTTGTTTTATTGTCTTAAAGAACAAGACTCTTATTTCACTGATGAAGGTCTTATTGGAAGTTAACAGACTTTGATTCTGGGTGTACTTTTTAAAAGATAAGTTACAAGTAAAGCCATGCTTATTTTATAACTTTAAAAATTTAAGGAAAAATTAAAATATCAAAATCTGCTGTTGTCTTACGTTTGGTTTAGTCTTATTTGTACATGATGACTGTTTCTACCACAGCCAGAACAAAATGGATCACCACAATTTTTGTACACTATGTATATAGCACTAAAGATAATAAACACACAAAAGTTGATACAAGTTGATTAAGATAAATTCAAATGAATTTACTTTTTAGTGGCAATAGGACAAAATATATCTGGAAATAAACTGAGGAAAACGTTGAAAACAAAATGGTTGTATGTTTCACATTAGCAATCCTGAAGAAATTTATTTTCTATTCACTAAATTCCCTAGAATAATAGTCTTATTTCTAAATATGAAAAACTGTTCCAGTTCTAAATTGGCTTCCTTTTCTCCACAGTAAAAATTATCCTAAAATGCTTGGCAGTGAGTGAGTAAAAACACAGATGTGCAAGTCAGACACCTTGGAGTACAGGACCTAAAAAGGACCCATTTTAAATTTCAACCTAAAATTTCAGCTCCATTGAATTATTACCCAGGTTTTATGCCTTACACGAGAAGAATTATTAGATCGTAATAATACCAATGTTTTTTAGTACCATCCATAATTCATGTCCCAACAAATTACTTGTGAGATCTAGCTGGGAAATTAGAATGTATATTCCCAGATCATGCACTGATAGGATTTATGAAAGTCTAGTTTTATAGTTTGTTCAACTGCCTGAGCAGAACACATTTTGAAAAGAGAAACCAAATATTGTGATTAATTTTCAATTTATAATCAATAAAGATACTGAATGATAACTTCAAGCTACTTTATAGTTCAAAGTAACAAAATAGTTTTAAAAATGATTTTCACTTATATTGGCACTTGATATGACATTCTGTTTTACATTTTGTGTGTACTTATATACATAGTAACACTGCCTGATATTAAGTAACATTTTTAAAAATCAGAATCAGAATCCATTAAATGAGATTGTACCATGATTTCTGAAACTGAGTCATACCAATATTTATATCATTTATCTTGTTTAACACATTATTTTTACTTCTCCCCCAAGAATGCAGTAGAAGTTTTTAAAACTCATTAACTGTCCAACTTGTTTTTACACTGCAGAAATTAATTATTGCATTTTTAAAGAACACATAATGTGATCTAATTAAAGAAAAAAGTGTTTTCAGTGCCTTTCCTTTTTTTCTTTAAAATGTTGATGTACTGGGTGACCATATATCCTGATGGTTTACAGAAATGGTCTCATGTTCTAACTATTTATTGGCCTAGCTAATAGTGTCTCCTTTCACTCTGAAATGTCTCAGTGTAGACAATAAGTTATCCAGCCACCCTTTCAATCCATAATTTGCCTGAACTCACTTAATTTCATGATGCTTCATTTTCAACATTTGTACAATAGCCATAATTACTTCTAAATTTTATAAAGAATGGCATGAATATGAAAATTACCACCTTCACTTTACAAATACAGAATCAATCCCAGTGGTGAATAAAGGCCAAAATGGACACCATTTATGGTTGCATTAATCTTTCTGGCAAAAAAAAAAAAATGTCATGTAATTAAATAAACCTGTACGGCCAGAAAGAAAAATAGTTTCGCATCTAAAAAACCATCTTATTAGCCGGGCATGGTGGCGCATGCCTGTAGTCCCAGCTACTCGGGAGGCTGAGGCAGAAGGATCGCTCGAGCCCAGGAGTGTGAGGTTGCTGTGAGCTAGGCTGACGCCACGGCACTCACTCTAGCCTGGACAACAAAGCGAGACTCTGTCTCAAAAAAATAAATAAATAAAAAAAATAAATAAAAAAATAAAAAACCATCTTTCATCTGCTTCTTACTATGTAACCTGAATCTAATAATCAGCTCCTTTACAATGTGGACAAATTGCATTGCCAAAGCCAAATTGCTATTTGAGGTATGTAACATGATTTGAATTGATCCTAATGATTCTCTGAAGAAGAGGAGAAAGGAGAAAAATGAAATATTTTCTTTACAGTACCTTAGGGTGCCCTTTATAATTGCCCACTCATTTCTAAAGTATTTAGATTTTTAGAGCTTTCAAAGTATCATGTTTCATTATTTCTAGAAGAAAAAGGATATAGAAGATCATCTATTCAACAAATAAATATTGAATGTCCACTATAAATAAAAGCCTATACTGGAGTTGGTATGTCCTTTTAAAAGGCTGTGTCAATATGTAGGAAAACTAGAAGGTAAACCCAGTCACTAGCATTCACTGAGTGAAGCTAAGAACCCAAGGCTTGCATTTCATAGTCAAAACAGTCCTGGGCCATGTTCTTACTCATGTGAACTGATGGGTTCCACCTGGTGAAGCAGCAACATTGCTCTACCTCCTTCAGAATCACCTGTGGTACTTCTTACAATATTGATTCCTAGGTCTTCCTCTATAGAGTCTTATTCAGCATATTTCAGGTGGGCCCCAGGAACCTGAGTTTTAATTACCAACCCCAGAGGATTCATGGACACTATGCTGTTTAAAAAGCTCTATCCTAATAGCACAAAAGCCTTCAACCATGTTGACTTTGGCCAGCTGTTTTTATGTCTAAATGCATGCAGGCAGAGATGGAAAGTATAAAGTCTGAACAAGCAAACATAATATTAATAAATGAGTAAAATGTGAATCAGGGCATCAGTGTTTGGAATAATTAACCATCTCAGGAAGCTCTTGTTCGATATTCATAGTCTTCACCTTTGAAGTAGGCGATGGCAACCTCCAGTTGAAAGGGAATGAAGTGTTGTGGTCTCAGAAATTAGTAAGGGAAAATTGGAGCCATTGTCTCACTGTGACAAGTGGAGTTGTAGCCTGTGACTTTGAGTTTGCAGCAGATCATTTCAACTCAGCCTTTGGACAAAGAGGAGCTGTAATCATAAAAGTTTTAATGATCTCCTTAGAGTGCCTGTGTGGGCTGAAACAAAGAATAGAGTATAATTTTCTATGCACAACATTTCCAAAATGCCATAACTCTGTAGGAGAAATGGTTATGTGTTTGTAAAATGCACTAGCTCTCTCAGAATCAGAGAAATTGCAGATTTGGAAGGATACTTAAGAGTCATCTAGTCCAAGCCTGATTCTCATCTCCCTAACCCACCAAATGCATGGAACCCAGCAAATAAATACAGAAGAAATTTGATTAAAGCAGAACTCTTTGAAAATCAGACCTAGTATGTTTCTCCAAAATTTGACTTTTATAAATAAAAAAAAAAACAAGTTGTTGTTATTAACTGTTATGAATGTGAATTGTAGAATGAATCAAACATGCTGGGAAAACTGATGTTTTTAAAGCAAATATTTATTGAGTGCTTACCCTATGCTAGGTGCTTTACAGGAATAGTCTTATTTGATCCTAGTGAAGTTGATACTATTTAGACATATAAAGAAACTAAGACAGACTGTTATTTAATTGAGATCTCACAGCTATTAATAGTAAACGGCAGAACCAAAATTCAAAACCGAATCTGACTCTAGGACATAAACGGAAACATCATACAAAACATCCAAAATGGTGTTCCAAATGTGTTTTTTTTTTTAAGTCTACAATCATCAAACGATTTATAAATTAGCTGAATGGACTTTTAGAGTCAGACAAATTCAGTTTGAAATTCTGTTGCTACCACATGTATTATCTGGTCTCAGCTTGCCTCTGATCTACAAAATGGGCATAACAAAATCTCATACAGTGGTTGTTAGGATTATATGTAAAGTACCTGTTAGTACAGTATCTGACAAGCATGTGGGAATCAAGCAAAAGAAATTTAAAAAGAGGTGTTTTGTTCAGTGAAATTCTGACTCTGTGGCATATTGTGAATACCATGGACAATATGCATGAGTGTATTTGTTTGTCATGGTCAGACACGGATACTCTCCGCAGCAAGACAGGCCAGTGGGTGAGTCAGCGCATCTGTGTCCCATTAAATCCTCCGGATCAGGAAGTGAAGAGATAGAGATTATGTGGTAGAAATTCATAATCCAGTCTAATATTTTTAATGTTAATAGCTAAATCTGAGATCCAAATAAATAAAATGATTTGACCAAGATCACATCAGGAATCAATACTAGTCCCACTTGTAGCTCTTGGTTAAGGGCTATACCATCCATTTGCATTTCAGCTAAAAAAAAATACATGCTGGTTAGCAATATTTGTATCAAAGAATCTTTAAAATACTTTGGGCATCTTATGCTAAGAAAATAATCCAAACTGGGTGGTACTTGGCAGAGGAGAGGAGGGTCATATGCATGAAGATATACTCTGAGGCATTTTTTTCCACAACTGCACAAATTGGATGTAGCCATAAAAATGACTCACTTTGTCTTCTAAGTCTTTGCTCAAATGTCTCCCTTACTGTAGACCCACCCTAAACATTCTTTTTAAATCGTCTCCCTTGCTCCAACTCTCTCCATTCCCCTTCCTCAGCTTTATTTTCCCCACAACACTACCATTTTCTAACATATAATGTAATTTACTTATTTTTGTGCTTATCAATCAGCTCTTCTGATGTGCATTCAAGAGTACATGGATTTTGTCTTTTGTTCCCTGCTGTATTCCCATCACCTGGAGCAGCTCTGGGTACTTAATTCAGTGCTCAATAGTATTAGTAGTAGTATCTGTTGTAGTAGTAGTATTTGTTGCTCAGTAGTAGTATTTGTTGAACAAATTAATGGATGAATGATCTCCAAAACTAGGAGACTGGGTTAGTGAATTAGGGTATGGTATTTTATTCTACTTATTTAAAGTGGCCATAAAATTTAGAAAACATATGTATAGATATCTAAATATGCTACTAAGTAAATAAAAAATTATTCATATTCAAATAAATACTAAGAGAGGAACTAGGTAAAACTATGTACCCAGAAAAAAAACCAAAACGGAATGCAAAGGGGGCATGGGTTTTTATGTTTTTTGTTTTTCATGTTCATATATATTTTGTTTTGTCTGAGAATGACAGCAACGTAGAGAGAAAGGAAAATAAGGGAACAAAGGTGTGAAAGAACTATAATCATGAAAGCCCTAGCTCCATGGCTTGGGATGCTGTTGGCCTATCTGCTCCTTGTCGGAATCCCATTTATCTAAAATGAAGATGAAACATTTGAGCCAAGGAGCATATTAAGGCTTAATTTTCCTCCTATTTCCAGAAGCATGTGCTTTGCAGAATTGGCTCAGGAATTGGCACATTACTAAAACATTGAATTTTAGCCAACCGTGCTGTTTTGCTCACAATCCCCATCCATTCTAGTGATAATTTTACAGATACGCTGGTTTTTTCTTTTATTCTTTTCTACGTTCATCTGTCTTGATGTGCTTGTGTTTTGGGGAAGGTTTTCAATTAGTGATAATTGAAAGTTTTCAATTAGTGATAACTGATGACTCGGATAAACCTCATTGTCTACTATACTGCCACTGCGCAAAGCTTATTGTTCCTAAACTCTTCTTTCGTCCCGTGCTACCACCATCCTCTACACCCACCTTTGTCCCAATCTCACTCCTCGTTTTGCCCCCCAGCCCTCAGTTTGTGCCTGGGCACATCCTAGAACCAATAAGGCTACAGTGCTGAGAGAATGGGGACTCCTCACCGTGTCCCCTCTCCCTGTCTCTTCTGTGCACCTCTGGCTGCACACATGGACCCTGTGTTCCCCATCCACCTTTCTTTGAGGCCCACGGGGCACCCACCTTCTGTCCTTGCTGCAAGGGCAGTGCTAGTGCTTTCTCCGCAGCAGCAGCTCTGCACCTTGCCTGTCCCCTTCGTGGTTACAAAGACAATCACAGCTTTTATTCCTCACCGTGCAGTATGTGTATTGCTCTTCATTTTGCCACGAATGCTAGAGGGCAGGTGTCCTTATAATCCTAATGACAGCTATTTAATTCCCAGAATCATGTAATTTTAGAACAGAAAGGAGTCTCAAAAGCCATCTAGTGGAGTCCCATCACAAATCCATGGTCAGTACGATGCTAGGTTCAGGGTACGTGTTTGGAAAATATTTGCCATCAATAAATACGACAAAATCAGCCATCACATACCACTGGATGTTAACTGTTTTTGTGCTGTTAACTTTGTTTTCAAAATAGTGTTTGGCTACCATTTATTCACATCTATATGTAAGGTCTATGAATAGCCATAGAGAGGGCTGTGCCTTAGAAGGCATGAGGTGGTGACACTGAGACACCAGTTTCAGGCTGACAAGGGCGATGATTTAAAAGGGAAAAAGATCGGTTACTGAAGTTAGAATGAGAAAAAAAAAACAGGCTAAATGTATGACAAAAGGATTATATATAAATAATAACATCTTTCACTTCTAAGAACCGTTAGAGAATGGGAGGGGTGACCAAGGAAAGCTGAATGACGGTTCTCGAGGTTAGCAACATTTCCGGTATGATTCAGGGGATGATGAAATTAGGTTTTCCTTGATGGAGCAAAATAGGATAAATATGTTAAATGGTTCCTCCTCCGTGAGTCTGGACAAGGTCAGATTCCCATTTCATTGGAAAATATAAAATGATTATAAAGAGCAAACCTTTTTCCTACCTTAAAGTCACTAACGTTCACACCACCCCTGAGAATATGAGAACTATATTCGTGGTACTTTTGGTCAGGATAGATGATTTTTCTGAATGATAGCTTTTAATTGTCATTTTTTTCTTTCTTTCAGGCTTGTAAATTTTATAGTTCCCACTGGTATGTGGTAAACTACAAATATGAACAATATTCTGGAGACATTCGGCAGCTGCCCCGGTAAGAACCTGTTGTGAATGCTCCCTGAGGTTTTTGCATAGATAGACTATGTTCTCTATTTATTGTTTATGAATACATGTACATTAATCTAGTGCCAAAGTACATTTTACAGAATTTATAAATAAGAGTCAAGATAGAACATTTTGTTCAATAATATATATTTTGCGTATTCGCAGAGTTTGGAGTGAGAAATAAGTAAGCTCTGATTTAATTTTGGGGTGAAGGTTTAAAATCCAATTATTATTATCTTATTCCTTGATGAGCTGCCCTTTCAAGAGCAGGTACAAGAGGATTGGAAAAGCATAATATGGCCAAAGGGTTGTTCTGACAATGTTCTCTATGACATTCTTGTTTGCCACTCATTTCCTGTATTTTCCTGCTGGGTTATCAAAACTCATGAAAATAAACACCTTCCACAGAAGTGATCTCTATCTACATACAGCAAAAAGGAAAATAAAGACCTAATTTTTTACCCTGAGTCTTGGGACATAAAATTGTTAGGAGAAGGTGACTTTGTTTTGTTTCTCTGCTCAGATGTCACCTCCACAAAGAAGCTCTCCTGCCTATCTGAACTAATGTAGAAATTTATTTAGTGTTTCTTCCCTTACTAAAGTAAAAATCCACAAAGGGCAGGAACTTTTCCCTGCAGAAATCCCTGCAAGCCCAGGAGAATGCATGGCATACAGTAGGCATGCAGTAATTACCTATTGCATGAATAAACTGAGTGGATGGCAAATCTTAAAATATAATATTCCTGGTGGGATTGGAGTTGCCCAAATTCAAAGAACTGCCTTGAGCTGGTACCTCCCAACTCATTTATTTATCAAGCCAAGATGATGCAAATAATTCAGAAAAAAATCTTAATCAAAGTTAAGTTTTCTTAACGTTTTTCCTCAAGTCAAAACATTGAGATGACAAACATTGGATCTGATTCTTTAATAGATAACATGGTAAGAAAGTGGGCACTCCATTGCCAGATTTCCTGTGCCCCCAGAAACATCCTTCCCAGATTGGGAAGCTTGGAAGTATTGCTCTCCATTCCTAAGTGCAGAATTTGAAGGAGGGATTATAAAATAGTTTTGAGAAGGTGACATTTGAGCTCGGATGGGAGTGAGAATAGCTGCCGGCACTGGGATCTTGGGAAAAGGGTTCCCACAGGACACAGTAAGGGCAGAGGCCCCGAGAGGGACACCAGCATGGTCACTTAGCAGAATAACAATTAGGGGACTCATGCTGAGGTCTGGAGGGGAGCACAGCGAGATGAAACCATGGACCTCAGGCCGGGGACCTTGTGGGCCCTGGGCAGGAACTTGGATTTTACTCTCATTGTAACAGAAGCCTTAGGAAATTTCCACCAGGGTGTGGCATGATCTAGTTTACTTCTTTGTTTTTCTTATTTTTTTTTTCCAGCATATTGTGGGGGTACAAATGTTAAGGTTACGTATATTGCCCTTGTCCCCTCCCCCCTCAAGTCAGAGTTTCAAGCACGTCCATCCCCCAACTGGTGCACATCTCACTCATTATGTATGTATATACCCATCCCCTCCCCCCACCTGCCCGACACCCGATAAATGTTATTCCTATATATCCACTTAGATGTTGACCAGTTAATACCAATTTGCTGGTGAGTACATGTGGTGCTCGTTTTTCCATTCTTGAGATACTTCACTTAGTAGAATGGGTTCCAGCTCTAGCCAAGAAAATATAAGAGATGCTATATCATCGTTGTTTCTTAAAGCTGAATAGTACTCCATAGTACACATATACCACATTTTATTAATCCACTCATGTATTGATGGGCACTTCGATTGTTTCCACATCTTTGCAATTGTGAATTGTGTTGCTATACACATTTGAATGCAGGTGTCTTTTTCATAAAGTGACTGCAAATCAAAAACCACAATGAGATATCACTTATCTCCAGTGAGAATGGCCCTTATTAACAAGTCCCAAAACAATAAATGTTGGCGTGGATGTGGAGAGATAGGAACACTCCCATTTTTTGCTGGTGGGACTGCAAACTAGGTCAGCCTCTGTAGAAAGCAACATGGAGATACTTTAAAGTGATACAAGTGGATCTACCATTTGATCCAGCAATCCCATTACTGGGCATCTACCCAAAAGAACAAAAGTCACTTTATGAAAAAGACACCTGCACTCGAATGATTTACTTCTTTAAAAGATTCCTCAGTCTACTCTGTGGAAAATAGGGTTGCAGGGATGAAAACAGAAGAAAAAGAGAAGAGGCCATTTCTTTTGGAGTTGCATTACTGTGAAGAGCAAGACAATGTTCCTCCAAAACTGCAAATCTGTTTCCAAAGCACTGAACATTAATTTCTACCAAATTCGAATATTCTTTTAGACTCGCATCACTCCGGATAGATAACCTCTGCTAATTGCATGATGGGAAGGTCCACTGCACCGCACCCTAGGCCTTCCCGAGCAGTTGTTACATTCAGAACGTCTGGGTGTTAGTCACATGCTTTTTGTAAGCTCAACTGAAAAGCAAAGCATTTTTTATCCTCAAGACTTCCACTTTCCAAAAATAGTTCTGAGAAGTGGTCATAACTTGGAAACTGTATCTGAGCAGCGAAAAGACTGCATGTGAAGAGAGAAGTTGTAGACAGATGTACATGTCCTTTGGAACACATGCCTTCCCACCATCTTTAGGTCTGTTTGGTGGCAGTTTCCCCCGAAAAACACTATTTATCTTTTCTTGTATTCATGATGCAAGAAAGAAAGAAAGTAAATTAAAGATTTCATATGCACGGTATTCTTCCTCTATTAAAACAACAGAGAAAGCATCTTCGGTAAGAACAGGCTGTGGACATCATTGTCGAATTGGGATTCTCGTAGACCCCGGAAGGATTAATCTCATGAGAAGAAATGAGAAAGCACACAAAATGTTGTTGAAGATTTCCCTTACTTTAACTACAGGAAGTAGAAGTTGATACTGAGAAGGGGAAGAATAAGACGGCCACAAAGCTAGAAACGTTCATGAGCTATGTATATATTCAAAATGAAAATCAGAAGTTCTAGAATATAATCCTCTAGCATATACCCTAGAATAATGAAGACTGTAACACTGAACAGGAGAATTATTTTTTTAATGATTTTACAGAGCTAAGCACTCCCCCCCCCCCCCAAAGACTACACATATTCAGGTCAGTAGTAGAAACAGGTAATTTACTTGGGCCTTCTGAGGCTATTAGAAGTAAATCATTTTCATACTTCCTGGATTAGAAGAATTCCCCTATGTCTGCTACCAGTTTAAATTGGTCATTTCTTTTTATGGGTTTGCTGAAGCTGCAAAATGAAAATTTGCAATTATGAAAAAGTAGAAAAAGGTGAAATTTATTCTTTAAATTTAAAATTGTGTTATTATTGACTCTTAAGAACTCTACTTTTTTTTTAAGTGTGTGTTCATAGGAGAGAAAGAGATTGTTTCAGACTAGAATATAAAATGTGAGCCTTTACACATTAGGAATAAAAACCAGCACGGAAAATAAGAGCAGCATGAAATCATACGATGCCACTGATTTCATTAATCCACTGGGTTAAATACAGAGATATATGACATATTAAAAATTTTTATATTTTATGACTGCAGATCCGACACAGTGTGCCCAGTTTAGCTTGGCTGAACGAGAACAGAATAACTTTTTAATTAAAAAAAAATTTCTGAGTGTCTACAGTGAGTGGGAATGTGCTGGGTTCCATACTCGCATTATCTCATTTAATATCCGTACCCCTATGGAACAGGAACTGTTACATTTCACGGAGCAGACTCAGGAACCGAGAGGCAGCTTGCTCCAAACCGCACAGCTAATAACCAAGGGGCACTCAGGCATCCCCACACCCCTTATCTGGGCAATGGGGTAATTTGGGTGTAGACAGGAGAAATGAGACTGCCTGTAAATTACAACCACTATTGGGTTCAAAGCCAGGGGGCAGGGTCCACAAGGAGCCCTATATCATGAGATCCCAAAGGCCCTTAGAGACCACAAAGACCTCCAAAGGGAAGAATGCTAAAGTCAATAGCTAGAGGTGCTAACCTTTTAATGATCTTTAAAGGTGAGAAGTCATTGCGCTACAGCCCAGGAGACATCAGACTGAGATGAAGATTGTTTTGTAAAGGCAGGAGGTTGTGCTTGTGGATTTTGGGGAGCAAGACTGGGAAATAAGAGCCCTGTGTAGCTGGCAAGCCTCAGCAGTGGTCTACACACTGTCCACTTCCCTGCCAGGAGCCTTCACTGACGTCACTGGCCTCCCTGGCCTACCCGCCCCCACCCGCCCTCCCTCACCGCTGTGTCCTGACCCCAAAGGCCTTCTCCTCACAGCCTTCACTCTTGCAATTCCCTCTGCTGGAATGATCTTCCCCCAGGTCATCACACCATGGGCTGCTTCTCATTCTCAGCTCAAATGTCACCTCCTGAGAGAGGTACATGGCCCTTGCTGTTCCAAAGGATCTCTTCTCTCTTCTTGGTTTTTCTCAACAACCATTTTCACGCAGGGAAATTATCTTGTTTATTTATCATTAATTAATTAGTGGCTTTCTCCTCCCCTAGAATGTGACCTTCCTCTATTTAGGGACTTACCTCCTGACATGTGGTTGTCACCACTGCATCTCTTCTGTATGCCGGGTACTATCTGGAAACGGGATCTTTGAGTATCGAAGAAGAATGGCCTCCAAGGATTGAGATAGGTCTTGATTCACATTGAATTTGATCAAGCAAACTCAAAATTAGGGAAAGCCACCAGCAAAAGGGCATGCCCACATTCAGTACAACCCAAATCCCAGAAATGACCCAAATTGAGACTGACTGGTTTGCACGTTCTTAGAAAAAAAATGAAGAACAGCATAGATGTCACTAGGAACTATCGAAGTTGGTAGAGTTTTACTCTTGACCTCATTGGTGTTATCTGTCTCATATCTTCTGAGTTATTTTTGAATTATTAACACTTAAAACAAACTCAAGAGAAACAATTAAAGAAAATTTTATTTTATTGAAGAAAGAGTATGGAGACATCGTAAGTCGTACTATAAAGTAGGGTAACTATCGAAGTATTAAATGTAACATTTGGGAAATTCTTGAAAACTCTTTCAGTATTTGTATGAAGCTCCCTTCTCTTTTCTAAATCATCTATCCTTCAAAAATATCAGGGGAAAACAGTTGAGAAATTCTCACTCAACATTTACTGAGAATACTTTATACATATTTTTGTATAATTTTTTATGTTTAGTATATTTAAAAGAAAGAATCAGTTCAGGAGATGTCATTTTTTTGGTGACTCTATGTATAATATCTTCAATACTTTAAACATTTTCCAACTTCACTTTTAAAGTGCTTTACAAATTTTCTAACATAGGGGAAAGTTGAAATACTTATGTACAATGAACACCCCTATTGTCGCCATCTAGAACATATCTTTACATTTTGCTATCTTGTTTTATCACATCATCTGTCCATTTGTCCATCCTTCTAGCCATCCATCAGACCACTTTATTTTTTGATTCTTTCAAAATGAGTTTAAAACATCAGCACGCTGCCTCTCCAAACACTCCAGAATGCATCTCTTTACATAGAGATATAGATGTTTGCAGCTTATTTTTTTTCTTTTGATATAAAATTTACATACAAGGAAATGCACAAATTGTAAGGGAGCCATTTGGTAACGTTTGACTATGGGTACACCTGTGCAACTCAAACCTCTATTGAGATACAGAACGTTATTGTCACCCCCAATCATTCTCGAATGGTTGTTGAGAAAAATTGCCATCCTCCCAGGTCAGTCCTCACCTCTACTTCCTTGTTCCCCCAGAGAAAACCAGTGCTCTGATTTTCATAACCCTGAAGTCATGCCATGTGGACTCCTACATTTCTGGCTTCTTTTCCATGGCATAATGCTTCTGAGTGATAGTCCCGTGTCTTGGGAGCTCCTTTTCCTTTCTGAGTACCATTTCTTCGTTTGGATCTGATGTAGTTTGTGCAGCCATTCTCCTATTGATAGATACTCCTTCAGCATTTCGAGCTGAGCTATCATAAATCACTTTAAATCCATGAGTTTTTGTGAAACTCTGGCCATAATTTATAAGCCTTCTCAGTCATTATTTCCATTTCTCAACTGGGAGGTTTGTGAAAAATCTTCACAAGTATTTAGCCTGCTACATTAGATGTGTGGAAACCTTACTTTGTTTTAGTTTGTTTTGTTGTTGTTGTTGTTGTTGTTTTTAGAGACAGGGTCTTGCTCTGTGGCCTAGGCTAGAGTGCAGGGGCATGATCATAGCTCACTGAAGCCTCGAACTCCTAGGCTTGAGTAATCCTCCTGCCTTAGGCTCCTGAGTAGCTGGGACTACAGGCGTGCACCACCACACCCAGCTAATTTTTTTTTATTTTTTGTAGAGACAGGGATCTCACTTTGTTGCCCAGGCTGGTCTCGAACTCCTGTCCTTAAGCAATTTTCTTGCCTCAGCCTCTCAAAGTACTGGGATTACAGGTGGGAGCCACCATGCCCAGCCTGTTTCTTTAGTTTTCTGTTTTTACATCATGACTAGTTTGAAAGGCTGTTCCCTCTCTCCTTTGTTTGCAAGTATCTTGCAGAAATAATATTAGTGAGAGAATTTGGACTGAGGCACCTGGCTAGTATTGTGATCCATGGTTATCAAGAACAAATGCCTACAAAATTATTCCTTTGTAAGGAAAAGAAGGAAGGGTAAGCCATGCTGACTAAAGAAGACAGAATAAGGAGTTCAGAAACAAATAGTATCAAGGTCAATAGGAGACTGATGGGAAATGACTAGCTTAGGGCCAAAGGTTGACATTCCACCTTCAAAATTGTCTTCCCTGCCTCTTCCTCTGCTTTTCCCAACTCATTCCCTCCTCATTCACTTGAGATGTTTCCTCAATCCTCCCTTTACTGCTATGCCATCATTTTAAGAACCCTGGAAGATTCATATTCTGCCCTCTGCAGACCAAATACTTTGAGTAATTGCTCTGAAATCAGCCATTTGAACCTGCCTCTGAATCTTAGCTGACATGTTGCCCCTCGTAGGAGGGGGAGAGAGAGAAGGGTTGTCTATATGGGCTTTCTTTTACCAACCAAATGCAAAGATGAAAGGAGCTGCTTCTTGTTCAAAAAATGTGGGATGATATTTAGGAGAAAAGGAATATATTTGGTATGGTGGGAACAATTTCCCAGTAGTCCTAAAAGAACACTGTGAACTCTGCTACTTGCTTAGCCTTCACTTAGAGTTGACCCTGACCAAAAGGAGCAGAACAACTTAATATCTGTGCAACTGGCACAGATAAGCTTAAGTATCTCTAAGGCTCTGCAAAAAGGAGAAATAACTTTGGGAACACCAGGATCCTTTTCTCTTCTCTTTGGAAGAGAAAATAGCTGCAATCATACTTAATATGCTTATTAAAGGTGGTTTGAATTCACCTTTCATAAATACAAGAATTATTTCAGAAATAAAGCTTCTAATCCCATCTCTTGCACTGTGTGTTTGTGTAAGTAACCATTAGGGGCTTTGTGTTCATCTCTGAAAAATGTCAAGAGTAGACAAGACTATTGAGCCCCAGTATTGTGTGCAAATATCTGATTTTACACATGCATATTTTAATAAAAAGCAACATGACGCTTAATACATATTTAGACTTCAGCACAAAACCTCTGTATATATATTTTGAACTTCTTTGGCCTTATAAATAAGTCATGGAGAAGGAAGGTCATATTATGTATCAATGTATTTTTGAAATTCAGATAGTACATGTTCATAGATGTAAATTGCATATATATCTATTAATAAATATCTATTTAGCACCTATTATATGCCAGACCTTATGCTAGAAATAACCTTGAAATACACATTTCCTATCACTCTTCTTTCAAGTCTGTGGCTGTTAAATCAAACTGCTCCCATTGGCAGCTATTTTTCTGTGGGTCTTGGGATTTCATCAAGACTGTGCATCCAAAACAAAATAAAAAAGTAAGTTGGTACCAGGACCAATACAAGACTCCATATATCATCCTTAATGCTCAGTTTCAATTACTGGGTTCATCAGAATAGTCTTGTTATTGTTCTTAGATATCAAGTTGGGTAGCAAGTCATTTTCATTAATTTGAATTTATAAAACAAAGTCAAACAGAAACCAGGCATGGTGGTGCATGGTGTAGTCCCAGCTACCTGGAAGGCTGAGTTGGGAGGATCACCAGAGCCCAGGAGTTTGAGGTTGCAGTGAGCTATGATCATGCCACTACACTCCAGCCTGAGCAACACAGCAAGACTCCATCTCTAAAAAACAAAATAAAGTCACAATAGTAAAAAGTTGTGTGAAAGCCTGTTTAATATGTTAGAGATTGCTCTTAAGACTTTAATCATCAAAAATGTGTTCTATAGCTAAAAACATATACTCACCAAGATGCCTTCCAAAATTAGAGTTTTAAATTATACCATTTCATATTATTTCACTTCTGCAATATCCTTGTTCGCCTTGCCTATCATTGCTTCAATCAGCAAATACCTATTGAAAATCTACATCTGGGTGAGATATATATGAGAATTCATTAGAGGCCCTGGCTTTAAGAAATATGTAATATGATGGAGGGCTAAGACAAATGCACAAATAACAGAATCAGGTAAGCGTCGCAAGAAACTCTAACACAGAGTCTACAGGAAGAAAGGCCTAATTCCGTAGATTCGAGGATGCCTTCATGGAAACGATTTTTGGGGCACAAACTCTTATCAGGTTGCAATGGAATGTTATTCAGCCTTAAAAAGGAATGAAGCCCTGATGCGTGCTATAACATGAATAAATCTTGAAGACATTATGCTAGGTGAAATACACATGTAAACCAGAGGCAAAAGGATAAATATTATATGATTCCACTTAAATGAGGTACTTAGAATATTCAAATCCATAAATACGGGAAGTAGAACGATGGTCACCAGGGGCCTCAAACTTTTTAAGCAGGGGGCCAGTTCACTGTCCCTCAGACTGTTGGAGGGCCGTTGGAGAGTGTGGCGCACATTCCACACATGTGCACTGTGGGCCGGGGCACGAGTCGGCTGCTAAGCAGGACAGGCAGCGGCGGCAAAAGCCCCCGGTGGGGCAGATAAATGTCCTCAGTGGGCTGCCCGCATGTGGCCCACGGGCCGTAGTTTGAGGACCCCTGGTCTAGAAGGAAGAAAAATGGGGAGTCATTCTTTAATGGGTATAGAGTTTCAGTATGGGATGGTGGGAAAAGTGGGTAGTGGTGATGGCTGCATAACTGTGTGAGTGTGCTGCATACCACTGAACTGTACAGTTCAAAATGGTTAAAATGGTAAATCTTAATGTTATGTATATTTTACCATGATAAAATAAAATATCTTATCAGGAATGGAGAATGTAGTTCTGATCTCAGGCTTTCCATAGTTTAACAGTGAGGTTAATGTTCTCTTTGTGCTCTAACTTTCCCTCCTAAAAATGTATGGGCATGTTCATGCCTTTAGAGAAAGTGTAAGAGTATTGTGAAACCACTAGCTAGTACCCTATGTGAATGCACACTGTGGCGATGTTGTGCACACTTGAAGAGTCCTAATCATTCATCTTCCCATCTGCAATACCATCAACATAGGAAACAATTTGTGATGGGAATAACAAATGATCTCTTTTGTCCAATAGTCAGATTCAGAGGTCATTTCTACACAATATAAATCATCTTAAAGAAAACATTATTTTATTCCCTATCTCTGTATATTTGATCTTTTTTTTTTCTTTTAGATACCACATGTGAGGTTATGCAATACTTGTCTTTCTCTCTGTCTTATTTTACTTAGCATAATGTCCTCCAGGTTCATTCACGTTGGGGCAAATGTCATGATCTTTCTGTTTTTAAGGCTGAATAATATTCCATTGTATATGTGTGTGTGCATGTGTGTGCACATGCACATGTTACGTTTTCTTTATCCATTTGTCTGCCAATAGATAGTTAGGATGTTTCCATATCTCAGCTGTTATGACTAATGCTGCAATAAACATAGAAATACAGATATCTTTATGAGATAGTAATTTCATTTCCTTTGGGTATCTACACAGAAGGGGCCTGCTGGGTCATATGCTAAATCTATTTTTAATTTCTTTAGGAACCTCCATACTGTTTTCCACAATGGCTGCACCAGTCTACATTCTCACCAACAGTTACCAAGAGCAGCAGTGGGGTGTGGGGAGGAGATGGGGAGAGGCAGGTCAAAGGATACAAAGCAGCAGATAGAGAGGATGAGCAGTCTAGAGATCTAACGTACAGCATGAGGACTGGAGTTAACAAAACTGTATTGTGTTAGGGATTTTTGTTAGATAAGTATATTTTAACTACACTTGTCCCCCAAAAAAGGTAACTGTGAAATGGTAAATATGTTCATTTGCTTCACTATACTAACCATTTTACTATCTATTTCTGTATATCCCATAATATCATGTTGTAAAGCTCAGATATACACAAATAAAATTTAATTTAAAAAGAGGAAAATGGTCCATGAAACTTCTATGTAGTAAATGAGGTCAAATAGCCAAATATCAAGGAATGCCTGAACCTTGGATGGTATGTTATGGTTTCCATTCGATCATTAGTTATGAGATAGAATCAAGCTAAGGAAAACTAATTGACGACTTATTTTACCATTTATAAAACCAAGTGTACACTCATGCCCCTCTTGGCTGGTCAGTGACACTGTGACTTAGGCATTTCCATGACACCAGGGAAATGCAAAAAGTGAGCTAAGCAGCTAAGTCCCTTCGGGGCACCCTTTTGAGAAGTCACAGTTAGGGAACAGCGCAGCCTAGTGGTCACAGCCCAGGCTGTTCTCAGGGTCATGGTTCTTAGGGCTAAGGCTCTTCAAATGACAGTCCTGTACCCTTGAGCACCCCACGTATAGATGGCACAGAAAAGATCATGAAAATATCACTACTTAATATTCCACTTCAAAATGTGGGGAGAGGACAATATAAACTACCAAGCCTTTCAAACTGTCCTGCTTGCTTCTTCCACAAAAAGATGTGGGTAAATTTATATAAATAGTAACTCCACGGTTTAAAATAGAGATTTATTTACTGAAGATAAGATATAATGGTGAAGAGGAAATTCAACACTTCCTAAAGGAAATAGGATCCTCATGAGATTGCATTATTTTACAAACACTTGTAAGAACACCAGCACGTGAGTCGTTGCCCAGGGAGTAGCTGAACAGAAAAGCCATGTCTCAAATGACGAATCAGGATCTTTTTTTGTTTTTTTGTTTTTTTTAATATCAGAGAAGAATACAAACCAGAGAAACTTCCTTCACATTCCTTTGAGGTTGACCATGAAGATGCTGATAAGGATGAAGTAAGTAAATCGCTGAAAGTGAGATGTTTAAAGCATGAGCATAATCGCTCCTGTCTTTCCCTGGAGTGTTTCACGTTCTGACCAGTCTCTCATAAAGTTGTAGTAGCTGTTCGTGTTAGGGCTTTTAGTCAGAATGAATCACGTTTGTTTTGAAACGGAACATGGTTATTTAAGATGAGTCAAAGAGAGGAAAAGGAGTCTCTGTTTTAAATGCAGCGTCTAGGATGTGGGGCCCACAAGCGACGGCTGTGATGCTTAATGATGCCTTTTGTTCAGGATACTACATCCCACTCATCCTCCAAGGGCGGCGGGGGAGCAGGAGGAACTGGGGTTTTCAAGTCTGGCTGGCTCTACAAGGGGAATTTTAACAGCACCGTGAACAATACCGTCACTGTCCGGGTAAGGAGACAAGACCCGCCTTCGTCTCTGTCACCTTTCTTTGCACCCCCCCCTTCAGTCACAGCACAGAGGAGGACCATTTCTATTGAGTTTATGTTTCCTGTAGTGTTTTGCTTGTGAAGAAGTGGGATGCTGTTCTCTAGAACAGTGCCCTAGCAATGTTGCCCTCCTGAAGGAATTAGAACAAGTCTAATTGCCATGAGTAATAGCACACTGCAATTTGAACTGCCCCCTTCTATTTTTCCCTTTATTTAGTCATTCAAAAAGCGCTACTTCCAGCTGACTCAGTTGCCGGACAACTCCTACATTATGAATTTTTACAAAGATGAAAAGATATCCAAAGAACCCAAAGGCTGCATCTTTTTGGATTCCTGTACAGGTGTGGTGCTGGTGAGTAGAAATCCTTTTCACCTTCGGGATTACTTTTTAATTTGCAAAGCGTATTCAACAAATATTTGTGGAATATCTGATGTGAGCCAAGAATTGTTCTAGGCTGTAGGGATTCAGTGAAGAATAAGGCAGTCTAGATCTCTGCCTCCACAAAACTTACTTCAACAGAGAAAGAAAAACAAGGAATAAGCAAAGAAATAAATAAACAGAATGGAATCAGTTGGTAAATTTCACGATAAAATAAATAGTAACAGAAAGGAGTGAGGAAAGTGGTGTGGTTAGAAATGAATATTAATACTCAATAAGTGAGAAGAGCATTTTGAGGAAAGACCATTTGATCTACAGAGTAAAGAATGAGCAGAGGCAGCAAGTGCAAAGGTCCTGAGGTAGGAACAAGTCTGATACATTCAAAGAGAAGAGGAAGATGAGCACCAGTAGGACTTAAGTGCAGAGATCCCCTGAGCTGAAGAAATTCAGTAAAGTAATGTGTAAACCACATAGTATCAAAGTATGCACTTCATAAGTGTTATCTTTATAATTAGGTAATAATAACAGAGTAAATTTGCAGTGTGCATATGTCAGCTTTTAGTCTGAAATGTCTGTTCTTAGTGCACTCATGGCTGAAGAATGACCAGACACACCAAAGTGATGCAAGCACGAAAATGAGGTTTACTGAGGAGAGAAAGATAGGATTATAGAGCAAGAGCAAGATATGGGTTTACAGAGCATGATACATACGCCACAGATGTCACAGCAAAGGGAGAGCAAGAGGAAGGGCTCAAAAAAGGGCTGGTTATGATCTGCGTCTTGTTTTACAGTGCCCGGATTGGGACCTCCCCATGGGTCAAATGTCACCATGGAACCACTTTGACTGGACATTTGGCAGATTTATGACCTGAGCCTTACTGCACATGCAAATTTCCAAGAGCCCCTCTGAAAGCCCATTTTTGGGGGGTAAATCACAGCAGCACCCACTTTTGTCCCTAGGAGACCTGGAGTCCCTCACTAACTACCTAGCACATATACATCATCTTTCTTCTAAGAGGTTTTCCTTAAAGACAAGGATTACATTGATTCCCAAGAGTTTAATTTCAGGAACAGACATGGTGCTTTTAACAGACAATGTTCTACAAGCTCCTTCAGTCTTCACACTATAATCTTTAGTATTACATTTGCCACAGGCCACTGTAACAAAGAGAAACAGAATAATTGCATAGACCTCAGCTGGACATCCTGCTGCCAAAACATTTATTCTTTTTATTCTAATGAAATAACTCTCCTTATTCCCTCTCAAGTAAAAATTGGAGCCATCGAGTGTTTTCACAATCTCTCCTCAAATTTCACAACCTCACTCTGGCGCGTGGAAGTTGAGGACTCTGTTTCTGGTCACAGGCCATTAGAGCGATACTTTCGGTTGCCGCTAACCCTCAGCACTCTCGTGGCTTGTTGCTAGCTGAGATTACATCTGGGGTGCTTGGATGTGTGGATGCCAATAGAGTTCTCTCCAGTTAGTCAGTCCTGGCCTATTTCTAGACAGTTCATCTATTAAAATCTGGAATGCTTCCAGGAAGTAATAAGGCTGAACTTTAAAAGGAAAGAATTAATTAAGTATTGCTGAGCACTCCACTAGCAGCGAAAGATAATTGCACTTTAACACAGATGCCAACTTTCCATATGGAAAGAGCAATGATGATCCTAATGGAGGGTGGAGATGGTTTTCTATTGTTGGTCACAAAGGAGCCTCTTTGGCCTTAGACATGTGAAGTAAAAGTGCAGCAATGAAGATCAATAACTATATTTTGTAGACATTGAGATGAAAAATTTAAATATTTTCTTTTCCATTTGTACTTCAAAGCTTTCTCTGGCAAATGAGTCATAACTTTTTTTAAAAAGTATCACTGTAGTTCTTTGTTATGTATGAAGTTTCCAGAGATAGAGTCTAATATGCAATACCTTTCTTCTTCAAAGAATTATAGAACTCAGCGGTGGACACGCATTTTAGTGCTATAATCTGACTGTCCACTATAGGAACCTTTTCTCCCATAATCTTTTACTTTGACTGTATTTTGTCTCTACTTAAACATTGCCTTAGAATTTAGAAAGAGTCTTATGGAGCAAACACAAAGTTGAGATTCGTGCAGGTCAGTATTCAAATCCTGGTTTTGCCATTTACCATCTGAAGACTTTAAGTAAGCTACTCAACCTTTTCATCTCAGTCTCCTCTTCTGTAAAACTAGACTAAATTGCTAACATGTGAAAAGGACTGGTAGGTAGGACAGTCAACCTTTCTTCCTTAGTTCTTCCATTCATTACAAAACTCACAACTTTAAGAATATAGACATTCCATTGTGGGAAAGCCTTCCAAGAAAATCTTGATTCACTGTCCTAAAATTCTTACCCCAATAAACTAATTGATCTCTTTTTTAAAATTTATGCATTAATTCATTCCACAACTTTATTTAGTGCCTACAACATGCTAGAAACTGTGATTGGGCATGGAGGATTCAATTCCTTGTTGAAGTCAAAATCAGAGAGGGACTAACTAACTATAGGCTTACTATGACATAGTGTCACAAGAGCTACAGGGGAGGTATGAATGGCAGAATCCATGATGTGTTCTGGGGGCACCAAACAGTGATGAACTCTTCTAGTTCAGGCTGCAAGTCTGTACAAAAAAGCTGGGCCTATCTATAGGATTCTCATGGTAGATTTTCAATATATATATATTTTTTAAGGTTTCAAGTCTGTCCCTACATTTATGTTCCTCTTTATCAAGAACCTTTATCCAGTATGTTGTATATCTTTTATAGAGGTAGGGGCCAGCTTCTTGAGATTACTTTGGGAAGATAGACATCGGGGTCACTTGTCACTTTATGTGTGGGTCCCAGATCTTACATATTTGCTTACAGCTCTTTCTTTGATTTGTAAGATTTTCCATCTGGAAAGAAGATTTTTGAGGGAAATAGTACAAGTTTAAGCATTGTTCTAGTAAGTGCTCAGGCACAAAATGTGCCTGAAGATGAATCATGTACACAGAGCAAATGAATAACTGGGATGAGTCAGACCGATTTTGTTGGGAACCATTACCAATGTGCATTGGGTAAGGGAAAAAGAGGAACAAAATCTTTGCTTCAGAAAGTGCTACCTTTTGTCCAGCGTTCATGGGCAGTTCAAGTTCATAACAGTCTTTAGTGAATATGCCATTTCAGTTTGCCTCATTCAGACCCAATCCATATCATTGTGTTTTCCTTAGAATAATTCTTACACATGTATTACAAGGGTGACCTCAAGTGCAGATAAACTATTACCCAGCTTTCTCAGACACTTTAGGTGATATTTATGATTGACACTTTCTTGGATTCTGGCAAAAATAAAAGGCTTAGTTACAGTTTTCCACTTCTTTGTAACATCATTAAACAGTATTAGGTCTGTTTTAGAGGACTATTCTGCCAATCTGGAGCAGAACTTCCAGTTTTGGCTTCTTCTGCTTTTTCCTGGGACTAAGGGCTATTTAAGTCTGCATTACACTGTTTTACTCCTTCATAGTTCATTCATTCATTTATTCATTCATTCTCACATCCAACCATCAATTCATCCATTCCAGGTTGTGCCACCATGGTAGAGAATGAACGGCCCAAGAATCCCATCTGTCTTGGGTCTCTATTTCAATGGTGATAATGGCTGATGTCACTTTATAAAGGCTTAAATGGGGGAAGGCAGAGTGCCAGACACTGTTTATTTCATCCTAGGTGCTGGGTCTTGGAACCATGTGGATATGGGTTCCAAGACAATGGCTTCTCATGAGTAACTAAGGCTAGAAGTTCAGATACCTTCCGCAGGTCAAGCAACCCACTGCATGAGTGAAGTGAGGCCAGATATGAGAAACAGGGGCATCTTGGACTGTGTAGACCTGGAGTGTGCATGCCCACAGAAAGCCAGTAAAGTTAGGGGTAAAGAGGAGGGGAGAACCTTCCAATGAAACCAAACCTAGAAGCCAAATATGACCCCTAAGCCTCCCATTAGCAAACAGTGGTTCTAAAGATCTCACTTCCCAGGATAATAACAACCAAAATGTTACTTATAATTTCCTTCATGTAATATATTATTTGGCAGCAGTTGATGGAATATGCATTATTATTGTCCCCATTTATTCAAATAAAACTCAGAGAAATGGAGCGGCTTTCCTAAGCCACAGAGGTAATAAATGACAAAATTAGATTTGAGGGAGAGCATATGCAAGATTGCAGAAAGATGCCTAGGAAAATGCTGTCTTTATCATATATAAAGTGGGCATACTTACACATATCCATACATTTATCATACATAAGCCACGTGGGCAGAAGAAACACTACAAAGATATGCTCATGTGTAGCTTTTAGCAATGAGTGTTAGATGTAGAATTCACTTATGCAAATACTGTATATATTGGAAAACTTGTGATATGCAAAGCATGTGGAAAGGCCAAATATGAACATAGACGTGGCTTCTATCTTTGAAGAGCTTCTAGCCTTCAAAGATGCAAGAAAAGATGCAAGAAAAAGATGAAGAAAAAGATGCAAGAAAAAACAAAACACTTAGGTATCGGGAAATAAAACATGCATGGTATACCTCAAACAGTAAGTCCTGATAACATATGCAAAAATGAAATTACACTTATCACTGCATGATGCTATATTATATTATACGTAGATTATATATGATATTGTCTTTCTGCTTATCTGTTTACTGATAGGTACTCCATTAAACCAGAGTGTAAGTTCATTGAGGGAAAGCATTTTACTTGAATTTTTTTCAGTGCTGTATAACTGGTACATGGAAAATACCCAGTAAATTTTTGTTGCATGAATGAACAATAAACCTACAGAGAGCAAACAGGATTGTGTGGAGGATAAGTACTAATACCATTAACCTGGATTTGGTGGTGTATATTTTCTTTTAAAACTCCTCTTTTGTTCATGCAAAATTCTGTAAAAGATGCAAGAAAAATAATAGGTATGGAATGGATATTTTGTTTGTGTAACTTCCCTCTTTGGTACTCAGCCCTCCATTGGCTTCTCTGGTTTTCTTGGAGTATCTATAATTTGGAGCTTTTTCAGGGGCAGGCAAAACAGTTTGTCACAATTCATTAAATGCATCAGATGGTGGGACATATTCGCAGGTTCCTGTTATCCATGAAGTCATGGAGCTGGGCTGCAGTAAGCTCTCCTGAACAAAGTGGTGCCATTGGCTGCAAAGGACATTGATTTAAGGGAACTAGAGGAAAATTGGGGGAGTAAAAAGAAGATGATTACTTCTTGATTACTATTTTAATGACTTAACAATTGCACTTCAAAATTATTAAAATGTCTCATTGATTTTCTATTTTTGTTCTCTCGTTTTTGCTGTTCCATATGCCATTATCTTCAAGATTATAGAGAGTGCAATAGAAAACCACTCAGGCATCTTGATCTTTCCCAACATAAGCTTCTCTATGCTGCAAGTAATTCTTTTCTCTCAAAATAGAAAAAGATAATGTAGTTTTTGAGAAGTTGCAAATAGAATATTTATTTTACTTATAAAGTCCCTTTTTGTGAAATGAGAGCCTGTAATACTTTGCTCCAAAATTTTAAAAATATTTTTGATAATATTGTTGAGGCTGGCAGCCACATTCAAAACTCATTTGAAGTACAGATGCAATTTAGAAAATCAACTTTTGTTTATATTTTGTAATGTCTTATTTCTGAAATTTTAACAATTTTTGGCATCTTCATTTGAAAGCAGAGTACGATCCACCACTGCCTTTCTGGCTGCCCACCACACACACACACACACATACACATACACACACGCACACATACACACACACACACACACACACCCACATACACATACACACACACACTGTTTACACTGTAGTCAAAATGATCTTAACATGCAACTCTGACCTTTGACTTGCCCTAATCGTTCTGTTCTATGCTCTTATAGAACCTAATACCTCTTCTTGAAAACATTCACACAGAATTTAAGCACATTTTTTTTTCTGATTTCACATTTATAGGATGAATTGCTTAATGCCTGTCTTCCCTATTCCGCAAGGGCAAGGACTGACTATGTTTTTGCCCGACACAAAGTATGAACACAGCAGATAACTCTTTTATGAGTGAATGACATCACTGCACTAAGCACTGAGGATAGAAATTTAGCTTCTGCCTTTATGAGATGGATGGGCTAATGAAAAGCCAAACCTGTGAGTGAGTCATGGCAAGACAAAGAGATAAATAATGCTTGACAGTGATGCAAAGGTATGGAAAGGAGCAAAGAGCTTGTCCTTGGAAGAGTCTAGAAAATGGCATTTGAGCTGTGAATTTCCACGTGAGAACCATAATTAGCGTTATAGCCAATTCTTCTTCCTCCTTCAGTTTCTAAATTTCACTTTGTCTTGAGCCTACCTGTGCCCCGCTGTGTGTTCTTGCCCACTTGGAGGGGCCAGGACTTGCAGGCCACAGCGACCTCTTTGGTGTGCCATGGTGGCAGGGAATGGCGAGGAAGACCAGCATTAGCCGATCATCGTCTATGCCCCTGGCTCTCAGCTCAGTGGGTGGGATGAGGAGCACAGCTGCTGAAGTGTACAGGGATTATTTTCCCTTCTCTGTCACTTGCCATGGATGTAATCCCAAGCACGTTTTAATTAATCTCCCCAAGCCTCAATTCCATCATATGTTAAATGGAATGATGTGATTTGTCTCATGATGGCTGTAAAATACAGAGCAAGTGTTTAATAACTGTTGTGTTTGCAGCAGTAATCTTGCTGTTGTGAAAGTTGAAAGGAACAGCTATCTTGGGAGAGTCTGCGAAGGCATTCCAAAGGAAGAGGGATATTAAAAATTATTTTTTCTTGCTACTAGGAAGTAGCAATCTTGTTCTCAAAAAGAATTTTATACTTTGGTACAATCTCACAACTATCACTCTCATTTATGATTCTTCTCCTATTTCTACTCATTTAATAGAGCTATCTTATGTGTTAGGTTTGTTCTATTACAATTATGAATGCGCTGCGGGCTTTATAACATGTGGGTAAAAGTTGAACACCTGCATCAGAATTGCCTGGGAAGGAATCAAGGAGGGAGTATCTTCAGTCATTCTTACAACAGTCACCCTCGTTCCATATTGCTAGTTTGTATCATTGGGAGGCAGTTTCCACTTTGAATTTACATTCTAATCTCAGGACAGGAATAAGTAAAAGTGTAACAATTTGTCCTTGTATTCCCCTGCTTTAAAGGTCCTTCCTTGAACTATAAATAGCCCACTCCTTTTTATATATTTTAAATTAGACCTCTCCTTCTGGAAAAGGCCTATTTTTGACCATCCAATCTAAAGTACCTTCTCATCACATCAGTGCATTTTAATTCTCTGCACAGTGGAGAATCTGTTTTTCAATTGTTTGTTCATTTCTTCGATCATTCATTCCCCTTCCCTACTAGAATGTCAGTTCCCCAAGAATAGGAACCTATTCTCTTCCATTTATAAAACATGACTGTTTTCAACCCAGTGTTATTGAACCCGTCTTTGTGTCAGCACTGTTACAGGATACAGTGGTTTGCAAAACTGACCCAGTCCTCATGGAGATAGCCTTGAGGAAGACATATATTTGTCAAAACGAGCAGACAAACTTGAATATGCATATAAATCCAAATTATTGTAAGTGCTCCTGAGGTCCAAGACTGGGGAATTGAGGAGGTTTTCCATTGAGGTTTGAAGAGTGAACACAAGTCATGTACATACACAAGGGGCAAGTTCGTGTTCCCTGTGCTGGCGAGAGCATGCATTGGGGGACAGGGGACAGGCAGCCTGTCTCAGGCCCTGTGGCAGCAATAAAGAAGTGAGAGGAACATATTTGGGAACTAGAATAAGGCCTTGTGAGTTGGTCCCAAAATGCAAAGTAGAGATGTCAAGTTAGAGAAGGGTGTGGAAGTTGATGGGGAAGCCAGGGCCAGGAAAGGACCTAAGGCATCACACACATGATGTCAGTTGAAGCCATTGCACTAGATGAGAAAGAAAAGAGGGAAAGGAGTCTAAGGCAGAGCCAGGATTACCATTAGAAGTCACAGGGGGAAGGAAGACCCAGTAGAGGAGATGGAAAGATGCTAGGCCAATGAGGCGGAAAGAAAACTAGAATAGAGCGTGGTCCTGGAAACCAGGGAAAGATGGTTTCAAGAAGGAGGTGGTGGCCACTATGTTAGTTCTGCTGAAAAGTCAAGGAAGATACAAATAAAGAAATGTCCCTTGGAGAGTATGACCTTGGAGAGTATGACCTTGGAGAGTGACCTTGGCAAGAGCTGCCTCTGGAATATGGTCGGGTCAGAAACACAGCTGGAATGAATCACAGACAGAACATAAGTTGAGAAAGCGAAGGCAGAAACTCGAAGCAACTATTTAAAGAAGTTCAGAATATACTCACACATGTGCCTGAAGATGAAACTTTTGAGCTAACGTGACCATGCAATCAACAAAAACCTAAATAAGATTTTTCTTAGTCCAAAAAGCTTTGAAAGAAACCAAAATAATTTATGCCCATCTAAAATTGTGTCCTGTTCTAGAAGGTTTTCTTTGTGTTAGCTACCTGTATGAGAAGGCTTTGGAAACCCAACCCCATATAAAATGTCTCTCACTCTCTAAGACTTATTTTTTTGGTATTTTTCTTCTTTCTTTCTTTTTATTCCACAGAACAACAGACTAAGAAAATATGCTTTTGAATTGAAAATGAATGACCTGACCTATTTCGTGCTGGCAGCTGAAACAGAGTCAGATATGGATGAATGGATCCACACCCTCAACCGCATCCTGCAAATCAGTCCCGAGGGGCCCCTGCAGGGGAGGAGGAGCACAGAGCTCACCGATCTGGGGCTGGGTGAGAGAGAGCCCGTGAAGCCATCTCCCTTCCTTTGTCAAGTGTGGCCTGTTCTTTTTGGTTCATTTCAGCTGCTAGGAATTGTGGGAGCTGTCTGTGCAAGCTCATCCATCCCAGAGCTATTTGCTCCAAGAAATCACTGCTGAATCTTTACTGATTATGATGATCACCACTCATAAGTGTGATTTTGCATCAATGGGCAAGGATTTGAGGCTGTCACGTAGCCAAAGAAGTTGGGAATCATTTGTGGGCACCATCCAAAATATGCGCATGTCTGATGGAATGTTCCCTTAGAGGAGACATTTTGTGGGTTTTTGGCCTTTCATTAAATTTAATGAATGAACCTCATACTCTGTTAAGGCAAATATGGACTACTGCCTTGTAGTTAAAAGGCAGTTTTCACTTATGCTTTTTGATCATACTGAGATCAGCTTATTTGTAAAAGTTCCCAAAACTCAGCATGGTAGTAGAGATTTTTATAAGATTAAAATTATTCTTCTGCCAAGCCGAATTCACTCATAAGATTCTGATTCATTCTTGACAAAGAGAAGGGAGCAAGAGAGAAGAAAGAAAAGGTGAAAGGAAGACTAGAAAACAAATCTATAGCTACATAGAAGGCAAGTTCACCACCAGCAAAGTCAGCCAGCCCGCCCCAGAGAAAACCATTTTAAAACGGTGCATAGTACATTAGAAACCAAAGCAGCTTTAAGTTGTCATAGTCTAAGTGTCATATGCTCCAAAGTTAAAATCACAGGATGATGAGGAAGAAAACTGTTGGTGATTTTAATGCAACTATTGCATACCATAGTATGTGTTTTACATTTATGATTTATTTAATAATAATCAACTGTGGCATTAATTTTTACAGTGTCTTATAGGGTTTAAATAACTGGAGCAAGCAGAGAGATTCTAAATTGATGTCCTGAGCATCAGATTACTAAAAATGCATGCATATTTAAGAAAATGTTAGTATGCATTAATGAAGTAAGTCAAGACAACCCCAAGTATCAGTGTAGTGTTGTAAAGAACAAAAGTTCTTACGGACACAAGATGGTGCCACGGCAAGAATCCCAAAATGATCAAAAGATCTGATTTCCAGGCCCAGATCACCTAGGGGTATGCAGTACTAGAGTCAGGGCAAAATGAGGGCTTAGGCTCACCAATGTCCCTCTTAGTTCTTGAGAAATGCACAACTCATGAATATTACTTAATAACCTCTCTTGGTGTATCTTTTCAAGATCCGCTGGACAATGCTGCAACTTGTGAATGCACGCCAGAGGAGACAGATTCTTCAGACAACAGCCTACACCCAGACTTCGCAAAAGTAATGAAGTAGCCATTGTACTTGCAAATAAACTTGAAGTACTTATTATAATAGTTATTGCTTTTATAGAAAAGATGGAAATAATCTTTTTAAGATTTAGACTAAGAAACTAATTCAAAACTTTCCATTGACCTATGTGCTTTACTTAACATGCACACAGCGTTCAGAAATAAAAGCATGTTTTTACAAGATTTTCCAAAGTGTTAACAGATAGTATTAAAATAGGGACAATATTAAGGGCTAATTCTGGGCCAAGTGGCTATGTCTGGGGCTGCATGTGGATATTTAGACACCAAAGACTAACACAGTTTTCTCTGCAGTACCTCGCAGAAACTGAAGATACTGTAAAAACAACTCGAAACATGGAGAGGCTAAATCTCTTCTCGCTGGATCCAGACATCGATGTAAGGCAGAATCCTATCTAAGCAGATATGAATTTGACCCCTACAATTGGGGTTATAAGTTAGAATGTCTTTTTTTTTTTTAATGATGGGTATTTGATGACTAAAACTTGCAATTTTTTTAGACCTTGAAACTTCAAAAAAAGGATCTTTTAGAATCTGACTTTGTGATCAAACCATTTGAAGAAAAAGCTGCCAAGAGAATCATGATCATTTGTAAAGCTCTCAACTTAAATCTTCAGGGATGTGTTACAGAGAATGAAAATGATCCGATAACCAATGTAAGTTTCTGTTCCCTGGCGTCATTTTCCAGTGGGCCAAGATCATACCACCCTCGTCAAAGTCTTTTCTATTCCTGCTAATTCCAGACACGGATTTCACACTATCTAGTGTATTAAGGAATATGATTCATAGCATTTTTCCACGTTACGAAAGTGCACAAGTTCTAAAGTAGAATTGTCAATATACTGCCATACTGTCATAAAATTTTCCTTTTAATTTAAAGAAGCAGCATCAAAGGGACTCTGTTCTGGGATTCTTTCCATGAAATCAGCATGGTGGTTTAGAGTTTCCTAAGGTATTGTTTGTATCCTCTTAGTGGTAATCCAGATGGCTTTTAAACTGAAATTTTTATTTTAATATTTATATATTTTTTCACATATATTAGAGAAAAATCAAAGCTAACAAATAAACCCTATGATTTTATAGCTGTCATTGCTGAGGACAGGTCTAAATAGTGAATCAAGTAAAATAATATTAAATAAATATGAAATAAATCATGGTATAGGTGGTACATGTACATGGCAGAAATTATAAAGGTTGTTCACTGATATTTGGAAGCATCATAGCGCTCATTAAATCAATACCAGATTCCTTTTCCTACTAAGGGAGCTCTCTTGAGAATTTTCTCTTAGTACTCCAGTGGACAGTTGCACAGTGATTATAAATGTATGTGTGGGAAGGGGGCATTTTACCAGCAAAAATATTTTTAAATGTTGAACTATGAAAGAGAAAACAAAAATCACTCATAATCCTATCACCAGTACAAGTCCCAGTTAATATTAATATTTTGGGCATATTTCCTTGTATTCTTTTTTAATGCATCCTGTTCTAACTTCTAAATCAATCATCCCCTAATTGTCGTCTTTCACTTTAAAGAAGAAAACTGACTTCCAGATCCTTGCCACAAGTCACAGTGACTTTGGAAGGCAGAAAGAACATCATATTTTCACTATAAACTGGGCCCTCCCAATCCCATGTCTTTCTCTATTGATGATACGGTGAAAGTAGCCTTGACAGTCGTCACAGTGAGCAGTTGGCAGGAAGGACTAACGTGTTGAGAAGACAACTTTAACACAGGAGCTCCTGTCCTTGTTTCTTTATAGCCTCAGTGATTCCCCTTTGAGACTCCCACCCCCTGGTGTAGTAGATAAGGTTCATGGTGTGCACTTCTGATCTAATGAGAAGAGTCCAATGGGACATGCCACTCTCATCAGATCACCCGGCTTTCCAACTTAGGCTGGGCAGGTGGCTTACCCTCAGTCTTCTCTCCTGGAAATGGGAAAAATAACAGTAACTATTTCACATGGTCATTGTGAAAATTAACTGAGGTGATACATGGAAAGCGCTTAGACATTGCTTGGTACAACGTAAGCATTCATTAAATATATACTATTATCTGAATATCTGGGTAATTGCTTTGAAATTTGTAAAAACTATGCATTCAAGGTATTGATATTTTCATTGTGACATGTGAGATCCTTGTTGACAAGTAAGCTAAAATGGAAATGTGTCATCGATAAGAATCTTGCCCCAAAATAAAGCTTCTTCATATTTTGTAACTTTTTGTGCTAGGTGTAAGTAGTACTGAAAGTAGTTGAAGTCAGATTTATTCACTCTCCATCAAGTACTATTTGGTATGCCTGCTGTGAGCCACACTTGTCCTGAGTACTGGGAAAGCAGCAGGGAAGTATGTAAGTCAGGTACCAAGTCTCTTGGAGATGACACTGTTTTTGTAAAGAACAAAGAGTAAGCAAGAGAACAAATTAACAAGATAACTGTACACTCTGAAGAGTTTTTTAAAAGAAATAACTGTGGTGAGACATGATGCTAGTAACTGGGGAAAGGGTTACTTTAGACAGGATGGTCACACAGGGCCTCTCTGGGGAGGTGACATTTGAGCAGAGACCTCAAGGTTGAGAAGGATGGAAAGGCAGCTCAGGGGACAGCATTCTAGGCAGGAGAAAGAGCAAGTGCAAATGCCCTGAGACAGGTAAGTCTTGGAAAGTTCTAGGAACTGAAAAGAGATAGGGAGCCAGATGAGGTGGGAGAAACAGAGGTAAGATCATGCAGGGTCTCATAAGCCATAGAGAAGAGTTTGGATTTATCCTAACTGTGAGTGGAAGCCATTCAAGCCATTTAAAGCATTTAAAATGGTGTGCTCTGATTTGTATTCTTAAAAGATCCCACCAGAAGAATGGATTGATGGAAAGAAGAGCTGTCAAGGGAGGCCAGCGGGGAGATTGCCACCAACATTTATTGTGGGGCCTGAAGTAGATAGGGCTGGCAAAAGGAAAACAGACAGAAATGGGTGGATTTGATTGCTGTTTTGTAAATTGAACTGTCAGTTTTTCCTGATGAGTTGGATATACAGAGTAGGGGAAAGGAAAATCCCAAGGATGAGTCCCTGGTTTTTGCTTTGGATATTTCTGTACATGGTGGTGCCATTTACCAAGATGGTAAGACTGGAGGAAGGGTGATTTGTAGGATATATAGGTCAAAAATTCTGTTATAGACACGTTCAGCTTGATAGGCCTGTGAGATATCCAAACAGAGATGTCCTCTAGATAAACTGAAATGCAAGTTTGAGACTCAAAGGAGTGACCATGAATGGAGATATAAATTTGGAAGTCTAGTGCAGACAATGACCTGGGTGCAATCATCTAAAAAGGTCTATGTACATAGACAAGGGGCCAGGAACCAAATACTGAAAGGATGAGTAGAGTAGTGACCAAGGAGGACCAAGAAAGAATGACTATGGCAGTAGAGATGAGCCAAGGAATAGTCACGAAACAGAGAGGGAACAGCTCAGCTGTGGGGTGGTGCTGAGGAGCTGAGGAACATGAGGTCAAAAGGGGTCCAGTACCATGTTTTCCTCCAAATAAGACAGGGTCTTATATTTATTTTTCCTCAAGAAGACACCCTACAGCTTATTTTCAGAGGATGTGTTATTTTTTTTAGGTACGGTACAACAATATATATTTATTCAAATATAGTTAAGTCATCTTCTTCTGGAACATAATCATAACTCTCCAAACCCTGAATTCCATCCTCAATTTCTTGCGACTCTATTTCTTTTAGAACCATTGGCCCCAATCTCTCATGTCGAGCAATAGAGCTCTCATGGGGCAGATGAGAAGGGCTGCTCGTCTTCTTTACCACTCCTCGACGACGAAATGCATGGGTTGTGCAGATACGCTGCGTAGCCACGCCCATCACTAAGTCTTATTTTCGGGGTAGGGCTTATATTGCACAAATGCTTAGAAATTCTGCTAGGGCTTACTTTATGGGCAGGTCTTATTTTCGGGGAAACATGGTAGACAGGGCCAAACAAAAGATGTCAGTGACCATGGCAAGAGCAACTCCCATGAAGTGGACAGTGTTAGGTATAATCTGACCATGCTTTCATGTAGGATTTCAAAACAAAACAAAACAAAAAAACCTGGAAACTTGGTTCATTGAAACTATGTGGAAATATCAGGAAAATTTAACACAAATTGTTATGTCACTTAGTCTTAATTAAATAAAAATAGGCCAGGCCTGGTGGCTCATGCCTGTAATCTCAGCACTTTGGAAGGCTAAGGCAAGAGAACTGCTTCAGCCCAGGAGTTGGAGCTTGCAGTGAGCTATGGTAACACCACTGCACTCTAGCCCTCGCAACAGAGCAAGACCCTGCCTCAAAAAAAAAAAAAAAAAAAAAAAAAAAGATGCTTCTTTGGACCTAGCATATCCTTAAGTAAGAGTTAAAAATCGAACTTAGATACTGAAAATCAAAGATAATGGCCTTTTCATGCCAGTGCCAAGAGCATATGACTCCTTCCACACGGATTCCTTTCTTTGTGCAGAGACCCATATTCAGAAGCAAAATGTTTGCATTTGGGCCAATCTCCCCAGGCAGGAGAACAGACTCAAGTTTATAGATCAGCCTTAGTGGGCCCTTTCATATCTGTCAGGCCAAAGGGTTAAGTTGATTTGGAATGTTTTATATGTCTGCATTGTTTTAAATTTATTTCACAGTTGATGCAAATCTTGAAAAACTAGGAAAATGCTTTTTGAGAAAAAATTTCATTGTGCTTATAAGCAATAATACAAAAAAATAATAACAGCTTCACCTTAATGGCAGTTTGGTCTTTAATAGTATTATTTTTAAAAATCTTTGTGTATTTATTCAATGACACTCTTTTGTTGATGTAACTATTTTTGAATTCATTGTTCTAATTCAATGAGCATGTTTTAAATTAGTTGCAGTATTTCTCCAGGTTGCTAAAGAGCCAACTACTGCACTTAATGAATGAGCTTCTAAAGACTCCCTGAAAGAACTTTTTCATGATGAGAAAACAATATTTGACAGCATGTAATTTTTTTGTCAGTAAATTGAAAACCAAATTCAAGTTGATGGTTTTATAGTATAAAATATTTCTTTGAAAATAGAAATTGATCCCAAAAATCCAAACTAATAAAGCTGCCTCACAGTAGAGCCTCATTTAAAATTATGTGTTCCTGAATTTTTTTAGAGTATAGAATTCGCAACATACAAAACATATGACTTAATTTGTTAGGCTTTGAAGGTGCTTTGTTAAACAAATCCCTGTTGAAAAGCCAGTGATTTGACATTTACATTGAAAAAGGTGGATTGGAAGAAATAAATGAATCACCATATGAGCTTTAATTTCTGACGGGTTATCAAAGTAGGTATTTATTTCCATTCACTGAGCAGAAATGAAAATCAAAATGCAACAATTCAGGAAAAATAATAAAGATTATTTTCCTTTGACCTTCAATGTGTTTTGAGTTCTTACCTGAGCTACTTTCCTGTAATTTTTGTGTTTTTCAACTCTTGGCAGACTACCACTACCGCAAACCAAGAGTTTTTGTAAATTAAATTGGTAAAATACAAAACTTTTACTTCGTAACTGTTTTATTTTTTTAAAAAGTAATTTATTGAATTTATTTTACATATGGGATTCTATTTACAACAGTAAGGGAGCTGGCAAGTATTGCTTAGTATTGAAGAATTGAACGTGTACCCCTGTTATAACAGGTATTTTCCGAGAGTGTGTAGGGGAAATCACTCGAAGGATTTGTAAGGCCAAACCATCCATGTAGCGCACCATATGGAAGAGACTGCTTGGCAGGGAAACTAGAGTGAAGAAACCACTGAAATACAGTACTGAGTTCCAGGGCACCTGCTGGAGGAAAGGGTTTCAGGTAGTTCTCAGAGTCAAAGAGAGCTTGCTTTCTGCATTTATTTTATCTACTGCCTTGTTAGATGGCATACCAAAGAGGCTATTGCATTGGTAATGATTTCATGTCAAAAACATCTTTTCTTTCTTTTTCATGCAGATTGAGCCCTTTTTTGTGAGCGTGGCACTTTATGACCTCAGAGACAGCAGAAAGATTTCTGCTGATTTCCACGTGGATCTAAATCACGCAGCTGTGAGACAGATGCTCTCGGGGGCTCCTGTGGCTTTGGAAAATGGCAACATCGACACTGTCACTCCACGACAATCAGAAGAACCTTACGTCAAGGGACTTCCAGAGGAATGGCTAAAATTTCCAAAGCAGGTGGTGCTTTTGTTTCCTTCCGATGGGACAGAAAATGCTTGTTCCATTGTTCTTACCAATAGATCACATAAGACGGGCAATTTCCCAAATAAAAATTCCCTTAAAACTGTCCTTTAAAAAAAAAAAAAAAAGAAGTAGCATTTTGTAAATGTCTTCTATGTGGTGTCTTAGATGCTCATTAGTTGCTTTCTCTTGTGCACAGGCTGTATTTTCTGTAAGCAATCCACATTCCGACATCGTTTTGGTGGCCAAAATTGAAAAAGTGCTGATGGGAAACATTGCAAGTGGTGCTGAACCTTATATTAAGAATCCAGACTCCAACAAGGTATTGCATAAACTTTCTTATAAATAACTTCGTTTGCTTTCAAGAAATGGAGTCACACTACCTTGCCAAGTTATGAAGTTTAATAAATGTATGTCTTGAAATATTCACTTATTGGTGAAATGAATATCCACCAGGAAATTTTTTAAGTATATCTTTTTGGTTTACATTTCATTTGACCCAGCAATTTCTGATTTCTGAGAATCTATTGGTAGCAATAAATTGAAACATGGAAAAAGCTTTAACCCCAAGATCAAAGTACTAACAATATTTAAAAGTTTGGAATAATCTGAGTGAAAGTGAGTGAATAGTTTACTAAGACATCAGCACTGCTGATAATGAACTAAGTGAAAAAGTAAGACAGATAATTGTACATCAAATTATAATAGCACCTAAGTGAAGAAAGAAAGAGGAAAGGGAATACTGTAAGTGCCTTGGATGATGGAACTACAGGCAATATGTTTCTACTTTCTACGTTTCTATTAATATTGACATATTTTCTTTAATAATCAATGTTACTACTTAATCAAAAATAAATATAAAAAAAATCTATATTTTTCTGGTCAAGGGAATATATTGGGGAAATAACTCAAAAGAACTGCATTTATGCATGTGACAATTTAGGGCAGAGTTTAACATATTTATGAGGCTCCTTTAACTCAAGGTTTGGCAAACTACAGTTTGTGGGCCAAATCCAGCCTGCCAGCTGTTTTTGTAAATAAAGTTTTATTGAAACACAGTCACACTCATTCATTTATGAATTGTCTATGGCTGCTTTCCTGCTATACAAACAGAGTTGAAAAGTTGTGACAGAGACTGTATGGCCCATGAAGCTCAATATATTTACTATGTGACCCTTTACAGAATAAATCTGCTGACCTCTTCATAAGGTATAAAGAGGATATAATACAGACTGTGGATATAAAATTGATAACAGATTTTGTTCAAGATTTTAAGGTCTTTTAAGGCAAAAAAGAAAAGGAAAAAAGTTGATATTCCAAGAGAAGTGTATTTTCGACATTTTGAATGTCTTAGCTAAAAAGAAAGAAAAATGTTATACAATAGTTTGAACACAGAAGATACCATTTAGCTTTTTATACGGCACAATGTATGGACCAGTGAGGCAGAGTTTCTCTGAGTTTCAATATAAAATAATACAAAAAAGTATTTGGTACTACTTTACAGGTACAGCTTATAAAGTGCTATTCTAAACAATATTTTTATTTATTTTTTTCCTCAGTATGCACAGAAGATACTAAAATCCAACAGGCAGTTCTGCAGCAAATTGGGGAAATACCGCATGCCATTCGCTTGGGCGGCGAGGTAGGTTGACAATTGCAACCAACAGAATAGAAATACATGAATACCCGGCATGGGAAGCTTTAGTTTTCAACACTTTTGTGTTACTTGTTATGTTTAATGTACCCACATATAGAAGAATGCTAATGTGGTCATCTTCGTGAACATCTCAAGCTCCCCAGAGACATATGTTTCACAAACAGGTTAGCAAGACAACTTATAATAGAGGGCAGTGACATATGTACAGTGTGTGAATGACCAGGTAAACCGTGGGTTCTTGGCAGGTAGCAAAACAAAGCCATACTTGTTTATAATGTATATCTGGCTTAACAAAACTTTGGAGGTATGTCAGTCCTGAGAGTCTGGTGTGCATAAACTTCAGATGGATGCACTGTGATTTCTTATGCAGCTGCATGTTTTCATTTTGGCATCGAGCTCAAGTCTATATATGGATGTCCAAATGAAACCATCAAACTGATCGTTTAAACTCTCTTTGATTTCATTACTGATTAGCATAGCCAGATTTATCAGTACTAGTGGACTCTCTGATAGAAATGCTGAGTTTTGTGGACACTGATGGTGGCATCATTCAACTGGACATATAACCTCTGCTTAAAGAATAAGAATCTGTTTAATCATCAATTACTATTGTCCTCCTCAATCCCTTTCCATCTTTATTAGTATAAGCATTTCCTAAAGGAGGAAGAACCTGGTACAGACTCCTAAGGAAAAAAGGTCAACAATAAACTGAATGAAACAAAAAAGGTTAGAGCTACAAAATAAGATAGCCTAGCAAATATTGATTGAATTTTAGTAACACTATCCAAATAGCAGTAAATTAACATTCAGAAGGAAAGGGAGACCCTGTTAGTTATGCCATTTTTAGGTCTCACAGTTCCCAATGATAAGTACATTCAGAGTAAACTCACTGGTATTTGTCATTTAAAGTTGGAATCAGGTAGGTGCAGAGAGGAGAAATGTGGAAGTTTGGGCAGCAGTAAACCAAGACAGATTCATAAAGTCCTCAGGAATCCTTGCCCTAAGGAAACCTTATAGCAGGGGAGGAGGAGCCCAGTCCCAGGAGTCTGATAAACAACATCTAGATCAGGCCACCACTTACTGTGTGACTTTGAACAAGTTTCCCAGGGTTCCCATCTACAAAATGGAGCTGACCATACCTCGTGGACAGCATGTCAAATACAATCTCAGATGCAAAAGCATTTGGCATATAGGATATCATGAATATCACTTTATCTCCCCTTTTCTATCTTTTCCTGCAGGGACAATTAATGCCAGGATATTCTGCATGAAAAAGATGTTATTTAGATATACTAAACCCTTTTTGCTGAATTTAATTGTTTTTATTTCTCATAAGCTTCAAGAGAAAGGATAACTAGTTATAATTCACGGATTAAACATTTTCATATTACGAAGCATTCCCAGTTCCCTCCAGAAAATCTGCTGGGGCAAATAAAGTCCAGATGTGTCTTGGCAAAAGTGAAATATTCCAATGTAGCAAAATTACAATGGTGCACACATTTTCTCTTTAAGGAGCCAGCATTGTTCTGAGATTTTAGAAGCAAGCACTTTAGAGCCAGCCATGAAATATCAACGCAATCCTTTACTAGCCAAATGACCTCAGACCTCAGACAGGTTACTTATAATGTCTTTACTTCTGTTTTTTTAAATCTACAGAAGAAGCATAATAATATCTAATTTACTATTGTAGGGATTACTAAGTACAGATATGTACCCAATAAAAGATTGCTATTATTAGAAACCATTCTTCTAAAATTATTACTAAAAGTCACTTGTGAGGATCATGTTCACCTCAACAAGTCCCCTTTTCTAGTAAATTTGGGGCACTGAAGAATAATAGGGAGGAAAAAAAATAAAAGAATTACACATTATTGAAAGAACCTGAGAGGTTAGCAGAAGTGACAATCCTACTTTGAACTTGTCCCCAGTAAAATACGCTGGAAGAAAGACAGATAAAGTTTCTAGGGAGGCTGACAGTATTGCCAACTATTGAAGTGATTACTCCTAGGATAGGACAGCCGAAGACACCACAAGCTCATGCTGTATTAATGCCCAATTAGTGGTTTGGTTGTAGGTTAGGAAGCAGTATGTACCACCAATTTGTGTGTATACCTATATGATTCATGGTACCTAAATTTCCCTGGCAACTGAGAAAACTGGTTAGCAGTACAGTTCTAAAGATTTCATGTTAGACCACATGGATTATCTAACCACAAAAAAAAAAATACAAAATCCAGCCAAAGATTTTAATTTCCTTTTCACAGTGTGAAAACCGCTTCAAATAAATGTGGCAGCATCAGAGTCAGGCTAGTTGTCACTCAACGTCATTACCAGCTTCCTGACATATTTCAATACCTTATTGATATTGCTGACTGTGTGGCTACTTTTCCTTTCTATTAGACTTTGGAGATTGCAGTTTGTTTCTCAGTGTAGCTTTCAATGTGCCCTAAAACGTTTTGGCCCTTACAGCCAGTGGTCATTAAAAGAGCAGAATTGACAATTTTGTTTATGACCATATTTTTACCCAGGTCTAATCATGCCACCCACCGCAGTGCTCATCACTGTGAGCAACATTTTATTTGAAGTTAATGTTATGTTCTCATATTTGACGTCAGCTGTAGTGCTGCTTTACAGTGAAAAGGTTTTCCTTGGGGCAGGAAGAGAGAACACATACAGATCACTACATAGGGCATTTTATACTCATTGATTTGGGAGAACATTGGCCCTTCCAAATATGTCGTGTTGAAAATGGAGCTGTTTCCATGCATTTCACCCCAGAATCATATGTGACTAAATCCATGCCAGGGCTCTTTAGTGATTTCTTTCACTCTTGTCTCATTTGACATTCTAAATGGACAAGCACACAACACGGAATTTCCTCTAAAATGAAACAATACTGAAATAAATATTTTATTCTCATGTCTCTACATCTAGAGAAGATGCACAATGCTCCTATGATCTAAGGTCCCTGTGCTGACAGCAACATCCCCATCCCCATCCCCAACATCCCCAGGTGGTTGTTCGACCTCCCTTTGAATCCTTCCATCGACAAAAACCCAAGGGCATCCCACAGTGCTTCCTTCTGTCTGTCTTTCTCGAGCTCTGATGATTAAATAATTCATCCCATGAAATAATCTTAAACTGCCTGACAACCACTTTTATGTTTTGTCTTCCACGGGCATGAAAACAGCACATCTCATTCATTCTGTCCATCGTGGCTATTCATGCTGCCTGTGAGCAAAGCTATCAGGGACACCTAAGTTATTCCTTCAGGCAAGAAAGCAAAGAACAGACTCGTTCACACAGATGGTTTTGAGATGGCTGGGACATAATTCATGATCCCTCCAATCATATCCCAAATATCATGGTGCTGGGACCTCACAGTGTGATGATCATTGCTCCACTGCAGCAGTTGGAAGTAGGCACAGCGTCCCAGCCATCCCGCACCATCTGTGTAAGCGAGTCAGTTCTTTGTTCTCTTGCCAGTTAGTATATTTATTGAGCAACCACAGGTTGTATGGCAGCGCTAGCAAACTTCTCCCGTGGTGCTGTGCTCTCCATTCTCTTTGGGATGAGTTTCCAATTTGCAAGTGAGCCATTTCCATGACAGAGCTTTGAATAAGAGCAAAAACGAGTTTTACAACTCACATCTATCAATGTATTTGAAGTCACTGGTTAATTAAAAAGCTATTGCTCAAGTTCAGTATAACTTCTTCTCATGTGGAGAAATACATCAAATTGGTTTCAACATCTCATACACTCAAACAAAAGCCGTGTGTAATATTTAAATAAAATTAATTTTCAAGTTCAATGTTTTCATTCAGTCTCCCCAGTGTTATTTGATAGAGGGCCTTTTTACCTTCTCTCAGTCCCTACTTAGCAGAGAAAAATGAGGAGACATGTGGAATGAATCTAAAAATATCATTCTGATAAATTCCTGTCCTGTTTTCTATATTTTACACCAAAGCTCTATGATCTGTTATCCATTTAAGTGGCCACTTCAACATGGGTATTAGATTATTTGGTTAACTGAAACAGTGATAATATATTCTAGTTAAGGCCTTTAAGTTAGAAGAAGTAAGAATTCAACATTGAAAAAAAAGCAATTATATATGGGTCTAGTTTTTCTTTGACTCTATATTATATGATGAAGTATGAGGAAGAAAAATCTAACATCTAAGCATGCTATGTATATGAAACAAGTATTACCTGATGTTACTATATTATTTGGACAAAAACACTTTCTGTATTTTAACTATGTCTATATAGTCCCAACACAACAGACCAACAAAGGAAATACATGGTTCAGATGATAGTGTTCTCCCTATTTAATACAAAAACCTGACTCAGGTATATTCCATTTCATCTTTGTCTCTGTACTGAAAGTTATGACATGGGCACCTTTATCTGCATGAAAATGTTTTAAGAGTCTGGCCTTCTATACCCACATATACAACCTTACCCCTGCCCCGCTATTCATAAATCCTAATAGTGCCACCCAAATGGAAGTAACCCTGCCTCACCCACATTTAAGGTGCCTCGAGGAAATAATTAAAAATAATAACATGTGTTCTTATTCCTCTCCACTGCTCTAATACTCCAAGGTTTTGATATAAGCTACTAAAATGTAAGACATCATTAAAAAAATAGTCATAATATGGACTGCTATCACTTTAGGCATAAAGTTGAAAATAAGAAATTAAAGACGTTGGGGGGAAATGGGCATTTATTGAAACCTTAAAATCTGTACCCCCATAATATGCCAAAAAAAAAAAATAAATAAATAAATAAAAAAAGAAATTAAAGACGATGAAAATAAAGTGTGGAAATGAAACTTCTAAGTATTTTTGTCTTTTTATTTTATAAGTTCCTAGAGTTTATTCCATTGTAAATGAGAAATTTAATTTAGTCACCTTAAAAACACAACTCCATAAACAATATCCAAATACCAACCTGAATAAATACTTTCTTTCAGATCAGTATTTAAGGACAACCAGGGAAATGTGGACAGAGATACGAGATTTTCACCACTGTATAGACAAGAAAATAGCAAGATTTCAACGGAGGACCTAATTAAACTAGTATCAGATTATAGAAGGTATGAATTTTTTGGATACTGTTAAACTTAACATGAATCAGCTACATGCATTTGTTATCTCTGCATAAACAATACCTGATTATCTGATTCTCCAATGTCTAAACTCCCCCAGAAAGCAGATGCTTTTCAGATAACTTCACATGTGCTCAAATTGTGCCACAAAAGTAAAATTTGCCAGAATTATATGGAGGGGTTGTGAAATGTTAAACTATATCAGTTATCTATTGCTGTGTAACAAACCACCCCAAAACTTAGTGGCTTAAAATAACAACACTATTTATTTTACTCCCGAGTCCACAATTTGAGCACAACTGAGTGAGGAGAGCTTGTCTGCTCCACACATGGCTGTGGGTTGCAGGAGACCAGCTGGGGCGAGGGGATGTACTTTCAAGACGGTTCATCTAATGTCAGGCCAGTTGGTGCTGGCTGTTGGCTGGAAGATTTGCAGGGGCTATGAGCTAGAGATCTTGGTTCTTCTCCATGGGATCCTGTCCATGAGATACTTTCACTTCCCTATTGCACAGCGACTGGATTCTAAGAGTAAGAGTCCCAAGGGACAAGAAGTAATCACTGCGGATTTCAGGCTGGGCCCTGAAACAATGATAGTGCCATTTCTGCCATACTGTGGTGTCAAGCTGTTGGCAGAGCCTAAGGTACAGAACCCAGATTTGAAGGAGGGGGACATAGACACCTCTCAATAAGGGGAATATTAAGGAATTTTAGGACCACATTTTAAAACTTCACACAACAGTTATATTGCCATGAATATAATCAATCATAATAGCTCTGTCATTCAAATACTTTTGGAAAAGACAGTGGAAATTATTGCTATAAGAAGAAAAGTATAAAAGCCATAACATTTTTTAAACAAGTCACCATACATCCAACATCTGATGATGATAAAATCTTTCATTACAAGCTACTAACTATCTTAAACAGTTAACCCCCTATTACACACAGTATTCTTGTACCCTTTGCCCTTTCCCAAATATTATCTCTCAGCCTCCTCACCTAAAAATCAACAGTCTCCTACCACTTAATTTGTTTGTCCAAAATGAAAATAATATATTCTGAAGCAAGCATGATTAATATTTATGTAGCTTCTATAGAGGATATGTTTCTATTTGACTAGAAGGAAAGTTTTCCCAGTTTGTTTTGGTTCCAGAAAAAAGATAAACTCTAGAAAGCAAAATAAAGGTGAGGAGTAAAATCTTGGAAAAGTTCCTGAACAAATCTATAAGAACAAATCTTCTTATTTTCAACTTTATGCCTAAAGTGATAGCAGTCCATATTATAATATGACTATTTTTTAATGATGTCTTACATTTTAGTAGCTTATATCAAAACCTTGGAGTATTAGAGCAGTGGAGAGGAATAAGAACACATGTTATTATTTTTAATTATTTCCTCGAGGAGTCATCCTATAAGACTACTCCTTACATGGGGACAGCTTCCCGCCCTCCAAGGTAATCAAACATCCTGGTCAAACTCACACCATAGGCTTCATAAGCCAGGCACTAGGTGAAAATTAAGAGTGCTTTTCCCTTTTTACCTTTTGGCCAGTGTACTACAGCATGAAAATTTGTCATGCTGAGTAGAAGAGAGTAGGAAAAAGGTTTTGGGGTGATCTTATATAAGTAGTAGAAAAACAAACTCACAAAATCTGTGATATTAGTGAATAGCAAAATATATATATGTATGTATTACTGTGGCAATTAAGGGGTACCTAGAATACACATTGCAATGCTGATATTAAATTATTTCCTGGAAGCCTCACACCTTATGACGTTTATCCTCAGTGATGTGCTGACAAATGTTTAACAACCAGCTCCCAGGGGAAAAACTGATTTGTATTGATGGCCAATTTCTGTGGTGTAAATTCTCTTGCCATTGCTGATTTCAAGCCAACAATGGGGCTTCGCTGAACATGGAGTTAGGAAGAGATGTGCAACTTTTATAGCATTTCCACCATACAGTTAGATGTATATAACCTCGAGAACACAGATAATCTTACTTTGTCGTAAAATAATTAGAAAGTGGAAATTTTGAGTACTTATTACCTTTGCATTTAATATAACTTGTTGAATAGTAAGTGTATACTATTTGATTTTTAATAATGGCTTTGTTTAATGACTGTCAGGCAAAATTCCTGAAAATTTAACAATCAGCTCTCACTAGCTGGGAAGAGTTGGCTCTGACACATCACTGGAATTATTCCACCTTTCAAAGTAGATCTCCTGGGAGGAATAACACTTGAAACTTATCAGCAGCTTCTGTGTTACTATAAAGGAAGATTGAAGAGAAGTTTTAGCAGAGAGGGAGGGAAGGAACTGCAAGGACTCCAGAGTCAGGGAGAGACTGTGAGTTGGAGACGGGTGGGGAAGGAATGTCTGAACACATCACTAGGGTGGAAGAGGGCAGATGGACAGGAGTTAGGGGAAGGCTCCCCATCCTCCTTGTTTGTTAGCAAAGAGGAAAATATAGACTGCCCACTTAGCGCTTATAGTGAAGACCAACCTTGCTTTCAAGATGGATAAAAGACTTAAATATAAGGCATAAAACTATAAAAATCCTACAAGAAAATGTAGGAAAAAAATTCTTCTAGACCATCAGTCTAGGCAAAGAATTTATGACTAAGACCCCAATGGCAATTATAGCAGCAACAAAAATAAATACATGGGACTTGATTAAATTAAAAAGCTTCTGCACAGCTAAGGAAACAATCAACAGAACAAATAGACAACCTACAAAATGGGAGAAAATATTCGCAATCTACACATCCAATAAAGGCCTTTGAAAAATTTTTACAACTCATCACGAGGATGAATCACCTAAACCGATTCACATATTATCATCTTTTATTAACAAAACCTGTGTAATTTACTGTTGTATTTTTTGATCATTTATGTGTTATCTGATGTAGAAGAAAATAAATTTAAAATATTTTTCAGAATATCTATAACTTGCCCTCCTGCGATTTTCACTTGTACTTGCAATGTCACATGAATTTTGAGTTTGAAAATTAAACTAGCTAAATGAAATCATTCACAAGATTATTTGGGGTCTGTAGTTTACACTGATCAAAGTTCAGGATTATAGTTAACTGTTTTTATCTTGAAAACTAGAATAATACTGTGTGTGTGTGTGTGTGTGTGTGTGTGTGTGTGTGTGTGTGTGTGTGTGTGTGTGTGTGTGTTTCTGTGATGGATATTCTTACAGGGCTGACAGAATAAGCAAAATACAGATCATCCCTGGAAGCCTGGATATCACTGTTGACAACGTTCCTTTGGAGCTTGCAAGTATGATGATGATGTCATGGATTGGATGTAGAGTTTTGAGGATTTCATGGGTTTTTTGGTTGGTTTGGTTGGTTGGTTACAAGGTTTGGAGGGGTTTTGTTTGCTGTTGTTGTTTTCTCCAAAGTTGAGATAAGTGAAATTCATGATGCTATAAAAATTTAGGGCTTCTTATTTCTCTGTTAGGACAAACAATGAGCATTGCAGGTCAAGAACTATATTCAGGGTAGCCTAACATTTATCTGGCATGCACCATGCATCCAGCAAGCTATTAAATCATATCACTCAATCCTCAAAACCCTGGAGGGTGGCAAATGAGGAAAAATAGATTCAAATAGATTAATAAATAGTTCCTCTGGCTCAAAATATAGGCTGGTTCTGCCAAACTGTCCTGCCAAAGGGTTACTCTGAACACCATATGTAGCGACTCAAGTGGCCACGAAATGATTATAACTAAAATATTTTTACATTATGTTATTACACAGAGCACAGAGAGTATATATTCTTTTCAGAATATGGTCAAATGTCTTGTTTATGTCAGTGAATATTTAAATTGCAGAAGGAGCTTTTTATTATTAATAACTTTATAAATAAGAGTTTCAGAATTTAATTCCTTTTTTTTTTTTTTTTTTTTTTTTTGAGATAGGGTCTTGCTCCGTTGCCTGGGCAGGAGTGCAGTGGCATCATCATAGCTCACTGCAGCCTCAAACTCCTGGGCTCACATGATCCTCCTGCCTCAGCCTCCCAAGTAGCTGGGACTACAGGCATGCACCACTATGCCTGGCTAATTTTTCTATTTTTTGTAGAGACAGGGACTTGCTATGTTGCTTAGGCTGATCTAAAACTCCCGGCTTCAAGCGATCCTCCCACCTCAACTTCCCAGAGTCCTGGGATTAGTCATGAGCCCCCATGTCCAGCCCAGAATTTAATTCTTAAGTGGTGACATTCATTTGTTTTGTTACTTCAGATTATGTTTTTCAGTGACTTTCTCAGTGATGCAAAAAACAAATAAAGGCATCCTATAAAGAACTACAAACAGGGAGAGGATTATTACCACACGATATTTGGATTGCTATTGCACTATTAAGTTGTTCTGTCTTACAATTTTCCACAAATCATTTTAATACAAAATATAATGAGCATTCTAACTTAAGCTATGGTTCCACGTCGTTTTTATATTGATTGGTGTAAAGAAACAGAGGATAAACCAAGCCACTTCCTCTCCCTGGTTTGAGGAACATGGCTTTCATCATGTGTGGAAAGGAAAAGCAACAAATGAGAAAGCTAAATGTTCTTGTTAAAAGATGAAGAAATTATAGGACCTTAGAGAAATCTGAACATATAATAAAAATATTATAACTGGCTTTTGGAAGAAAAACTGTAATTTGATTCCCAAGCATACATAGCTGATCATTTTGCTTTTTAGAATGCAGGAAGATTCTCGGTGGGGTAAGAAGGGTAGAAGGTCTTGCTATCTTTCAGTGCCACACCTCTAAACTATTTCGTGACAAAACTTCATTAATTCCTAATGGTCTTTACCTTCTTTTTTCTTAGGCTGGTCCTACAAAGTTATATTTTTAAAAGGTTATAAAAAACTGAAGAGAAAAATAAAATGAATTGTATCTAATAAGGCTAATAAGGCACAGAGGGCTTCAGCCCCATGCTGTAAAATCATTCTATAGGGAGAGGTTACTGTGGACCTGTCCAGCACTATTAGTAACACATCCACTGGACAAAGTTTTGTTCTATTATACATCAATATCTGTATTATTTTTATTATATTATAGCAAATGTCAGTGGGTTATTTCTTATAATATCTGGTTAGTAGGTTCAGAGGTTCAATAGCTAATATTTACTTTTTCTATGATGCTTCATAGAAAAAGAAAATAGTTATAAATCCATCTAAAAGATGGATTATTTTTTTTGAGACATCTGTTTCAATAATAAATATGTAGCTTATGAATCTGCCATGCCCACCTCCTACAAATTTTTCATGCTAGCATAATTTAACATCAGTTGGTATATAAGTATGAAGTTTCTATCTTGAGTAGATTCATTTTGATATATGTTAAGTATTGTTCACTTAAAAAGAGCCATATTAAATGACAAACTCTTATTTTCTGATTTTTTAAGACTGTGTAACATCGTCCTTTATCCCTGTCAAGCCTTTCAACGTGATGGCTCAACCAGAACCCACAGTGGAGGTGGAGGAATTTGTTTACGACTCATCAAAGTATTGTCGTCCCTATAGAGTATACAAAAATCAAATATACATTTATCCCAAACACCTCAAGTATGACAGCCAGAAATGTTTCAACAAGGTATGATATAAGTTTTGGAGATACTCTTTTCTCTCTTCACCACATTTAGACCGTATAAGTTGGTTTCTTGAAGGTGCAAAGATAAATTCCTATAGGCCAGCACTTTGCAATAGAAAACTATCTGGAGAAAATGCTTAGTAAGGAGCAGTGATAAGTTTCACCTTACAAGTGTGTAAGGATGTCATTTTGTGACATATTAATAATCCTTTCCGAAATCAGCCCTAACTAATTTTGTTCTGGACCGATTTTTTAGTTTCTTAAGATACTCTAAAAATACCATGCTCCTTCTCCACATGAACTTTTACTTCCCTTCTAAATGATCTTTCCAGATCCTTCTGCTATTTTGGAACTCCATGGATAATGTCACATGAAGATGTTGGGTATTCTACCTTTTGCAGGTTTAATTAGAAGCTACTTATTTTAGGCACTTGGGTAATTTTCTGACATTATTTGATAGGCAATTACAATTTCCATTTTTCCTTCTGTAATTTCAGGCACGAAATATAACTGTGTGCATTGAATTCAAAAATTCTGACGAAGAAGGCGCCAAGCCCGTGAAGGTGAGCCAAGTCATCCAGGGATACAGCGTAAAGAGGGAAGGCGGGTGCATAGATTCTTTTCACTGCCAAGGAGCCTGTTACATGCCTGTGGTTGAAAAAGGAGTAATTTAATACATTTGTTTTAAATTATCTGAAAAGTACCTGATTTAATAGCCATCATTAATTAGAGCTATGAGAAACACCTGTCTCCTGGGTCTCTTAGTTTTTCATGACTTGCATACAAAGAAAGCATTCTAATGTGAAATAAATGCCAAGATTCCCCTTTGAAAGACACTGCCCTTTTCGGAGATGAGCTTGCCTCTCCTTTCGACGTGCTTGATTTAAAATGGCCCATCCCAGCCGGCCTTCGTGTGGTCTGCACAGAACGGCAGCTGCACGCTGGCCTAATGGCTAACGCAGGGGCCCTGGGGTGCTCTTGTTTACCAAGGGTGCATGTAGCCAAGTGCCCGAGGACCTGGAAAGTGGCTCTGGGAAGTCAGTCCCGGTTGTTGATCATGTGACTTAATAAGATCAATAAAGCCATGAGGTTTGTATGAACTGTGCTATTTTAACCTATAAAACTGCAACTGGGTGGCATTTTTTGAGAGTCCATATTTGATATATAGGATACTGTTTTTATTTTGGAGACTTAAACAACATAAAGTAACCTATAAAAATAGAGGGGAAAATCATTTTTTAGTGGACCTGCTGCCAGGTCTTAGCAGTTTCAGTGAATCGGAGGAACGAGACAGTAAAGGACAAATCTGATTTCTAACGAACCCCCGCCGTTCTCTGAGATAATCTCCTAAAGCTCTCTGTCAGGTACAAACCGTGTCCTCTGACTTATGCAACCAAGAAAGCTTGTGGTATTATACAGGCGTCCTCAAACTATGGCCCTCGGGCCACATGTAGTTGTTTTTGCCCGTTTGTTTTTTTACTTCAAAATAAGATATGTGCAGTGTGCATAGGAATTTGTTCATAGTTTTTTTAAACTATAGTCCAGCCTGCAGTGGTCTGAGGGACAGTGAACTGGCGCTCTGTTTAAAAAGTTTGAGGACCCCTGATAGAATAATGGTATTCGATTTGAGTGATCGAATGAATCACACAGAGCGAAGAGAAGGAGTTCTCCGCAGTAGTCTCGGGCCACTGTCAGCACGCGCAGGCACCGAGCTCCACAATGGCATTCGTTTTGGGAAAGAAAAGTGAAACGTAATAGTCACGCAAACAGAGGCAAGGACCAGATGGCAAACGCACCGGGCCTTGCTAGAGCAGTGTTTTTATGAGGAAAATTCTAGAAAAGAAGAACAGTCGGGTGTGCAGATCCCCTGCTTCATTGCATTATAAAACAGCACACGGAGATATGGCAAGGCCGGACGTCAGACTCCAGAATAGGGGCCCTGAGCCTTGGGCAAAGGGGCTTTTAAGCTCTGTGACTAGAAAGTGCAGTGTCACATCCCCTGGCCGGATTGGGAGCTGAGATGGGATAGAAATGTAGTGTGCTGGAGCCTGGAACCAGCCCTCTCCCTGAAGCTCAGCCCTCTTGGTGGAAGATGGTGCGTCAGGGGCTGGGGTCGAACCAAGCCTTACAGTTGCCCAGGACCTTAACTCTAGTCCAAAGCCAGTTCCACGGGCTCCTTCAGGAAGCCACTTCACAGGGATCAGTCTTAAACAAGATAGTCCTCATGTCATGGTAAGCAAAAGTCAAACATTCCAAATACCTGGAATGGGTCCAGGTATTTGGCCCCAGTATCTGATCTATAGTAGAGGCCTTCAGATTTTCTTCAGCACCATCCCATTGTATAATAAACACAGGGGTGTAGGCCAAAAAGTTCAAGGTTAATTAGATGTCAGCTAAACTTGGCAAGTTAATCACAAAGTTTGTCACCGTCCCAGGATCAGTAAGAGAAGAGATGTGGCTTTTTTTTTTCACTAAGGGATACTTTCAGACATTCATAATTGTTCAACTCATTACTTTTTAAACAGTGTATTTATGGAAAACCTGGAGGGCCCCTCTTCACCTCAGCCGCCTACACAGCAGTTCTACACCATTCCCAGAATCCGGATTTCTCAGACGAGGTAAGGGCCAGCCCTCTGCTGCCCCCAGCAGCTCCTAAGAAAGAAGGGTGAGTGGTCCGATGATGGGTCACGATAAACGCTTTCTCTAGACCACCTCTCAGACTCAGGCATGCCTTGGCAAGTATGTACTTGCCAAGACTCATACACTGCATTAATCGACAGTTGCTCCAAAAGTATGTTGCAAATTCATGTAATTTCAGCACAGGGTTGACCTTTAAAAATGTGATGTTTTTATTATATCATTCTTTTCAAGTGAGACTGTTTTTTTTTTTTTTTCTTTTATTTCACTGGCCAGTATAATAAAGATTGTGTTAGAAAGCTTTAGGAATCAATGGCAGCAATTCATGTCATGATGAGAAGAACAAAGAACTAGGGTATAAGCCAAAACCATTGCTTACAACCTGCATGAACTTGAGTGAGGTTGGCCCCCTCGTCTCTAAATGTGACAGGGAGCCCACTCAAGTTCATTCATCGGGTGTCAGGCAGGTGGGAAGAGAAGGAGGGGTGGGTGTACTCACACCTAATGGGGGCTGTGCACACTATCTGGGGGATGGGCATGCTTATAGCTCTGACTCAGGCACTCAGGTGGGGCAAAGGCAATATATGTGACCTAAACGTTTTGTACCCCGTAATATTCTGAAAATTAAAAAAAAAACAAAACACTCCTGCCAAGTGCCAAACACCAAGCCACTCTCCACACGCAGGTCATCTCACTTAGTCCCCACAATAGTTCTGGGAAGCAGGTACTATTATTACCTTCCTATTTTATGAATGAGTAAACTGAGGCTCAGAGAAGTCAAGTAACTTTGCAGAGGGCACATAACTAATAAGTGACAGGCAGAAATCAAGTCAGGCCATTGAGTCCAGGGCCTGAAGCTTCACTACTCTGCTGTAACACGTACAAAAGTCACTGGGTCCGAGGTAAATTGCTATACACATGCCGGCATCATAAACACTTCGGACAAACAAGTTTCCAGGATAAAATTTAATTTCTAACCATAAAGCAAAGGTCTGAACTAGTGCAATGTGCTGATATGATGCCTAGGAATCAAAGGATCGCACATTTTGCGTGAGTTTCCTATTGCTGCTGTCACAAATTACACAACTTTTAGTGGCTTAAAATAACGTGCATGAGTTATCTTACAGTTCTGCAGGTCAGAGGTCTGAAATGGGCTTCATGGGGCTGACATCAAGCCATGGGCAGGGCCACGTGTCGTCCCGTCGGGCTCTAGGGGAGAATCTGTTTCCTTACCTTTTCCAGGCCCTAGGGGCTGCCCTCCTTCCTTGGCTTGTGACTCCGTCCCAACAATCTGGTCGCTCTGATCTCTGCTTCTGTTCCCCCGTGTCCTCTGACTCTGTCTCTCCTGCCTTCCTCCTGTGAGGATCTTTGTGATTACACTGTGCTTGCTTGGAAAACCCAGGACAACCTCCCCATCTCAGGGGCCTTAACTTCATCCCACCCGCTAAGTCTCTTTTACCATGCGAGACAACGTATTGACAGGTTCTGAGGATTAGAACATAGAAGACACCTTTGGAGGGCATTTTCCTGCCTACTACTACACCTTGCTGCACATTAATCATTTTTAAATTAATTAAAGGAACACCAATGAAACAACCTGCCTGACCTTATCTCTTTCTTCTATATCCATTTAATGCTTTTAGATTTTTCCCCTATAAATTCAGGATGGAAGGTGAAAAACAGTTAAGGGAAAAAGCTATTATCACGTTACAGAGTATTTACTATATTAGTTGACCCTTTGGCAAAGTCCATCTGAAAGGTGCATACTTGGTAGATATATGGTTTGTAAAAAAAAAATCGATGCTCTTACTGTTGTTAAGACTTTTAATCCTTCTCCTTCTCATGGGTTTCCTGGAATTCTCATAAGAGCCATGAGCTTTTCCACATGAGAATACGTACATAATGAACAGCCTGGTGACCTCTGCAGTACACATTCCAAACTAAAATTTTATGTTCTTCATCATTGCAAAAATATGAGTATAAATTCTTCCAAGGCACTATTATAATAAAATGTTGATATTTGCAATCTTTGTTAAATGAAAGATGTTTGCATTAACTTTTAGTTAACTGGAATTCTTGAGTACTTGTTACATTCCCATGGGCTCTTAATGTTGGCTAAAAAGGAAAAGGTCTTTCTATTGCATTGTTTATTGTTGTGTATTTCAAAATGTATGTTGGCTTTTCTTACCAGGTTAGCATGCTGGCATAGCCTATAAACCATATGAATTCAGGGGTTCTCAAACTTTACTATGTATCAGAATCACCTGGAAGGCTTGTTGAAACACATATTACCCCAGATTTTCAAATTTAATATATTTGGTTTGAGGCTGAGAATTTGCACTTGTAGCAAGTTTACAGGTGGAAGTTGGTACCAATATTTCAGGGACCACATGTTAAAAACTGCTATCTTAAATCTTTTCTTGACCATTTGGAAATAAATTGGCTAGATGTACAGAGCATCTAATAAATAAATTGGTAGATAATTTGCATGGCTATCACCTTATTGTTTTATTTGACAATTCTGGGCACTACTTAGTTGCTGACATTGAGCTGATTGCAGCTTATCTGAACAGGATCTTGAAATTCCAGTGTAAAGTGGACATCAAAATATGTGGGTTCTTGGCTGGGCATGGTGGTACACACTTGTAATCCCAGAATTTCGGGAGGCTGAGGCAGGAGGATCGCTTGAGGCCAAAAGTTTGAAACTGGCCTGGGTAACAGAGTGACCCTATATCTACAAAAAAAAAAAATATAGAAAAATTAACCAGGTGGTGGTGGTGCCCACCGGTAGCCCCAGCTACTTGGGAGGCTGAGGTGGGAGGATCACTTGAGCCCAGGAGTTCAAGACTGCAGTGAGCTGTGATCATGCTACTGCACTCCACACTCCAGCCTGGGCAACAGAGTGAGACCCTATCTTTAAAAAAAAAAAAAAAGAAATAAAAATATCCACATGTGAACACATTAGTGCTAGCAGAAAGAATATTTATTGAGAGTTAAATCAGTACATTTAGCACTAACTATTAAACATGGACCTAGATTTCAGTTACAGAACTTTCAACATGTTTTATCTTGCCCTGACCCTGAGCAAATGATTTTGATCTCAGTCCAACTCTGGTTTCTTTCACTGCAGGTGAAAATTGAGCTACCAACACAACTGCATGAAAAACACCATATTTTGTTTTCTTTTTATCATGTCACCTGTGACATAAATGCAAAAGCCAATGCCAAAAAGAAAGAGGCTCTGGAAACATCAGGTACTGACAGGAAGTGATCTGAAGTAGCTTTACACATCGTCTGTTTGACTTGAATTGGAAAGTATTTTAAATGCTCTGATTTACTGAATTTTTTTTAGTGAAGTTTAGTATTTGTAAATGATAAGTACCTTTATTGTTACTTCTTAGCATGGAGGTTTGCACTCAAAAGTTTTCTCTTTGCCGTTCCTTTGCACAGTTGGATATGCTTGGCTTCCTCTGATGAAACACGACCAGATAGCTTCTCAAGAGTATAATATCCCGATAGCAACAAGTCTGCCTCCTAATTATTTAAGCTTTCAAGATTCTGCAAGTGGAAAGGTATTGAATAGCGTGTAATTTAGCAACAAAAAGCACATCAGCCAAATGAATGAGGTTATCTTCTTTCCCTGCTATTCAATTTAAGACCGTAGTGTCTGTGTCCATTGTAGTTACGAATCAAGGGTACCTAAATCTCTTGTTTACTTTCTGGCCACTAGAAATGATCTATTAAAAATGGTCCCCTGATATCATATTGGTCTCATTCCTAGTATTGCCAAATGTGTTTGCCATCTTTCATTTTCCATCTTTATAGTAATGTAAGATTGATGGATCACAAATTAACATAAACTAAATAACTTATTGATTTTCTTTCTCTCAAATTGTCACAGTCACAGTAACAAACTCTTTTTTGCAGCATGGTGGCAGTGACGTTAAATGGGTTGACGGTGGCAAACCACTTTTCAAAGTATCGACGTTTGTCGTATCAACAGTGAATACTCAGGTGAGTCTGTTGTCCTGAAATGTCAGCATCTTCTCTAACACATAGGGTCATGACGTAACTCCTGTATTTACAGGATAAGACTAATCATTTCATGAGGTGTCAGAAAAGCAGGAGACTGGGTACTGCAAAGGAAGAATTAGAATGTTCAGGGCATAATTTTATGCCTCTCTGAAGACATAGACTGTCCTAACCTCTTAAGTCCAGACACCATAAAACTTCAGACCAAAATACCAGAAGGGCTTTTAACAGGATGACCCCTTGGAGTACTGTTTGCTCCCATGACAACACCCAAATGTTAAGAATAAAGACTTTAGGCCTTTGCCTCAAACTAAGCCTAGTTCCCGATGCCTGCCCAGGGCTCCCCTATTGGGGAGGTCATGAGGTCGGCCGAAATCTGTTTGAGAGCCCTGAGCAGATCACTTTACCCCGCGAAGTCTTTATTTCCTAATCAGGAAAATGGTATCGGTAAAGTCTCTGCTCCCTAAGGCTGTGGCGAGGATCAAAGTGTGAAATATTTCATGAAGTGCAAAATGCTGTACACGTGTAATTATGATCTTTGCTAAATTACCACAAATGGAAAGGTGACCCTTCCATTGCAAGACAGCCTATTTTGCCACAATGTGGGGAATTTCCTGGCACCAATTATAGACTACAAAGTAAATTATTACAAGTACATAAAATATTTCTCCTCTCTTTTTACGTTCAACGCATATCTGCTTCTCGATTTTTGCTGCATGCTTCTAGTCGCTTTTTCCAGACAGCCCTGGTCCCTCTCTGGCTCCCCACTATACACCCTTTGCCCACCCCCACTCTCACTGCCACACACTGCTGGCCTTTCCTCAGTTTGCAAATGCCCAGAGCCCTCCAGCCACAGCATGTCCCTTAGTCCCCACAAGACCCACGATCGTTTGGACACTCAGCCCCTCCTCGGTCGGCCAGGAAGGGCAGCTGTCCCGCCCTCCCGCCCTGCCCCTAGCCGGCCTGTTCAGTTCCTACCCATCCTTCAGATCGTAGCTCGAATGTCACTGTCTTAAAGAAGACTTTTCTGATCCCTGATCCCACAGACAAAGCCGGGCCATGCTGGCATACACCCAGATGGCACCCTGCTTTTCGTTTGAAGCACGTACCAAATTGTGACTGAGCAGGTGTGTGTGGGGTCGTGGCGCGGTGCTGGCCTCCCTGCCGTAGCAGAAGGTCCAGAGGACGGGTCGCTGTGTTTGCCCTCTGCTCTGTCCTCAGAGCCTGCACACAGCCAGCTTCCCGTAAATAATGACAAGATAGATGAATCAGTGAAATGATGTTTGTATAAAGGGAAAATGATATTTACATAAAATAATACCTATATAAAAGGACTTCTTGCACGTGCACATTGAGGCGCAGATCCTACAGAAATTAACCAGGTGTGGTTTCCCACGAGATGGGAAACGTTCCCACCTCGTTCCCCATCACGATGACTGCTTCTGACATAGTTCGTATGTCATGAGAGATACACTTTTTTGGTTTTTTGCTGTTGCAGGATCCACATGTGAACGCATTTTTCCAACAGTGCCAGAAAAGAGAGAAAGATATGTCTCAGTCGCCTACCTCAAATTTCATCCTCTCTTGTAAGGTAACGTGACGTGCAAGCAGCTTCGGGGTCTCCAGGGTAAACACGGGCAAAAGGGACCTTTCCATTTTCCACTGAGCAGCAAGCTAAGAGGTGATGATTATTAAAGATTTTAAAATCCTTTATCGATTCAGAGGGTAAATAATTTTATTTCACAGTTCCTGAATACTTTGTTTGATGACAAAAAAAAAAAACAGGCAAAGATCAGGTTTTTTCCAAAATAAAAATGATTAAAAATCAGAATGAATTTATCTTAAATTAGTTAATTAAATAGAATGTCTTCAAAACTATATGCCATGCTAAATGCGATGAAGAAATAAATAGTATTCTTATTCAAGTTCTGAAAAATACCAGCAGAACATGCTTTATTTTTTCCTGATTTATTTTTAATTAACAAATAAAAATTATATATATTTATCATGTACAACATGATGTTTGGAAATTATATATATTGTGCAATGGCTAAATTGAGCTAACATATTCATTATCTCACATACTTTTTGTGGTGAGAACATTTAATATCTACTCTCAGGTATTTTCAAGAATATAATAGATTGTTATTAACTATAGTCATGATGTTGTACAATAGATCTCTTGAATTTATTCCTCCTATCTAACTGAAATTTGTGTATCCTTTCACCAACATCTCCTCAACCCTCCCTTCCCTAGTCCCTGGAAACCCCATTCTACTCTCTGCTTCTATAAGTTCAATTTATTAGATGCCACATATAAGGGAGATCATAGTATTTGTCATTGTGTGCGTAGTTTATTTCACTTAGCATAATGTCCTCCAGGTTCATTCATGTTGTTGCAAATGACAGCACTATCTTCTTTTTTAAGGCTGGATAGTATTCCATTTATGTGTGTGTGTGTGTGTGTGTGTGTGTGTGTGTGTGTGTATACACCACATTTTCCTTATTCATATGTTGATGGACACTTAGGGATTGTTTCCATGTCTTGGCTATTGTGAATAGTGTTGCAATAAAAAATGAGAATGCAGATATCTATGGCATACTGATTTCATTTCCTTTGGATATATACCCAATAATGGGACTGCTAAGTCATATAGTAGTTCTATTTTTAGATTTTTTTTTTTTTTTTGAGGAACCTCCAAACTGTTTGCCATAATGGCTACACCATTTACATTTCCTCCAACAGTGTATAAGAGTTCCTGTTTTTTCACACCCTTGCCAGCACTTGTTAGTTTTTGTCTTTTTTGATAACGGCTATTCTAACAGATGTAAGGTGATATCTCACTGTGGTTTTAATTTACATTTCTCTGATGATTAGTGATGTTGAACACTTTTTTATATACTTCTTGGCCATTTGTATGCCTTCTTTTGAGAATATTTATTCAGGTCCTTTGCCCATTTCTTTTTCTTTGCTTTTTCTTTTTTTTTTTTTCTTTTCTTTTCTTTTTTTGATACAGTCTCACTGTGTTACCCAGGCTGGTCTAGAACTCCTGGTATCAAGCAATCCTCCCACCTCTGCCTCCCAACGTGGTGGGATTACAGGCATGAGCCACTGCACCTGGTCTGTTATCTTGCTATTGAATTGTTTGAGTTCCTTATATATTTTGGATATTAATTCTCATCAGATGTATGGTTTGCAGATATTTTTCTCCCATTCCATAGATTGTCTCTTCACTCTGTAGTTTCCTTGGCTGTGCAGAAGCTTTCTGGTTTGGTGTAATGCCATTTGTTGATTTTCATTTTTGTTGTCTGGGCTTCTAGAGTCATATCCAAAAAATCATTGCCCAGACCAATGTCATAGAACTTTTCTCCTCTGTTTTCTTCTAGTAATTTTATAGTTTCAGGTCTTCTGTTTAAGTCTTAAATCTAAGACATGCTTTAAATTTAGTTGGTGTTCTTTTTCTTCTGCCAATTTATTACAGAACTTACTAAACGTGGAAAAGATTCATGCAATCATGAGTTTTCTGCCTATAATCTTGAATCAGCTCTTCAAGGTTCTGATACAGAATGAGGAAGATGAAATAACTACAACTGTCACCAGGTATTATTCATAGCACAACCTTGGGAGAAGAGATTTTATACTCTGTGGTTACACAAAACCTTGATTATAACTAAGCAGCCGTCTACTGTTGTATGTTTACATTTCAACTGAGCATGTCTCCAATTTAAATATTTCTCACTCTTGAATCCTTACCTTCTAATTTCTTATTGTTATCATTAGTAAAGTGTTAGACCTCTTTTTTTAACTAACCTTTTTGTTTTGAGATCTCTTTAGATTTACATGCAGTTGTAAGAAATGATAACAGAGATCCCATGGACCCTTTACCTAGTTTAGCTCACTGACTACTTCTCCCAAATGGATATATAATCACACAATATATAACCTCCCATATGGATATAATATCACACAAAATGTAACCTTTTGGGGTTGGTTTTTTCATGCAGCATAATTCTCTGGAGATTCATCCAGACTGTTGCATCTGTCAGTAGTTCATTCCTTTCACCTGTTGAGTAGTATTCCATGATATGCATGTGTCATAGTATGTTTAATGATTTACCTATTGAATGACATCTGGATTGTTTTCAGCTTGGGTTATTATGAATAAAGGTGCTATAAACATTCGTGTACAGATTTCATGTAAACATAAGTCTTCACTTCTCTGAGATGAATGCCCAGGAGTACAATTGCTGGGGAGTAGGGTAACTGCATGTTTAGTTTCTAAGAAACTGCCAGAGTTTATTTTCCAGAATGGCTGTGTCATTTCACAGTCCCACAAAAACTTTTTTTAAAATATTAAAAATGTTTCTTTAACTGCTTTCACTTTAATTTTGACTACACTAAATTCTTCCAACATCCCTAATCTGGCCAGTGACTTTGGAAAATCACAATTTCCTCTTTATAGGGATAGTGTTTTGAATTAATTATTTAATCATATATTTCTGATGTTCATTTTTTTTTTAAAGAAAAAAACTTAGTCATAGCAATCTGGGGAAAAAATTACTATTGTCATTGAAATGCTTCCAGTATCTTCCTAACTCAGGCATATCATTGGCCTCTTTCAGAATATGGAGTTTTAGCCTAGTTTTTAAAGTAGAGCCCTGAAGTTCTGGAAAATTAAAATGTCTCTAATGGTACCATAACCAGCCAGTTCTGGACCCAGACTAAAAGCCCCCAACTGTGCTCTCAACTGATCGTCTTTTCATCATGAGTATAATGTGGCTGTATTGGCAAGACTCCTAAATATTGCAGCTGATAGATCTGTTGAATTATGAGATATTCCTAAGCACTTTAGCCATGGAACAACTGGTAGTATTAATGTGAAAAAAATCAACCCACACCACCACTGCCATTAGAAACCCTAACCCAGCTAAGGGAAAAGCAAAACAAAACAAAACAACTGCATCTTAACCAAATTACTTTTTCCAAAAGCATATGTAATGCCTATAGATTGGAAAGCAAACCCTTTTAAAATGGAGTATGATTATTAATTAGAGGTTAAAAGTCTTGAGTTTTAATTAGGTACTAAAAATGATCCCTTTTCCAAAAAGACAATGTCAGCAAATGCACAGACCATAATTAGCACATTCAACTTGGGCAAAAGGTCTCCAGTGTGATATTGCATCCATGAGACATCACTGATATGTTAATGTTTAGAAGTTTTAAGGTTGGAAAGGAAATGGCTGGTAGATATTGTAGATTCTAAATGCCTGTTATTGGGGGGTGAGAATGGTGAAAAAGGAGTCTGATGGCAGTTAATTCATTTATTCAATAACCGTTCAACACCCATTTTATCAAGTCCGCCAGTGACATACGAAAAGTGGGATTTTCCTGCCTTCTCCAGAAAGGCCACTGAACGGTTTTGCTTTTCCAGGGTTCTGGCCGACATCGTGGCTAAGTGCCATGAGGAGCAGCTGGACCACTCTGTCCAGTCGTACATTAAGGTATGAAATCTACTCCCTGGATTTGGGTCATGTCCCTGTGCTGTGTGCCTTGTCTCATTTCCTGTCTGCAGTAAGTGGGAAGTTTTCTCCTGTTAGCTGGACGGTGCCCACCACAGTAAAGTCAGGAATTGCATTGAGTTACTTAGAATTCTGTCTCTTTGTATTAATGGGCTAGATGAATTTTTTAAAGGTATACATAATGTGTCCATGTGCAAATAAATATCTGTATGGGGAGAGTGAAGCAAGAAAAGGATAAAGAAGGAAACAAAAGTATCCTTTTGAAATCAACATTACAAATAAATGAAATCCCTGGGTTCACTGAATGAAGGCTTTCCTATTGGTTTGTTGAATGCTCTGTGTTTCTTCTGTAATGTTTTCTTAGCTCTTTTTATTGTCTTCTCAGGCATTATTTCATTTTCCCAGTTACTGTATATTTGTACCTGCTTCTGGTATGTTAAGTCCTTTATCTTCTGGCATGAACCACTTGCCCATTCCACCCTGTGCACTGCTTCCTCCAGTGTCCTGTGTCGAGTGTTCACTCAGAGACCTTTATATTCTCATTTCCACTTGCCCTGTGGATTAATGCCAGTGAACTTGTGATGATGTTTGCACTTTCATAGTTCCGACCTCAATATCATCCTCTTGATGAAAAGAAAGAACTCACCCAGACATACATAAGAGTACCTTAAATTACTTTATAATAAATACATGGAAGACCTAAATCTCTGTTTTATCTGTGCATAGATTAAATCTTTTTGAGACATACATTTTTAATAAAAAGAACATATTATTTTTATATATATGGATAGGTATATACCCATATATTCTAGATCTCTAGAAAGGTAACTAGAGAAGAATTTGGGTCTTTTGTGCTAGAAACTTATTTTTGAAAAAAACAAAAATCAGTGCTCCCGTGAAAGGAAATAACTGGAAATTACATTCTGGAGTGAACCCCTCTGAGATACCATCTGTAAGGAAATATTTTTCATCACAGTTTAACATCAATATATTCCCTAGCTGCGAGAAATGCTAGCGGTCTTCCCAAATATCAAAGCATAAATGTGTTCCCTTCCTTAAAACACCTGGTATGCCAAAAATAGCCACTTCACAGTAATTTCTCTATGGCATAATTTTACCCAATAAGATCCATGTTTGAATTGCAGAAAGACAGTTCCACTACAAATCCCTTTTTAGTTTGCTCTGTTTAAGATAGGGTCATAGCTTAATTTTATAGGGTATTGACAGATTGACCATTTGACAGAATCAGCTGGGCATTTTTCACCCTACCGATGCTTATAACAATTTTCCATTTGAATCTCCAAAGGGACTGAAAATAAAAAACAACTCTTTATCCATCTTGCACACTAGCATTTCCATCTCAATGCAGGTTGTTTTCCTAGTCCCAGTGGAATCATTGAAAATTACATTAAGAACCCTCTGGTGTTGTGCCTATTTTTTGTGATAACCAAGGCTGGTTCCTTACCTCACATTTCAGACCATTTATCTGTGATGTTCTTGGAGACACAAATTAGAAATGCATCCTGGTATAACTTTTATTCCTCACCAAGATTTCTGAAATATCCTGACAAGACTACTTCATTTTATAATATAAGAGATTATTTATTTAGTTTGCTGTGAAGTGATTCAAATCCAGAAATATATCTATGCAGAATTTCAGGATGATAACAATTTCTTAAGGTATTTTATTTCTTAAGGTTTCTACATATCTAAAACAAATACCTTTTAGTAAATATAATCAACTTGTGTTTTACTCTGGAAAGAGCACTAAACTAGCAAGTAAGAGACTAGATTCTAGGCAAAGTTAAATACTTAACTTGAGTCAGCTTCTCTGAACCTCAGTTTTTTCCTCTGTAATGCAAGGCATAATGAATGGACCAAATGAACATTCAGTTCTATGATTCTGTGATTGGACTCTTGTTATACAGTGCATGATTGACAACCTGACTTTGACCAAATAGTCTGATTTTATTTTTTACCCTATGTGAGAAAATTAATTTTTTAACATACAGGGATTAAGCCCCACACCTAGGAGTATAGTGAAAGCTGATGGCTTGGTTCCAGTACATGATTGGATGTCCTTGAAAGATGCAATTTTCCATGTAATTTATATTTATTCAGAAGTAAATGTATATTTATTCAGAAGTTAATTTATATTTATTCAGAAGTAAACTAAACACCATTTCAAGTTCAATGGTGCTAAATGCTGCTAACTCACTCCATCTATACTGTCCAAAATGCATACATATACCATGTCTTTTTCAAAGATGTGTGCCTAAAGTCAATTTAATTACATGCCATTGTTTATAGTGATTTTTTTACAGTGACAGGTTCTGGTCAAAATTTTAAAAATAAGAATATTTCAGTGCTAGTTGAAATGCCACTCAGGATAAATAACTGTGCGTGGGGTGAGATAGTTGGTGATGACATTAGCCTCATCTGACATATAATTCATGAGAAGGATTAATCTTGATTTTATCTACCTTCATGCATCCATTAGCTTCGTGTTTCTCCTTTGGGATGAGCCTGGAGAAGTCAGGTCCCACCAAGACAACTTAGGTGTCTATGTGCTACAGAGTTCAAAGAAATGGTTATAACCTATAATCTATAGATCCAAAAGCAAACATGCCTCTGTTTTGAGCCAATCTCTTGCCTGCCTTCACCCTCAGTTATAGTGAAGTCTGAATTATAAATCATATGAAGAAATGTTCTTCCTTGATGCAAACCCAACACATAAGTAAAATGTTACAGTTCAGTAATAAGCATTTTACAATTGAAATATATGTATGTGCATACATTGATATTGATATTCTTAAAAGATATGAAGAAGTGCTGCAAACTAGCCATTACATGCACTCAGCAGTGCATGGCAGAACGAATCTTTTGCGAAATAAAAAGTAAGCGGCATTTGTTATCTTACTGACAGCCAATGTTCATGAACCCCTTGATAGCTGTGTCTAAGCGTGGGATGGTAGACCCCGGGCTTGTGGGGAGCTCACCTACTGGCCTCTGGAAGGCACCTGCTTCCTCACTTGGCTATTTGAGTGGGTGCTCTACCCTTTCAGGATGAAGAGTTGCTACCATGCCACCTGTTACCAGTGGAAGGAAGGAGAAGGGGAATGTGTCCTAAGTAGGTGGGTCAAAGCCCTCCATGTTTCCTTGAACCTGCTAAATGGCTCTCTGGCTCTTTCTCTTGATTTCTACAAAGAGAGTTTCAAGGAGAGCTTAGGTGAGCAAGGGCCTGCCTATGCAAAGCCCTAAATAGGACCAGGTGTGTACTACTGTTCTTATCATTGGGCCTTCATTTATTTCATGACAAAATCTGGCATGAGAAGATAATTTTGAGATATGGTTTATTCATGTGGCATAATTTTTAAAGCTTTGTTTTTTAAAGTACTTCACTTTATTCACTTTTTGGATTTCTTCAGTTCGTGTTCAAGACCAGGACATGCAAGGAGAGAACTATCCACGAGGAACTGGTGAAGAATGTGACTGGTCTTTTGAAATCGAATGACTCAACAACGGTAAAGCATGTCCTAAAGGTAAATAATTTAAAGATGGCCTCTTGTTAGTGCTAGGGACAGATCATGCTCATCCCTGGGAGGTGCCAGGATCCACTGAGTTTCATAAATCATTTCTCTTGTAGTTTCTGGTATAACATTCATATTGAAATTTAGCATATAAAAATATTAAGCGAAGGAGATTTATGTCAAGAGAACATAGAAAAAAGTAGAATGGATCCAAGTTAAGTGCTTTGGCCTAAAGACAGAATGAATGACTATTAAGAAAACTTAAAACATTCATTTATATATTTGCTTATGTTGAACCAGCCCTGCCTCTCTGGGATGAAGCCCACTTGGCCATGATGGATTATTATTTTTTTTTATAAGCAACTGAATTCAATTTGCTAGGATTTTATTGAGAATTTTTGCATCTATATTCATAAGGGATATCGGTCTGTAGTTTTCCTTTTTTGTTGAGTCCTTTCCTGGCTTTGGTATCAGGGTGGTGTTAGCTTTGTAAATGTGTTGGTGAGGATTCCTTCCTTCTCGATGTTGTGGAATAATTTCTTCAGGTTAGGCACCAGTTCTTCTTTGTAGGTCTGATAAAATTTGAGTGTGAAACCATCTGGTCTGGGACTTTTTTCTATAGGAAGGTTTTCTATTGCTGCTTCAATTCCAGTACTTGATATCAGTCTTTTCAGGAATTCTCTCTCTTCCTGATTAAGCCTAGGGAGGCTGTGTGTTTCTAATAATTTGTCCATTTCCTTCACATTTTCAAGTTTATGTGCATAGAGATTTTTATAGTATTCAAAGACGATATTTTGTATTTTCATGGTATCAACAGTAATTTCTCCTTTTCCATTCCTGATTGAGCTTATTAAAACATTCAATAATGCTAAGTGTAGCACAAATAAATGTGTTGGGTTTGTAGTCACAGTAAGAGGAAATATACCAAGGGAAGGGTTAATGATATTGTATTAATGAATACACTGACAGCAGAGAAAAAGTAGAGCAACAGTCATGTTTGGCCCCCAAAAGTCGAAGAACAATGCGTTTGTGGAAACATAAAGAAGGTGTGATGAGAAGCTTATGAAAAGATACTCTAAATTATTATAGAACCATGAATTTAATTATCCATCATGACTTGACAGATGAACAACTGATTAGTAAATAGCTAGAAAGAGAAGCCAGGATCAGTGAGCATGAGCATGAGTTCACTAATCCCAAATTATCATAGGCCAACCAATTTGTTTATTTGAATTCGCCTTCTGAGTACATTCATTCTGTTCATTCAGCAAATATATTCTGATCACCTCTCCTGCAATGGGCACAGTCCTAGGCACTTGGGATGTATCAAAGAACAAAATAAAGATCCCTACCCTTGGGGAGTACACATTCTACTGGAAGATAAAAACAATAAACTACAAATATAATCTAAAAATTATATGATATGTTAGAAGGTGAGAAAAGTAGTATCAGGAAAAAAAATGTGAAACAGCTAAGCAAAATTGGGAATGCTGATGCTGATGGTGAAAGGTGAGGTTTAAAGTTTTAAATAGCATGGTCAGGATGAATCTCATGAGAAAGGCAATTCTTGAGCAAAAACTGCAAAGCCAAGTGAGGGCTCTGGCCAGCAGATACTCAGGATCCAGCGCTAAAAGGTGCAGGGAAGGGCCTGGGGGTGGTCACTAGGCAGCCGTGTGGCTGGTTTGTCTCAAGGAGACAGGGAGGCCACTGTGGCGGGAGCCCAGTGAGCAGAGAAGCGAGTATAAGCTGAGTCAGGGAAGCGTGGGAGGTCTGGCAGGCAGCAGAGACCTCGCAGGCCGTCGTGAGGGCTTTGGTTTCCACCCAGAGCAAAGCTGGGAGTCACTGGAGGGTTCTGAGCAGAGGAGTGATAGAGCTGACCTGGGTTTAAAAGGCCCTCGCTGACTGCCATGTTGAGGAGCCACTATAGTGGGGTGAAAAGGAAGACAGGGACCGCTTGAGGGGCCCATGGGAGCAGCAGGCTCCTCTGGGAGGGTGGGAGGTAGGAGCTCAGTTAAAAGATAAGAAGAAGGGAATGCCCAAGGGAGAAGTTATATCTGCAGGAGATTTTGCTGACGATGGAGCGAATGCTCCAGAGGGGACAGTGGGAGGGTTCCAGGAGACGGGAGGCAGCGGACTAGATACACAAGGGCATGTGCCAGGCCCATGGAAACTCAAGGGCAGGAGAGCAGTTGAGCCTTCGTTTGTCTTCAGACGTAAACAGAGGCAAATTTGATTAGTCCTGGCGGATCCAAGAAAAATAGTGGAGGTGTGCCAAGAACGTGGAAGGGTGGAGGGTGCTAGGAATCTGTTGAATTAAGAGACAAATGTTACAACGTTTGACATGATGGCTAAAAGTATCATCGTGGACAAGATGGGGGACAGGGGATTGCGGCAGTGTGTCTAAGGTTAATTAAAATTCCTAACAACATGCATTTCACTTCCAATACCAGGTAGCCATTTCTATTTCTTTTTATGAAGAAGTGACCCCACCCCACCCCCCTTCGTTAAGCTGAGCTGCCTCTTCAAGACATCAACCCCTTCTCTTCCTCATATGAGACAATCCTCTGGAGTTAGGATTATGTACCCAAAAGTTTGTAGCAGCATTTTGTGTGTGTGTGTGTGTGTGTGTGTGTGTGTGTGTGTGTGTGTGTGTGTATTTGAGACAGAGTATCACTCTGTTGCTCAGGCTAGAGTGCCGTGGCATCAGCCTAGCTCACAGCAACCTCAAACTCTGGGCTCAAGCAATCCTCCTGCCTCAGCCTCCAGAGTAGCTGGTACTACAGGTGTTGGCCACCACACCTGGCAGGGTTTTGTGTTTCTATTTTTAGTTGCCTGGCTAATTTTTTCTATTTTTAGTAGAAACAGGGTTTTACTCTTGCTCAGGCTGGTCTCAAACTCCTGAGCTTAAGCGATCTTCCCACCTCAACCTCCCAGAGTGCTGGGATTACAGGCATGAGCCACCATGCCCAGTGTAGCAGCACTGTTTATATCAGCCTAAAACTGGATATAATTCACATGCCCATAGACAGTAAAGCAGATAAGCAAGTGGGAATTATGCATGTGATGACGTGACAATATGTGACCCTCAGCTACGTGCTTCAACATCAATGAACAGCAGAACAGAATTTGTTGAATGAAAAAGGCAATCCCAGAAGAACACATACGGGATGGTTCTGTTTATGTGAAGTTCAGTGACAGGCAAAATTAAATATTCCTTCAATGCATAAGTATTGGGAGCAAAATTATGAAGTAAGGCAAGACAATGATTAGCACGGAATTCAAAATCTACCTGTGGTGAAAGGAGAGGGAAGAGGAGAGGAATATGTTTATTCTAGAAACTGTACATATAAGATGTAACTTTTAGTATCTGGGATAGTTATCACCCAGGAAAGAGGGGCGCCCATCCTGGGATGTGCTTTGGTCTCTATCTGCACCCGTCCTCATAGGCTGAGGTACGAGAATAGCTAAGAGAATAAGTGGACTAGGAGCCCCCACCTCCCTTTCTAGACCTGGAAGGAAGCCCAGAAGCCCCTGTCTCGAGAGCATGTAGGCTGATTCCAGGGATTGCTTAGGCCTTTCCCAAATCCACCCTCCAGAGGGCAGATCTTGACACCTGAGTGCAGCCCTGGACCCCAAGGAGGAGGGGTCTGTGGCAGGGAGGAGGGCTGGTTTGTGCACAGCACTTGGGCGTGCGGGCAGGACAGTCACACATGTGCACCAGGCCCCTCAAGGTGCAGGACAGAGCCTTGGGCAAGAAGAAAGGGGTGGACCCTGCCCTCCCCAGGCCCCCCATTCTGGTGCAGCATTGCTAGATGTTATGAAGTTATATTTGTCAAGGTAGGAGGATCAAACATATTTTATTTACACTTTGTCAGCTTGACTTCCAACTTCTAGATATTTGGACGTATGCCTTTCCATTTTAACTCTCACCTCTAGCCCTTGAAATTTTAGGGGTGGGCCTGCTATGACATATTTTGATATAAAAAGTTTGTTTAGTTTTGTTTAACTAAGTGAAACAAATAGAACAACATCCTATGAATAAATATTTCATAAAACAATTGCTTAGGCAGTCATGTCAAGTTAACCAATAACTTGTTTTAGTTTAAAACATTTTTGGAGATGATTGAGAATCTGAAATGTCTGACATTTACTTTTACCATAAGAACATTGATAAAGATCATCCTACCATGATGGAGAATATATTATTGCCCTGATTTAATTTCAAAGAGTACATCTTAAGATAAAAATATTATATTTTACCATAGGCAAATACATTCCTTACCATCTTTTTTTTCCCCCCTAACAGCATTCCTGGTTCTTCTTCGCTATTATCCTGAAATCAATGGCACAGCACTTGATTGACACAAATAAAATTCAGGTGAGAACATAGGTAATATAGTATTATAATATTATCCAACAATTGCACCTATGAATATGCTCTCCTTAGTTCCATTTTTATTTGCTTTGCAAACTTTAGCAATTTATGTTCATTGCTTTTTAGGTAGGAAAAATGATCCTGTATGTCAGTACAAACTTTTCAGAAGCAGATGCCAGGGCAAAGTTAGAAGTGCAAAGTATTTATTGGGGGAAATAGCTATAAAGGATAAAAGGGACAGGAAAAAGGAACAGGAAGATCTGATACCTGTGAAAGAAAAGGGAAAGAAAGGAAGATTGGCTGAAAGATCCTCGTGCTCAGAGAGTTTTAGCTGGGCCGGTGGGCAGTCTGAGAGCAAAGAATGCTCCTAGCAGAGCCCTGCACTGGCCAGGGCATCTGGCTCTAGGCCCCCAGCAGGCTGAGTCGCTGGCTGGGAGCAGCCTTGGCATTAATGCGGGAGTGGATCCCACAACACAGCAGCTCTTCACATTCCTTCCCGTAGATTCTCTCTTGAAGGAACACCTGCGCTATGCACATTCCTGGCAGCCACAGTCCACGGTTGGCATGGTGTGGTGCACATGAAGCTGCTCCTCCAGGTTCCCATGCACCTCTCTTCCTGAAAGGAAGCTGAGAAGAGGGAGGCTGGTGGGATTAACTGCAGCCCTTTTAATGGCAGTTGGTCTCCCCGGCAGCCCACATGAAACTCATCATCTCCCTCCTCCGCTGTCCATTCTAGATTCCTCTCACCCTAGATAGCAGCTCTGAAGGTCTTAGTGACTCACCTGGTCATGTAACCCACACCCTCATTCCAGAGTTGGTCTGAGCCTCGTCACACTCTGCTCACACCAGGGTTGCCGCATGTGACCGTTCACAGTTACAGACCAAGAAGCAGCCAGGTGGATCACCTGAGTTCCACACCTGAGTATTTGTCTCAGCTCCCATTGTGGGTAAGGCCAAGGGGAGACCTCTGACACTGCCCCTGCCGCACCTGGAGAGTAACCAGAACAATACTGCATGGGGTGGGGACGGTGCTGGTTGCAATTTTATTTTGATTTGCTCTCTTGGTGGCGGAGAGGCACAATCAGAAGCTCCTACCTGGCCTTCCCGGCTAGATAGCTCCACGGGCCAAGCACCCAGTGCAGGGTTACTCCAAATGCCAATTTTGCCCATATCAATGATTTGAACCCAGTGGGCCTGTCATTAACATAACTTTAGTCATGGCCCTATTTTTCTCCCTGTAAGTCCTCACTCTAGCAGGGCAGACATGGTGATGCTTTTGGTTTCTATTAATAGATATCAGTGTCAATTCAGATCCTGTGTCCAATAGTCCTTGAAATATGTGGGTATCCCCTTCTCCCCAGTGCACAGTGGCCTGAGCAAACAGCTGCAGGGCCCTTTGGAGGAGAACTGGTAGCATCATCACAGTCCACACTGACCGCAGTGTAGCAGGGACTTTCATTTAGGGACTTTGCAACGTGGCTGGGCAGAGAGTGCCTCTCTTCGCCAAGGCGAGTTCCTGTTATTTCCTGGGAACTGCTGAATGTCTTCTCAACCCCAAGCTCTAGTAGCAAAAGGCTCATCTTTCTGGCTTGTATTTCCCATTACCCTCCTTGTTCCTAACGAAACTCCCAAATGCCTGAAATTCAGCCGTGTATCCTGAGCCTATTCCCTGTGACCTCTGTCATACCTCTGTCAGCCCAGGTGCTCCTTCGTGTTCCAGCTCTGTGGCTCAGGGAATATGCTGTCACCTCACTGCCTTCCTCTCCTGTCCTGAGATGGAAAATCCACAATCTCCAGTGCAAGAATTCTTCCACCTCGAGCCTTTAGGACATGCTTCCAGAAAAGAATTTAAGAATTACTCATGTATTCATCAGACAGCATATCTTTGGGTTAAACGTGGGAAAGAGCAACAGGAGAGTAATAAAGAGAAAGGAGCAAAAAGGAATGTCAAAGCCCAAGGCATGAACACATGTCTATGTGGAGAAAATGCAGGCACTGATAAGTTTAATGGATCTTAGAGGACTAACAAAATGAAAAGAGGAAAGTACAAATGTGCTTCGATTATTTAAAAAGTGACTGTTGCTGTTGTGCAGGTGAATTGTTTACCCTTATTGCCCAGGGCATGTGGAACAGAATAAAAAATAATGAGTGTGATCAAATCAGTTAGGTCTATTAGTTATGAATTTATTTTATTTCAACAATAAACTTTTAACTATATGCAAAAAGTAACCATTAGATTCTCAAAATACCTATATGGTGATAGCCTGATAAATTCACTTTTTAAAAAAAATAAAAGCCAGTCAAAGCCAGCTCCAACATCCCACTAAATCCCATTAAATCTCTGTTTTATACAACTCCTGTAACTTCAGCCTTCATGATTTTTATTCTTGCAGCATGGAAGGCTGGGTGCTCACGATTTTGAAATACATGGTTCACTCTAACTCTAAATTCCGTGTTTCTGTCTACAAGGAAAATGTGGCTGGGTCTCATTTTTAAAGCCAACATATAAAAATGAATGAATATTATCAAGAAGTAGAAGCTGAGATGGGACAATTCACCCACTTCAAACTTTCCCCTCATGTGCAGGAGTCCAAACAGGAGGGATGGATCCTCAGGCCTGAGTGGTCTTTGGGGGTCCAGACAGTTTAATTCCATGGGCATAAAGGATTGTCATCTCACAGCCAAGCCCTCTGCAGTTGACTTGTGAGGTCCCACTGACTGGGGGGTTAAGACCAGCTGGGACTCATCACGTATTAGAGGACGTTTTAAACCAATAGCTATACTTATTCAGTCATTCACTTACTGATTTCTGATACTCATTCACTGGGGGGAATTCCAACTTTTAAAAAAAATCAAAATAATTGATTTTTAAATTAAATGGAGAACTCTATGTCAAAAAAATGTAGAATTAATAGTCATTAAATCATTGAGAGTAATTATTCCCTGAGAGGGAAAGGAAAGGAATTAAGAAGGGAGAGGTCATAGAAAAGGTTCACATTTTACTTTGTACATTTCTATATTGTTTCCATAGTTTGCAATTAACATGTTATAATTTACTTTTTAATGGAAAAGTGAAAAATGTATTGACCAAAATAGAAGGAAACATTAAAAATAATAGAAATCATGACCTTGAAATTAAAAAGTTTTCTATTTTATTATTGCTTTCAAGTTTTCAAAAGGACTCTTTTTATTTGACAATCTATAATATAAAGTAAGTCTTTCAGTTTATTTTTTCCTGGCTTAATATTTCACATGCCACATTATAAAGAAATAATCCATTCTTTCCTTAGCTTTCCCGGCCTCACAGATTTCCTGAATCTTACCAAAATGAATTGGACAATCTTGTGATGGTCCTGTGTGACCACGTGATTTGGAAATACAAAGATGCACTTGAAGAAACCAGAAGGGCAAACCACAGCGTTGCCAGATTTCTTAAGGTATAGTCACGTGACATCACAAATCTATTCCAGCCCCCACGATAGTGGATGTGCCATATTCTAAATGTTAATCCATTCACATCTTCGTTTATGATGAAGAGTATATGTCTTTCCTGCTTGAAATACTTTTTAATTTCCTTTTCCAATTTGCAGTATCATTAAAGAAAGATCAAGGTTAGATAAAAGTATCCAGTTGAGTATTGTCAAATCATAGTACTTCTAAATATTTTTAAGGAAAAAAATGAAATTTTTAAAGGAGAAGCTGCACCGTGGCAATATTATTCTCTTGGGCATTTCTGTCATTGAAGTGACACTCCGGATTGGCTATAGCTCTAGCAGTGATATCAAATAGCCACTTTGAAAAAACCTTTGGATATTTGGCACCTTTGTTATATTATCGATACCCAGCTCTTTTGTACATGATGAAGAGATCACACTTGCCACAGGAAAGGAAAACACTTTTTTTTTTAAAAGAGACAGGATCTTGTTCTGTCATTCAGGCTAGAGTGCAGTGCTCACTGCAGCCTCAAACTTCAGGACTCAAGCAAAGTCTTGAGTCACCTCAGCCTCCAAATAGCTGGGGCTATAGGTGCACACCACGGCCCTGCTAATTTTTTAATTTTTTGTAGAGGCAAGGTCTCACTATGTTGCCAAGGGTGGTTTTGAACTCCTGGCCTCAAAAAATCCTTCCTCAGCTTTCCAAACTGCTGGGATTATAGGTGTGAACCACCATGTCCAGCTGAAAGGAAAATTATTAAAGTATTGAGCAACTACTTACTGAACTGGATATATATCAAAATTAGTTATATTTCTTTAGGTTATAGCCATTCAAATTTAATTGACAATAAAAAGTGCAGAGTCCAAAATAATCTAAGATGTAGAATTATGGTACATCATTTAATAGATAATGCACTCATTTGGATGATATGGTTTTCTTCACTTCTGTTATCCAACTATTGACAACTATTACCTTGATGAAACAATTTTACTTGTTTTCTTATGGTAGAACATACTGGATGAGTGTGAGAATTTATAAAAAAAAATGCTAATAATATAAAGTTAAGAGGTAGAAAGTTGCCTGAGTTGTCTTTATTGAGCTTTAATCCAGCTTAATTCTTGTTTTATATATTAAAAACTATTTTAAATTATAAACTATATTTGTTCTTATGCTGAATTTTTTTTCTTCAATGTTTTGTGTCTTATTTTTGCTTTTTACTTGCTTCCAGAAAGAAAGAAATGCTGGTCAGCATTTAAAAGGAAAAGATTTAAGAAGGAAAAAAAATCACTCTAGTTTTCTACCACATTTTAAGACCTATGGGAATAAAGTTTATTGCTATTCTGATGCTTACTTGAAGTGCTTGAAAGAATAGGAAATTTGGAAAAAATTATATACAGTCCATTTTGTAAACAAATATGTGTAAAGAAACATCTGCAATGTTCTTCCCTAAACTGCAAAAAATGCAGGTCCCTAAAAAAGGGAAAAGATCTCACATCTACCCTCCCTGTTTCTAATTTTTAGTTTTAATGGCATTTATTTGACACAGAAAAATACTTTTTAATAATTTTTGGAAAACTTATTAGATAAATCATTTGAACCAGAAAAGAAAACTGGAAAGGAAGCGAAAGTGGTTTTGGAAGATATAAAATGGAATATAGTCATTTGGTGCAATTCCAATGAATTGAACTTTGAGCTTTCAGCTGCTCAACGCTGCCCACTTTCAGTGTCAACATTATAAATCTCTCATATTCCCAGAAAACTGATACTAGTTACTTACTCAACTGGGGCTTCAAATGACTTCTACTTCTTTTGGCTATTTAATTCTACATTAGCAATAAAATACTGTGAATTAGTCAACATTGGCATTTAGCAATTAAAATATTGTAACTCCACAGTTGTGCCAAGTTTGTTTTCTAAGAATAAGAACAGAATCTCTAGGAACTGGTGTGTAGGCATATAAAAATGTCCTGGGTTAAAATGTACTCTTCTTTACCCCACATCACGGGAAAGTAACATTTGCTGAGCAATTATGCCAAAAAACTTACACATTTCTCAACTATTCTCTTTTTGAAGTAGATAAGATTCAAATGGCACCATGACGACCTATGCAACTTTTGCAATTTTTCTTTTTGCTGCCAACCTGAATCACAACTCTACTTACCTGAGCACACTTGTTTAGATACTCTTTTTATGAGGCAAAACACCAAGGTGGTAGCAAAGGCATATCCATTTGTATTTGTATTTTCCTGCTCAGACAGCCATAGCTTTTAGCCCATTCGCCTGACTAATCACTGCTTTATTTCAACTAACTTTTGAAAAACCATTTGGAAACCATCTACTATAATAAAGACTTGGTTTGTTAGCAAAATATGTTCAAAGAAACATCTGTGATATTTCTCTCTAAACATCAAAAAAAATGAATAAGTGAATCTCTGAAAAGGGAAAACTCTTCATGTCTACTCTATTTGGCATAAATATTCTGTGTTTTCGGAATAAATAAATGTTTTCCTTAGAGCTTATCTGCACAAAAGCTGCAACTGGTGGTTCATAAGCTAATGTCTAACATGGAGGAAGAGGATAAATGTCCAAAGTGAAAAGGAAAATAGAGGGACCAGTGGTTATAGGAAAGGACAAAGACATTCCTGTGGTTTGTTTCAAAATGTAGAAGTTCATGATTCATCACTGAACCAATTACAGAATAAAATTCTCATTGCTATCACAATTGGTGAAATAAAATAAATGATTTTTTCATTACAATAAATTTTTTGCATATGATTTAGAATATTTGGGCTTTAGTTTATTAAACCAAACTGAGAAAAAGTTAGGTAGAGTATTACTTATCTTCTAAATCAGAAGTCTGCAAACTCTTTCTGTAAAAGACCAAATGCTAACTATTTTCAGCTTTGTGACCCATATAGTCTCCGTCACAACTGCTTGACTTGGGCATTGCAGCACAAAAATAGCCATAGACAATTCACCTTACACAATATGTCAGTGATTGAATGTGCCTGTCATCTGACAAAACTTTATTTACAAAAATGGGCCAGATCTGGCCCAAGGCTGCTATAATTTATATTCTAATATAAAAAATTAATATAAATTATCCTAAAACAAAACAAGATCTCCCCCCCCCCCAGCCCTCAGCAATGGGCAGGAGAGCAGCTGCATCCAGGGTCAAGAAGATGCTGGGATGGCCAGACACAGGGCACCCATGACATGAGGGACACGTTCGATGAAGCTTGACCTGAGGGAGGGCTCTTTGCAGGGACAGGGCTGACTCCGCTGATCTTGCTGCCTAGGAATGACCCCTTTGTGCCTCAATGCCCTTTGGAAAGAGGATGATGAGCTTACCACACAGAAGGTCTTTCTCCAAATTTAATAAACCCCAAGTTGACTCTTCTAGCTCCCCAGCACAGCCTCCTCTCCATTGTCCCCTCCGGTGGGCGCTGGGTACAGGCCCCTTTTAGAAGCTCCCAGGACTGGTCTACAGAGCAGCCACTGTAGCCTCCAGGATATGGCAGTGCCACCCTGCTCTGGACTGGTTTGGTGACAGGACTCACCAGCCCCTCCTGCACAGAGTCGAATGCCCCACAGAGACTTCCCCAGGGCTCCTTTTCTCCTGCTCTTTCTTGGGAAGTTTCTAGAGCCCACAGATGTGCTAGTTGGGTTGGTCTTCCTCTCTCTAGTAGATGTGACCAGGGTACCTTCCCAGCAGGGAGGAGACGACAGAGGTCTTCTGGAGAGAGTGCTCCATGCTGGGGATATTCCAAAGGTGACCAGGTTGGGACTTCCTCCTGCAAATGGAGAGCCTGGGAGGTTTGGGCACACCTGCTGGGAACCAGCACAGGCCAGAAGTGTTTTGATTAGTTGCCATGAATGCTTAAATGTATTTTAGAGATTTTTTTTAAAACATTTGTTATACAACACATTTAGTTAAATGTTATTGTGCTTCAATATATTTAATCATATTTTCTAACGCCTTTAATGATTCTTCAAATAAAGATGTCTGAATTTGGTATTTTGGGTTTTTTAGCGCTGCTTTACGTTTATGGACCGAGGATTTGTGTTTAAGATGGTTAACAATTACATCAGCATGTTCTCTTCCGGTGAGCACAAGGTAAGAACCATGCACAGGAGTGACTGTTTTCTAAACTGTGACATTATACATTAATAAACTGGTCTCTGTATATATCAGCCTGAAACATTAACCTAACCATTCTCCGTATCAGAACATGATTTCTATACTACAAGGAGACAGCCTTTTAGTGGTTCATCTGCTGAGTAACTCTCCCAAGTCCTTCCTTAATAGGGACCATGGAGAGTGGAATGAAAGTGTTCACATCTCATTTCGATGTCTGGTGTGTGGTGCATGGCTCTTTTCAGCTGCAATTACTGTAGTCTGGCTGTCCCTGGACTGTCTTGATTTTAGCACTGCAAGTCCCACTTCCCTGGAAATCTTTTAAGTCCTAGGAGAAATGGGACAATTGATCACCCTACCCAAATAGGGGTATGTGTCAGAGGGATAGAGAACTCTTTCTGGTCCTCAAAGTGTGGCTCTTAGACCAACCAGGTAGCAGCGTCCCCTGGGAACTGCACCGCCACCGCCGGTGGGGCCCAAAAACCTGAACATGACTTTCATGTGATTCTCACGCACTCTCAAGTTTGAGAACCGTGGAGGTATAGTGTGGCTTATACCGGAGGGAACTAAGACTGGAAACGGACCAGATCACGAATGTTGTATCGGTTAAGGTTCTCGGAGTTGCAAGAATCAGAAACCGCCTCCAATTTGAGCAAAAGGAAATTTATTTAAAGGCTATTGGGAGTAAATAGCATTGATGAAACAGCTGGATAGCCAGGCTTTTAAAAGAGCAGGGGCCAAGCACTTTCAGGGCTCAGGAATACAGTCATGTGTCACTTAATGACGGGGATATGTTCTGAGAAATACACTATTAGGCTATTTCGTCTTTGTACAGACATCATAGGTGTACTTACACAAACCTAGATGTATATATAGTCTACTCCATTATATAGCTTCTCTACAACCTCATGGGACCACCGTTTTATATGTGGTCCATCATTGACCCAAATTTGGTCACACAGATCCTAGCCATAATCACAAATGAGGGACCAGGTGGCCAGGGTGCTGATACTGCTGGTTAAATGAATCATTTGGAACCATTTTTGGCCTCTTAACACTCGGCGTTAGATTTGCATTCCATAGAGGAAGTGTGTGATCAACCTGCTTTGGGTCGTACACCTGCCTCTTAAGGAGGGAAGATGGGGCACCTGGGTTAATAGTTCTCTGTTAGCCTTTTCACACTGGGAAGGAGATAAGTCACCAAGGGGAAAGTAGGTATTGGGAAAGCCAACAATGCAGAGAGGCCAAAAATAAATAATGATGTTCTGACAGCCTCTCATGCCATGCTTAGGAGCCTGAACATTATTTTTTTATTTTACTTTTATTTTTTTGGCAGTAGGGATATACTTTTGACCAGAGGAGTTACATAATTATGTATGATTTGGTTTTGAAAATCCAATTCTCTCTCTAAATATTTTTTTGAAAGGATGTTCTTTGTGTTCCTATCATGCATGAAATTTTCAGAATCTCCATTTAGATATAATTGCAGTAGACCTAAATTATATATTTCTTCAAAGACCAAACAGAGTGTTCCCAATGTAAAATAATTAACGTATAATTTAATTATGCTCCTGTTCACTTTGATATACAAAGGATTTGGTCAAATACTATCCTTGTTTGAAATGGCAGTATTTTATTGACTCAAGTCGCCACAAGATTTTTTTCTAAAATATCTGAGAAAATGGGATATATTTTATTACGTGAACTGTTGTTAGTGAATATGATGGTGATAATCTAACTTGGTCTTAAAACATGGATACTTGGCAGGGGTGAGAGTGAGCATAGAGCAGTTATGAACATGCTAACCGTCCCCACTGGTGTTTTCGACAGGTGTGTTGCGGTAGACTTAGACAGTTCCTGGACTCCCTTCATCTCCGTCCTAATCCAGACATTACTAAGAAGAAAGACCTGATTGCAAGGGCAGGGAAGAAAGTGGAATTAAATAATGTACTCTGAGAACAAGTGGCATGCAGAGTTTCAACTCTAAGTTTAGATGACACACACCATTGTCTCCCTTAGCTCTGGATCATAGGAGCTGATTGTAGTCATCTGTCTTAAGAGTTGAGTGTAGTTTTTAGAAGAACCCTACATATGTGGTGAGGCAGGATTTTTCCCAGAATAAATGTGTCGTGATATACACTTAAAAGAAGCTAAAAACGTGATGCGGTCAGATCTTATCCCATAGAAGCTCAGTGAAGGCTACAAAAGGGATTATTTCCTGAGGAAGGCTTAACTGATCTCCAACAATAGGGAACCTAACTACACGTACCCATTTAGAGGGGGCAAAATCCTTTAAACTTAATAATTACATGATGGTCTCACAAAAGTACAGTAACTACTTCTTTTTAGGGTTAAGATTCAAGTGTCGGGGAGGGGTTGGGTTTGTTTTTACTAAGTTTCTTGGTGTGTAAATAATAGTCATTCGGTTTACTTCTCTTTCAGACTTTATGCCAGTACAAATTTGATTTTCTTCAAGAAGTATGTCAGCATGAACACTTTATTCCTTTGTGTCTCCCCATAAGATCAGCTAACATCCCAGGTAATAATTCCCAGAATTTTCATCCATTTCTATAAACTGCACACATTTATTTGCTTGGGATTTTTTTTTACCTTTGTATGTTATTGTTTCCCTGTTTCCTCAGTCTTGGTTTCATCTGAAGTGATTGCATGGGTATCAGACCTAGGTAGTCAGATTCAAATGCAAAAGAAGTTGTTGGCATGTGGTGATGAACACAGCTCCATATTTCTCAATTTTTATTTATTCCCCTTTTCATTAAAGAGAAGGTCAACAAAAGTATAAACTTCGTGGTTGTACATCAAAGAGTGTTAACCTAGAGGCATACTGTCTTTCGCCTCACTGGCTCCAAAAGACAGCTTTCCTTTGATTTCGAGACATCAGATTACAGAGAGGAAAAGTTATACTTTGTGAATATATATGCATTGAAAATTATCAATATCAATCACTGTGTGTAATTATGCTAAAATATAGTTCCTCAAAATGAGTTGAACAAAGAAAACTAGTACCTTCGAAGGCAGGCAGGCAGGGAGACAAGGTAGGAAATGCAACCTTGTAAACAATTGACATTTCTGGGCCCAGAGAGATGAAGAGGTTGGGTGTGCCAGAAAGAATGGGGCTTCGCAGTTTGTTTACTATACTTGCTATAGTATAAATAGTCTACAGGGGGTATTTGCATTTATTATTTTTGCAAATTAAAAAATATGTATGTATCAGGAAGATTATGATAGAGAATGAGCATTACCCATCTGGATGTCAGAAACTAATCAAACATCAAGATGCAAAGAAAATACTAAAATGATTTAAAGATTTGAAATACTTCTAAGCAGTGAGTAATCTATTCACAAGGCACAGTTTTAATGTTTATGAAAAGCAAAAACTAAGATGGTGAAGTGTCTCCCTATACCTATTATTGCTTGCACTAGTATTTTGGAGGGAAAAAGAGGGAAAATTATATTATTAGGCCTATAAAAGTTTTGTCATTTTGGTCTCAAATATAACCTACGTACATTATTCCATTCTTTTTCTAATTTATGGGGGAAATTTCGTAGAAAATAGAGTAGAAATGAGATATTGTACAATGACATTTTTAGGTCTGTATTTTGGGGGTTTTTGGATATGTTTTTGTTTTATAAAATAGTGCCAAGTTATCATGGTTACCCAAGCTGGTTGAGATATTCAAAAGGACCAAATTTTTATTGTTGATTTTTTCAGTCTAATAAAAATTTGGTCCTTTTGATTCAAATTGCTTACTATTAGTCAAAAGCCTAGAAAAAAAGCCTGATAATGTAGATCTGATACTATATAAACAGTGAACATAAAAATATGTTTCATAGCAGGCAGATTTCTGGTAGAAAAATAGGCACTCAAGTAGAAGGCTAAGAATTAGAATAATTCTGTTCATGACATGTTTTATAGGGAAACAAACAACCTAAGGTATTCTTGGAAAATGGCAAAATTGAAGAAACACACATTTTTTAAAAATATATCTTAATTTTTCAATATAAATTCTACATAATGAATATATGTGTATCTGAGTATGAATATGTCTAAAATCTTTGTTCGTTTATATTAAACTCAGATCCTTTGACGCCTTCAGAAGCAACTCAAGAGTTACATGCATCAGGTAAATAATCAGATTTTATATTATCTATCTAAGCATCAATAACAACTTCATAATCTAATCATATTGATAAGTGCAAATACTACAAATTTCTGCCTTCCAGGTGCTAACAAATAGCCATTTATTTAATATCACATAGTCAAAATATTCAAAACGTTGATAACTCTTTTTGTCACAGATAATTTAGTTAATTCCCTAACTTCAATTCTTTCATAATTTATTCTCCAGAAATTGAAATTGTTTAATTTCCCAAAGCATCTGAAATTTCTTTAGTGTGTATAATAAATAAAATTTGTATATATATACATATATATATATATAGTAACATGCTTGTTCAATGTAGCTAGCTTTATATGGTATCTTTCTTTTGCTAAACCACAGGCTAGTTTGAGCTATCTTTTTAAGACTGAAGTTATAAGTTTATTTTGCTAACAAAGAGTCTGAACAAACCTTTTCTCTGGTCATAGGTAGAAATTTAAAAGTTTTGTTCTGACCAGCCTGGGCAACAGAGCAAGACCCCATCTCTACAAGAAATTTAAATATTAGCTGGGCATGGTGGCACACACCTGTAGTCCTAGCTACTCAGGAGGCTGAGGTGGGAGGATCACTTGAGCCCAGGAGTTCGAGGCTGCAATGACCTATGATCAGGCCACTGCACTCAGCCTGGGCAACTGGGCAACAGCGTGAGACCCTGTCTCAAAAAAACGTTCTGTTCTATTCCTGGCTCCTCAATATATTAATAACTCACAGAGAAATGTATTTAACCTGAATCCAGTCTCCAGCATTGTATCCCTCACCCCACATTTCCCTGGAGTCTAATTCATGTACATCCTAACACAATATTAATAAGTCAACAAAGCATAAGTCTAATCAAGCCACTGATCTCAAAGCTGTTAGTGTCTTAACATTTATTACAGAATTAAATGCAAATGGCAGAGGGACTTAAAAGCATTTGTGCTTATGTTTCTCAATCATCTGTCCCCAAACTATCACTTAAGCCTTGATTCTCATCACCCTCTCTTTCAGAACTCTGTGCCATCAAAAACCTTATTCCTTCTTCTCTCAACTTCCTGTCCTCCCTCCACTGCCTGCACCTGCTCCCACAGATACCTGCACCTCCAAACCTTAGGCATCCCCAAAGGCTCATCTAGACATATTCCTACCTGTAACATTTCCTCATCCTGCCAGGCACATGATGTGTTTTTCTCCTCTCAATTCTTGTCATCCTGTAAACATGTTATTTTTGTGAAATTTAACAGCTGGCATCGTATGTTAGTTTGTATTTGTATTTGTGTTTGTACATACAGAATATTCCCCCATCTTACTGAAAGCCCCCTAAGGATTCAGTGCATCTCATCTCTGTACCAAGACTGTATTACTGAATCCCTCCTAGTGCTGGAAGGAGTCGATAGCAGTTGTTGGATAAATCTGTCTCAATTACAAAGTAATTATTTTATTTTCAATAACATGACTTCTTTTCTTTCCTCGCGAAGATATGCCTGAATATTCGGTCACGAATGAGTTTTGCCGCAAACACTTCTTAATTGGAATTCTGCTCCGGGAAGTTGGCTTCGCCCTGCAGGAAGACCAAGATATCAGGCACTTAGCTTTAGCTGTCCTCAAAAATCTAATGGCTAAGCATTCTTTTGATGATCGATACCGAGAACCAGTAAGTGATCTCCCGTCCTGCCTTCCCTAAACACCGCTTAATGGCTCGCTGGGTTAAATGCACGTCAAACCAACGAGCCTATTGATTTTTATGTGAATCATTCCTCTCGGCCCCTTTTCACCTAGAGAAAGCAGGCGCAGATTGCAAGTTTGTACATGCCCCTGTACGGCATGCTTCTGGACAACATGCCAAGGATTTACCTGAAGGACCTGTATCCTTTTACTGTCAATACATCTAATCAGGTAAGTTTGCACAGCATCTCAAATTTCTGTTTTAGCAAACAATTTGTCTTTTTTATATTTGTGCCCTGGAGAATCATTTTCATTTGTCTGTGAGCAAACTAGGAATTAAACAACACTTTTTGCTAAGTATTCACATCAACGTCGTTTGTTCTAGATCTATCACTTTAGCCTTCCACCTGGTGCATCATTCCGCATTTTGTTTACATTTTCTTCTGTTCTCTGCATCACCTTCCAGGTCTTTCTAGCCTTTACAGCTTTCTCTGTTGCATTCATGGCTTCCTCCTCAATCTCACTAGATACCTTTCCCTGTCACTTTCTATGTTACCTTCCTACCCCCGTGGTGTCAGAATAGTCAAGAGCCTTGTTTATCATCTCAGCCTATTTATGGGCTATTTGTAACCCCTCCTTTACTGGACCATCATAGTGACTACACAGCAACCCACCTGAGATCTCTTGCCTCTGTTCAAATCCCAGATGAATTAACACACTGCTGAATCCAGTAACTATGGAAGGTATTGCCATCTGGAAGTTAGGAGCTATGCCTTAGGAATTTTATTTTTACTTTGTTCAAATCCCAGCAGTATCGCTTATTAGCTGGGTGACTTCAGATACATTATGGATCCTCTTTAAGCCTCCATTTCCTTATTTGTAAAATGGGATAAAAATACCTACATCACATGCTCCCTATGAGAGTTAAATTGTGCAGTAGAAAACATTTATCACGGAGCCTGGCACATGATAAAATATTTAAAATCTAGTTGTTAGTAATAGTAATATACATAAGATAATCCATGATAGTAATGACATATAATCTATAATGTAATCCATGAATATATCCATAACCATTCCAGCCACTTAGTCCATGTCTAAAAGATTATTTCTACATCATAAAAAAAATCACATAAGTAATCAAATTGTAACTAAGAGTGTGGTTTTGACTGTATTCATTTTCACTGCCTACTTTGCAGAAAACTTTCATTGGAATATAAAATATCACATTAAATATCATCTGACTGAAAGCATAGTGAAGAAGGCATATGTGGGTTTACAACGTTGAAATATCGTGATTCCCATTAACTTCTTCTCCACTTTGAATACAGGGGTCTAGAGATGATCTAAGCACCAATGGAGGATTTCAGACTCAGACAGCTATGAAACATGCAAACTCCGTGGATACCTCATTTTCTAAAGATGTTTTAAATTCCATAGCAGGTACTTGAGATCTGAGAGCACTTTTGTTTAAGTCTCATCCATGTCTACATTGTGTGTCATTGTGCCTTTTTACTCAGTTCATAATTCATTTTGCATAATCTGTATGGCAAAGTATACTACATTTATACAACCAAAGAGTCTTTTTACATATCTTTTGAATGCCCACCAGTGACTTCCTCTTCTACTTAGCATTCACTTTTACTTGGCTCAAGGAGCAATGTACTCAGATGTTATCAAATTGCTACATTCTGGAAATGGTCTTTAATTTTCATTGCTTTTTAAGACATAATAGCTTTTCAACTTCAAAGATTATTTTTAAGAACTATTTTGGAAATGGCATTTTAATTTCTTATAAACTGTCAAAAGTTGAAAGCTCCTTCCCCAAAAAGTATCTTTATGAACTTTTATTAAAGCATTTTTTAAATGAGAGCTATCTTTCTTTTAAAGGCATTTAATAAATCAAACAAGCTTTACTTTACTTCTATTCATAATGGCCCAAATTTTAAGTCCTTAATGGCCATTTTAATGTACTTAAAATGTTGCATATCTTTCATGCCAATTCCAGACTCTTATTATGTTGACCTATCACAACACTGCTGTCACCTCAGTAATCAACACCTTTTTAGTTCATCATTTGAGTTTTCTTTTGGACCCATACATCTCATTTCCATACGTGTGCTGTGGCTTGTGTTTACAGCATTTTCATCAATAGCTATTTCTACAGTAAACCATGCTGACTCCAGAGCATCTTTAGCAAGTCTTGACTCCAATCCAAGCACCAATGAGAAGAGCAGTGAGAAGACCGACAACTGTGAAAAAGTATGACTTCCCGCCCAAAATTAGTGATCGTCAGTCATCATTACAAATTGGAAGGCTCTTACTCTTGCTCGATCTTGATTGTTTCTTTGATTCCTAGATCCCAAGACCCTTGTCTTTGATTGGCTCAACTCTTCGATTTGACAAGTTAGACCAAGCAGAAACCAGGAGTCTTCTTATGTGTTTTCTCCACATTATGAAAACAATTTCAGATGGTAATGAGAACAGTTTTAAAATTATATTTTTTAGAAAAACAAAAAAAGAAAACTTTGAATTTCAAAGAGTCTCATGCTACATGGCATTTCCTTTCAGAGACTCTGATCGCCTACTGGCAGAGAGCACCCAGTCCAGAGGTGTCCGACTTCTTCAGCATCTTGGAGTAAGTTTTAGAGTTCATTAGATAACACATTTTTCTGGAAACTTCAAAATAATTTACTATACCACCTTTCATTACAAGAGCCCATGTGGTAAATTATCAATGATGATACATAAAATATGTAAGGAAAATTTAATATTTTTCTATCAATATACTTAAGTGAACAGTTTTTATATATAAAAGGGTATGAATAATTAAAACATTACTTTCTTTTCTCTTTCTAGTGTTTGTCTTCAAAATTTCAGATACCTAGGAAAACGCAATATAATCAGGTAATAATTTTAAATTCCAATAATTTAATCTGCTTTTAAAAAGCATGACATGTATTAATGTATCAGGTTAGACTTATAATTATATGTTAGAAATCTTAAGTACAAATAAAGATTGTTAGGTTGACTTTACATTAGACATAGAAGTTGGAAGATTGCCCAATACCTATAGTAGAGCTAGAAATAAAGTTTGTCTAGGGAGAAAAGCACAAAACATACATTTTTAAAAGAAACCACATTTCATGTTTCTTCCGAACTAATTTCTCTATCATTTATATAGCTAGAACTTGGAAGATAGCTATTTAAGAAAATAGATTCAGTAAACTAAAAAAATGTAATCTGGAATAACTTCGCAGTGTCATCATTTTCTTATGAGAGACAAATAAGGTCCATAGCATCTTCACTAAACCCTGTTTCTCATTTCTGGAATAAAAACAGGATGTTATTTTTCAATCATTAAGAATATGTGAAATATTTCATGCTTCAGTAATCCCTTTGTCAGATGCCACTCGTTTTTTATATATACGTTACAAACACTGAGCTGTGATAAAACTTCTGTTTTCCTTGCAGAAAAATTGCTGCTGCATTTAAATTTGTGCAGTCCACCCAGAACAACGGAACTCTCAAAGGATCCAATCCTTCCTGCCAGACATCAGGTCTCTTGCCACAATGGTAATGTTACATTTGCTTGGTATTTAAAATTATATATATGTGTGTGTGTGTATGTATGTAGGGGGCAGACACATACACATAATATATATAAATATATGTTTATATATTTATATATATTTTATATATATTATTATATTTTTATAAGAAAATATAATTTATATATATAAATTATATTTTATATATAAATATATGTTTATATATTTATATAACATATATAATATATATTATATATAACAATATATATAAATATTATATTTTTATATATTTATATATTATATTTTTATGTATTTATAAATATATTTTTTTTAAAAAATGCAGATTTCAAGTGACTATGTGTTTATCTGAAGAAATTTGTTAGACACTTCACTCTCTACTTCAATAGTTTATAAAGACCAAAATGGTAAAGATTATACCTTACCCATGTGCACTTAGAGCATAGTGCCTTGTATAGAGTGAACATTAATGAATATTTCCATCTAATTGAACCTGAAAGATAGACATAATTCCAATAAATGCCTCTTTTAATGCTTGGCATTCTCCTAGTGACAAACCAAAATGTGGGATCATGTCTCCCTATCTTTTATAGTAATTGTAGTATTTTAGCATGTTCTTAAAGCTGAAATCGTTTTTTAAAGGATCAATGCAATGAGGGAGCATGGATGGTCCCCCAAGCTCCTGTTAGATTTCCTAGTCATTAGACTGAGTTCCCTAGCATATAGGACCTGGAGTCATTCTTCACCAGCATGGCCCAATGGAAAACGTTTGCCCTGCAATCCTACCTCAAAGCTCCTCTGGGTCTAGTAAATAAGAATTCTTTATTAAAATTTTCCCCAGTTTGATTTATTCTTCCCAGAGGCATCATTATAATATATAATATGAATATTCTAAAGAGAGTTTTAGAAAGAAATATGAAAGTGGTACATGGCCAATAAATCATAGAATAAATTCTGCCTCCATCCATGGGACCCTTTGAAATTGCCCTTTTGTGAAAAAGTAAGTGAAAAAAACTGTAATGGACGTGTTTTACAAATGGTAATAGAATAGAGGACAGTACAAAATTAATTTTCATGTTTAGTAATAATAGTAACCCACGTGAGGTCACCACAGTGCTGTAGATATTTGGTGGGTTAGATTTTTGTTTCCTCCTGGAACGTCTAGACAAGTCCCTGCCTCCTAGAAACCAGGGCTTTTCCTCCACATGTTCCAGAGTAAAGTAGACTCCAAACCCCAAAGTAAGCCAGTCCTGAAGCTCCAAGCCATACACCCCAGATTCATTATCCCCTCTAGTTTCAGGAATGACCAGGCTCCCCTGGCTACTGAAAGCCAAAGTCAAATCTCCTGGGCCTTCACCCTCCGGACAGAGCCAGAACCAAATAAGCCTCAAAGAATGTGACAAGAAGAATACCACTGCCTGCTTTTTAGGCTTGACACTTGAGGGCATTTCCTATTGCCCGTTTCCCTCCCACTAGTGTTTTTATGAATAGTTTCGATGACAGCAAATAGCCTAAGAATGATCAACCTATTTCCTTGGTCAAATGATAAAGCCGGAAATCGGAAGTGTTCCTACTAACATTTCCGAGCTGCAAGTGCCATGAGGTGTTGAATGAATCATTGCGGGCCTTTGTCATTTTCCTTCCAGAGTAGCAGCAGGAAGCACAGGGGACCCTCAACTCCCCACCTCCCCACAGTGATCACCTGTGAACATAACACAAACAAAATGATAAATCATGAGATATTTCCAAATACAAAGACACAGGAAAGCAAGAGCTGTTTTAGACCAGATTTTATGCTTTACCTCTTTAAAGATAATTTGATGCATTCGAGCTATACAATATTGTACTTTTTAATGTCTGTCACTGTGCCTTTCTAATCAGCCAATAGCCAATTTAATATTCATGAAATCCCATGATTTCATTAAATAATAATGAATATGCTTGAATAGATTTAATTTGAAGATTTGTTATTCTATATATTATCTTTCTGAACCCTATTTTGGCTTCAATAAAATTTCTCCGAAAGTACTTTACAAAGTCCCTTTCATCTTGTCGTCTGTATTTAACATTTTAAAAAGTCTCTGTTCCAGTTTTTTTAAATATTTGATTCAATCTAGGACATTTGAATGAGCATTTGAATGTAACATCCCCAAATATTTAACCATGTTTCTTGTTTAATTTTCAGGATGCACACTGCTTCCAGTCATGAAGGTCAGAAGCAGCACAGATCACAAACTTTACCAATAATTCGAGGCAAAAATGCACTTTCCAACCCCAAACTCTTACAGATGTTGGACAATACCATGACCAGTAAGTAAACCAGAAATACTAGGAGCAAAATTGGTTCCTGGTTTTTTTCTAGGTATGACTAGGACATGAAAGGCATTGCAGTGTTTGGGAAATGGGAGGAATGTTGTCATGCCAGTGCAACTACTGCTTTTAAGGTTTGCTGTAGTCCCAGGAATGGTTCCTAGAGGAAAGGATCACCAGGAAGTGGTTTAAAAAATGTAGCGCGCGCCCTTCATTGTGGGGAAAGGCAAAACTCTCAATATCATATGCTTAGTAGCTTCCCTGGAAACAAGTGAATTTTTGTATTGTGTGGGTTATTGGGGCTTCTCTCAACCAGGTCATTACTGTTCATTCTGTAAGAAGAGGATAAAGCTGTCCATGTCCTAGAGCACTAAGGGTGAGATCTTGAATCCAGAGATGGGTGAGATCCAGAATCTAGAATTTTTCTCATTCCAGCTTGTGAATGAGAAAAAAAATGAAGACCTGTGTTTTGTAGTATATAGTTGTTAGCAATTATGGTCACATGGCCTACAGTTACTTATTTGAAGGTATATTCCTTAACCTATAAATATACTTAGTGCCTTACTGTCCACTGAGACTGTGCATTTGGTCTATTAGCATGGAAGCATAGAACTTGAAGTAGCCTGATTATGGAAGAAATATGACCCTATTGATGGCTGAATTAAAGGAAAAGAAGAAAGAAAGAATGGAAACCCTACAGCTGACCTATGCAAAGGGCACACATACTAAAGACTCAGCCTAGTGTTTTTAATTCCACCAATAAGAAACTGGAACAAACAAAAGCACTTTGGTTTAATAAATTAATAATCAAAATACCAGTAAACACTGAATATGTTGTAATAGATGTAAATCCTTTTAGGGTACAAAGAATTGTCTTAGGCATCTATGCATGCCTTACTTTGTATTTTGTAGGCAACTCCAATGAAATTGACATCGTGCACCATGTGGACACTGAGGCCAACATAGCTACAGAGGTTTGCCTCACTATTCTAGACCTGTTGTCCCTCTTCACTCAGATTCACCAGGTAAGATGATCATAACATATTTTGCAAAATGGTAACATGGGAGGTAAAAAAGTTATGCGAAGTTAAGAATATGTTTTTTAAATCATTTATAAAATCAATTAACATAACATAAATCAACTTAACTGTGAGTGGAAAACAGGTTAAAGATGAAATTTAGATTCTATCACAAGTTGACTAGCACTTGCTTGATATGCACACACGTATTTCACAATTGTCAAATACAGTCTACCTTTTTAATTTCTCTTGTATTGCTGTCAGGCAAGCTGGACTGAGTGAGAATGGGACTCTGTACTTTCTCAGTAGAAAAGGAAGAGAAAAATGGTGCTATGTATTAAATTTACAACTAGATCCAAAAAACTAATAACATTGAGCATCTTTTTATGTGCTTATTTGCCATGTGTCTATCTTTGATGAAGTGATCTCATTACATACCTATTAGAATAACTAAAATTAAACAGACTGACCATACCAGGTTTGGCAGGCAAGGATGTGGAGAAACTAGAACTCGCATTCACTGATGGTGGGGATGCAAAATGGTCCAAAGCACTATGGAAAACAATATGGCAGTTTCTGAAAAAGTTGATCATACACTTATCTTATGACCAGCCATTCCAATTACTAGGCGTTTACCCAGGAGAGATGAAAACATATCCACACCAAGCTTCCTAGGCAAATACACACAGCAGCTTTATCTTCAATAGTAAAAAACTGAAAACAACCCAAATATATATCAATAGGTACATGAATATAAGAAAATACTACTGAGCAGTAAAAAGGAATAAACCACTGATACATGCTACAACATGGATGCATCTCCAGAAGCCAAACAAAAAGACTATATACTTTATTATTCCATTTATATAAAATTTTAGAAAATGCAAACTATAGAAACAGAAAGCCTATCAATGGTTGCTTAGGGATGTGGAGGAAGGGATTACAAAAACGTATTTAAAAACTTTTGGGAGTGATGTATGTGTTCATTATCTTGATTGTGGTGACAGTTTCATGAGTCTACACTAGTGTCAAACTTATTAGATTATATGATTTGAATATGTGCAATTTATTGTGTGTCAATTACCCTTCAAAAAACTATTCAAATTTGCAACTATTCAAACTATTCAAATTTGCAAAAAACTATTCAAATTTGGTTAATAATTTATTAACCAAATGAATTTACAGACCCAGGTTAGCACATTAAAGATTGAGCCAGGAAAAGTTGGGTCCACTGAACAAAGTCTCTACACCCAACAGCATGATTACACCAAGAAAGCCTTGCTTTCAGCTGAAATGTCAGCATTTCTGGTAGAGAAAACAAAAACTATATTTTGATTCTTTATTGCTCAATGGAAATGTTGCTTGAATCTCACGCATTTTTTAAAGGCTTTACCAATACCTACAAGGACCTGCCTGTCTCTGACTTCATTTCCCATCTCTCTCCTGACCCCAGTGTCTTCACTATGCACCAGTTACTCTGCTCTTTTTTTGCAACCCCGAACTCTCAAGCTTCTCTCCAACTCAAGGCCCTTGTAGCAGCTGGTTCCCCCTCTAGGGACAATCCTCAGATCTCTCCAGGGCAGGCCCCTTCAGCTCGTCTGTCAACTCATCCATTAGAGAGGTCTTTGCTGACCACCCTATCAAAGTCATCCTACCCCAAAAGAAATTCATTTCTATCACATCATCCTATTGTATTTTATGTAGTCATGTGTTTACAATCAGGGCTGTGTAAGTTTCACTGGGAATATGAACTGCATTCTCACGTTCAATACTTTATTTCCAGCACCCAGAATTGTGCCTGCCTTAGGGTAGGTTCACAATAAATATTTTTTGAAAGACTGCAAGTGTTCTTTCATTTATCCTAAATAACATCTGTGCTGAATTTCCAGAGACAACTCCAACAATCTGACTGTCAGAATTCATTGATGAAAAGGGTCTTTGATACCTACATGCTCTTTTTCCAAGTCAACCAGTCGGCCACAGCGCTGAAGCACGTGTTCGCCTCCTTGAGACTGTTTGTATGCAAGGTAAGGACCCTCCCGTTTCCACGGAAAGCTCAGGTGAGGATGACATCAAACACGTAGTAATCTTTGGCTTGTATCTCTCAGTATGGAGAGAAGAAGGTTTGCTTTCTTCAATTTTGGTTTTATTAGACATTGATTCCTTGTCTCAAAATGAGTTTACAGCCTTGACAATCTGCTTAGATACCCAAAGGGAATAAAATTAGCATCTAGTCACCAATTCTTTGAGTTCTCAGTGTTTGTGGCATAGAGTTAAGTAAAATGCACATCTTCCTCTGTCATATCCATCCGTGCCAAGTTAAAGATTCCACATTACGGTGGATACAGCCACCGCCTTTGAGAACGCCTGTCAGTAATACTTGTGATGTTAACGACATCAGGTGAACTGAGCACATTTCGGAACTCTCACTCAGTGATTTTGGGTCGCCATCAATTATTGACACTTACAAAGCGAATAATTGTTTCTAGGAAGAAAAGAGAAACACAAATATAGACTTTAATAAATAAAATTATATCCTCCTCACTTGCAAATGGCAAAAAAAAAAGACTAGGTTAAAAAAAAAGATGAAGAAGAAGATGGATTCCTTTCTAGGGAATTTTAAGATATGAGGAAAAGGAGCAAAAGGAAGGAATGTGGCTCATTTCGCCTGTCCTTCCGTTTCTGCAGTTTCCCTCAGCGTTCTTTCAGGGGCCTGCCGACCTCTGTGGCTCATTCTGCTACGAAGTCCTAAAATGCTGTAACCACAGGTCACGGTCAACTCAGACAGAAGCCTCGGCACTGCTGTACTTTTTCATGAGGAAGAATTTTGAATTTAACAAGCAGAAGTCAATTGTCCGGTCACACTTGCAAGTAAGTGCTGCCAATTTTCATTCACGCTGTTGTTAAAACCACTGGTCTGTTCCAGCAGCGATTAAGGCCAGCTGTCCCCGGGGGGCAGCCAGTCCCCAAGTCCTCCCCCACGTTCCTTCATCCAGATGCCCGTCACACTCGGTCCTGGTGTGTAATAGGAGCACAGCGGGGCAGGAACCAGCACAGCCCAATTTCCACTTACACCTTCCTTTCTTCTGCCAGGGACTGGAACAGGCAACTCAGGAAACCACGGCTACCTCTAGGAGGCCAAACCCCACCAAACTCCAAACACATAAGTCTCTTTCTTCAAGGCATCCCAAGATTCCAAGATTCCCGCAGCTTTTCTTATGTATTTGAGATTATAGGAAACATCCTAAATCACACGACCTCTGAAGACTTAATACATAATGACGTCATTCATTGGACCTACAGGGAGATATTTATGATACATTCATACAATCCAGTGGATTTCCTTAAAAATTCCATTTCTCATTTTGTTTTGATGGGTTGGTTGTTCTTTTCTCTTCCAGCTCATCAAGGCCGTAAGCCAGTTAATAGCCGACGCCGGCATTGGAGGCCCTCGGTTCCAACATTCACTCGCAATCACCAATAATTTTGCCAATGGAGACAAGCAAATGAAAGTAAGAAATGCTTTTGTGGGCTTTCTCTGAAGAATTAGGAATAAATTGAAGTGGATTCTTTTCGTGAGATATAAAAATCATAAAAAAAAAATGAATTCTGTATTTTGTGGACACTTTGAGCACTGATACTGAGTTTGCTTGTCTGAGCTTAAATCATCTCTTACACTTTCAGCATAGGATCTGTTGAGTGGGATTTTCAAGATGTGTGGTTGGATGGTGTATAACAAGAAGATTTACCGTAAATATCCAGATATACAGGCATTCACTCATAACCTCATTTTTGGGAAAATTTATCCATATTTCTTTTAGCACTTTCTGAAGACTTCTCCTTCCGTCATTATACTGAAAAGTCCAAGGCTAAGGGTTCAACTATGGCTAGACCCAGGGATTAAAATAACGCTTTCAGATGCCCTCCCTCTATTGCTGCTACTTTGCCTCTCTCTCTATTTCTCAGTTCAACTTTCCTCATTGTTTACTTCATTTACAGGTAGGCTCTGCCCATGGCCTTGCTCTCAGAAATTCTAAGGACCCTGGTACTATCTTATGAGTAGAAAATTACCTGGTTTGATTGTTCCAATTAAAGTCCCAGAACTGAAACCCTTTGATCCCAAGCTTGTATCATACGCTTATCCCTACCCCAATCATTGTGGCCTAGAGCATCAAATAATATCACTGACCAGGCCAGTGTCATGTCCATTTAAATCCCATGAACTAGAGTTAGGAAGGAGAAGATCTCAAGGACAATCAAGATGTTTTACTAGAAGAAGGTGGGCCAGAAGACAAAAGAATAGAGCCTGGCGCAATTTTTATCTTCAAATGTATATGACCACCATCACAGTACATAGAATGCCCATATGTAGAATGCACACATTTATGAGCAATATATAGGATGCACCAAGCCATAATTAATAGCATAACTCAACATAAGTTAACTTACTAATTATAACCAGATAATGACCCAGGCTCTCTCTTTTCCAAAGAACAGCAATTTCCCGGCAGAAGTCAAAGACCTGACTAAACGCATAAGGACTGTTTTGATGGCCACGGCTCAGATGAAGGAGCATGAGAAGGACCCCGAGATGCTGGTGGATCTCCAGTACAGCCTGGCAAACTCCTACGCCAGCACCCCCGAGCTGCGGAGGACCTGGCTGGAAAGCATGGCCAAGATTCACGCAAGAAATGGCGACTTATCCGAGGTGATTAGCAGTGGCTCAGTCATTCACCGTCAGCATTGTCTCCTTTATCAGGGCAATTAGATCTTCATTTACAGCGTGAAGTATAAAACAGTACCATATTTTTCCACTGATCCAAACATGACTCAATTATATATCATGTACAAGAAATTTGCATATAGGATTCAAGGATACTTGATTCCAAGTTGATGACATTCAATAAAGGCCAGAGTCAGTGGGGGCAACTGCAGTTGTATGAAATGCAAGGCAGAGCTGAATGCTAAAAATCTGAAGCTAAGGAAGAGGGCGGTAAGGGTGGCTGGAAATTAAGAGTCGTATAAATGAATGTTCTGTGTTTTAAAACTTCTTCCCTGCAACTGGAGTTGAACAGGGAAGCTTGCCACCATGGCAAGTAAACTCTGGTAGGGCTCATCCATCATCATTTGCAGCTGGTCTGAACTGGCCATGGAAAAATTAACACTCCTTAGCACCACGTGAGGAAGAGTCCACTGTGTGAAGATTATAAATCAATATTTAATTTTTTTATGACAGTTTAAACACTGGGTGGATTATATGCAGCAGTTCACAGCACTCAAGGGCCTCTGAGTACCAAATGGGGAAATTCTGCTCTATTCCAGAATTATGTCCCTTTTGGGAAGAGATTAATTTGTCTGGGATAGTCCTAAACTCTGAAGCTCTTCTAAATGCATGTGGTAATCAGAAACTCTGGAATAAAAACCAGAACCCCATCTTGGCAGCAATTTAGTGAGGACAAGAATGAGAAACTCCAGTTCCCCTGGACTGCCCTGAAAATGATGAAATCCCTCCATAAAACCTCAAAAGGAAAAAGCTTGAAGTCATTTGGAATCGCCAAGTTTTAATATGTGTTCAGCAGCCTTCAAGGCTTTATAAAAGATGTTAGGGAAAAATAAAATATCACCCATATTATCTGGTTTGGGGGGAGCACATGTGTTAACTTCAGGTCACATGATTTAATTGAGTGCTAACTTGTGAGGCAACCATTTTAAAGACAATAAATAGAAATTCAAAGATGGGCCGTTACTAGAGGTAGAAAAAGTCAGAAGGCAGATTATTTTCATTTCCAATTTAGATCTAGATACTAGTGTTTATGGTTTTAATAAGAAAAGAGACCTGTGGATTTTAAAAAACAAAATCTAGGCTTAGATGTTAAGAGAGGAAGATAATTCTATGCGAAAATTCTTCAGGCCAGCTCATTTACCTGTCTCCAGACTACAATAAGAACAAAGAAACAAACAAATAAAAAAAACTCAAATACTCATTTTATTCTTGATGGTGAGCTATTTGGAAATCCAAGTTGATTCTTATTTTCAATTCTATTATTACAAAGGATTCTTCTACATAACATGTGTCATACATATCTTGCCTTGGAAGATTAGTCCTGAATAGATTAAAATCCACCCTCTGAACCTCTTCATTTTCTTACTTGTTGTTACAGGCTGCCATGTGTTACATCCATATAGCTGCCCTCATTGCAGAATATCTGAAAAGAAAGGGTAAGAGGGTGGGGGGGAAATGTCCAGAAATAAACATGTTGAAACTTAACATAAAATTAATTTATTAATTTTAGATTGTATTAATCTGTTATGTTTTATTAAGTAATAATCACTTTCACAGATATTTCTAATTATGCTGTACTTTAAAATCTTAATTCTATCATAACATTAGCATTTTTTGTTATTTTTTTTTTTTTTGAGACAAGGTCTCACTGTGTTGCCCAGGCTGGTCTTGAACTCCTGGGGGGCTCAAGAGATCCTTTCACCCCAGCCTCCCAGAGTAACAAGGGCAAGCCACCACCCTAGCCCATTAGCATATTTAATGTATAGCAAGGCTAACCAGATGGTCACCTTCTTAATTCAGGATGAGAATGCTTCCTTGGTTTAATGATCTGTAGTTTCATAAGCTTGTATTAACATGTAGCAATGTCCTAACCTCATCTTGCACTACCATAGGTTACTGGAAAATGGAAAAGATTTGCACACCATCCCTGCTCCTGGAGGATACTCACCCCTGTGATAGCAATCCATTACTAACAACTCCTGGTGGAGGAAGTGAGTGATCTAACTGCTCATTTGCCCCCAGTGCAAAGGAAATCAAGTTGCTGCTTAAACTTTATTTCAACAAAATCTTCTTAAATGTATTCTTAGGTGCAAAAACTATCTCAGACCTATAGAACTTACTCTGCAAAAACCTTAAGCTCTTATCATTCAGAAATCCCACCCAAGATTTATGAAGTTTAGATTACTGAAAAGTTCTCAGCAAATAGAACTGTGTGTTATCAAACATTCGGGTTTATGAGTTATGGCTGTATTTAGCTACCAATCTGCATGCTACTCTGCCCTCGGGATTTTATTGTGAAATTGATAAATTTTTTTTAATTGCAAGAAGAATCTATTTTAACTTGCAAATGTAATAAAACTGTTTATTCAAAATAAGAGGTGCAAAAATGGAAACATATACATATACTGCCAGTATATATGTAAGACTTTATAATCTGCATGTTCCATCTCATTTTTTTAAAGTATAAACTGAACTCTGACAATGTATAACATACAATTTACAGTATGAATTTCCTTTTAAAATATTCCATCTTTAATGTCTGATAAAAAATATTTTGTAACATTGACTAAATAGTTACTCTTTATAAGAAAAAAGCGGTGATGTAGTTAACACATTCAATTTATATATCTCTTGTAAAACCTTATTCAAACCCAGTTTATGTGGCCTATTTCATAACACTAGCTAAACTTTCCAAGTGCAGTGGAAAACTCAGTGTATCAACAGTAGAAGTATATTTTTAGATGTTAAAATCAAAGTTCCTAAATAAAATGTAAATGGACTTTGGTTACAATGTTTCAGAAACATAATTCATCCCTTATTCTTTTAAATATGTGTATATTTCCTAAAAGGTCTCAGTGGATTTTGCAAGTAAAACATTTGACTCAAATGACCAAAGTGAACTGTGAGAAAATGGGGTCACTTGTTTGAGGACCTTGGAGAAGGGGCCAGATCTGACACCATGGCTTATGTTCACCCTAAGATACAGAAATCTTCCTGTTTAGTTTCACATTTCCTATTTAGCCTTCTTTTGATCTGCAAGCCATCAAGAACATCATTGCCTTATTTAACATCCCCTTCCTCCCCATCTATTTTTTTTATCATAATCAAATGCCATGAAGTTCCATAAAGACTATTTCAAATTCTAACTAAAAATGAATTTAAGAAAACTGATAAAAACCAGATTATCAGTTTGAGAACTTGGGGAAACTTATTTCCCAAAAACTTGTGTGAATCTTTAATATTCAAAAATTTCAAATGCCCAATTTTAGACCTAAGGTGATATCAGAGCATAATGTACCCATTGAGAAAGTGATGTATTTATTTAGTAAACTTTAAAATAGGAAAAGTGATCATTTATGATACATTATCATATATTCATATCCATCAGCATATATATGAAGGTCACTGGCATATATTTGAAGCTCTTAGTATGCCTTTATATTATGATATTTCTTAGAGGAATAAACTATCCTTTCCCTAAAATGTGCCCATGATAAGAATATCATAAATATAGGTGACTCTAGAAAGTGTAGCTGCCTCAGTTGTACTAATAAGTGATCATCATCCTTCCATGAGTATGTGGTGACTTTCCCTTCTATGGTTAATTACTATATATTTTAATACATGTTTAATTATCAAAGGAATATTATTATAAAAAGTAGAAAAGTAGGCTTTTTATAAACAAGGGTTAGATCGTAATATTTATTATATTATAATTTGTAGCATGTTTAGGGGAGTGATCATTTAGTTACATAGTCAATGAGCTGATTATTAAAAATGGAAACATTTCACAAAATATTAGCTATAACTTTAAAAGCATTTGCTATGTAGAAGGCACTGCACTAAGCCCTCTGCCAGCGATATCATCATTAGTTGCCAATTACAAGTCTATGAGCTAGGTGCTATAATCACCTCCTGTTTATAGGTAAGAAAACCAAGAGAAGCAAAATAACCTGCCCCTGATCTGGTGGTTAGCTTGCAGTGGAACCAGAATTCAAGGGCTGGGCTGTGCTCCTGGCCACTCACGTTCCCCACCATTCAAACCTAATCCCTCCTCTAGCAACATCGCCCATTATCAACTGTTTTCACATAGATCTGTGGAGGCAGGCCTTTGTTAATCTTGGTGGCTAAGATACTAAGAAAATTTGAAAAGGCTTCTAGATAATACAAACGAGTAAAAATAGCAAGTATTGAGTATTGCTTTCATAATGCACTGACTGTATCAGGTGTTTTGTCAAACATTAATTGTTTGAATCCTTTCAACGTCCTTTGAGATAGATATTAATGTCTCTAGCTTAACAAAAGAGGGAGACAGTCTCAAGAGAGGTTCATTAAACCAGAACATCAGAGCTATATCTGCCTACAAATCCTACGTTCTGTCCGTAATCCCATGCTAGCTCTTTATTTAAAAAATGTGTTACCTGAACATGATACAAAAATTATAAAAAGGGGAATATTGGTTGCTTGGCAGAGATTATTAATCAATAGTCATAATCTAACCATCTGGCTGATTGCGTGAGCTTTACAATACTAACATTTGTAACCTCGTGAAGAATGGCATTAACTAATCTAAGCAAAATTTGGCTCAAGTAATAATGTTTTATTCTGCTTGGTCCTCCCAAGGCATGTTCTCCATGGGATGGCCGGCTTTTCTGAGCATTACACCAAACATTAAAGAAGAAGGAGCAATGAAAGAGGACTCAGGAATGCAAGATACACCATACAATGAGGTTGGACTAAAATGATCTAATGTACAGTAACTAAGTAAAAAATACATTGAATTGTAACAATAAGCTAAATGAGGGGAAACAAGCTTATTCAGAAGCCAGATAAAGTTACTCTATAATATAACTTAGTTAGACAAGATGAAAATCGAGCTAAAATTAAGCCAAGATTAACAGATATCAGATTACATTGATAATGCATAATTCTCAATGAAAATTTACACTGAGCTTTGCTTCTGTAAGAGGAACTCAGATGTATATGATCAGCTGTTCTGTAAGGTATACAATATCTGGTCTTTTGGTAAAGGTGGCAAAGGATACTAAAAATTTTACCAGCTAGTCACAGCTTTTTGTTCTTGATGCATTAGCAAGTTTATTTACAAATGCAGTTGAACAGAAAGTCTCACTATTTTCTACAGAAAACCTTCTGATATGCAAGCCATAATTATATTTCATTAATAAAAAGAAGATACTTTCTACTGAGAATTGAGAATTACTTAGCAACAATACTGATAAAGAAAATAGAACTTTCTTCATCAAGTAAATAAAATATTTCATAAGCTAACTTTTTACATAGGTAGAAAAAAGAGATATAGAACACAAATTTGGGGATGGATTTTAATAAATTTTTCACATACGATTCTACCTTAATTTAGTATATACTGCAAATAAGCAGAGTAAATGCAATTACATAATTAACTATTTCAAACAATGTTTAAGAACCTTTTTTTAAAAGACATTGTTGAAAGCATTCCAACCATATCATGCGTTTTGCCTTAGAGAGTATATAATTTGATTCAGTATAATATTTATTAAACTACTCATATATGTGAGGCATTGAGTTAAGAGCTAGGAAACATAAATAAAGCATAATTCCTATTGTCAAAGAATTTAGAATCTTGAGAAAGACAAATTTCTTTGGGGTAGGACGTGGCCAGTCAAAAATAGATGCCCAGGAACTATAAATCTAGGTATCGTATGTGGTTGCAATTGAAAAGGGAATAATTTTTCACATGGAAGTGGTTGGACTGAGGATGAATGGGACATCAATAAAAGCTCTCCATTTTTGTGCTGAGACGATATTTGATAGGACTTGAAGGTGTCAAATGAGAGAATGAATGTTCTTACAGGTGCAGCCGCAACACAGGCAAAAGTGTGGAGGCGAGAAAGTACTCCAAGAATGGAGTGGGGCAGTGTGGCGTGGCCAAAGCTTAAAGTCCATGGCAGAGATTTGAAAGAGGGGGACACTGAAAGGGAGGTTGGTGGCAGATTATGGAGCCCTTGAATGCAGTGTGAGAGAGTTTGGACAGCAATTTATACACTGGAGTTCCCACAAAGGTTTAGGGCACTGGGGATCTCACCATCAGATTTATGTTTTAGAAAGTACTGGAGAGCAACAATTGGAGAGGGAAAACAGATTCACTAGAAAACAGTAGCAGGGGTCTAGGAGCGGCGTCAATAGGGGTTTGATTTAAGTCAGTGACAGTGAGACTGAAAAGAACTAGACAAATCTGAAGGCATTTTACAGATTTAAATTAGCATGTTCGAGGCACTAACTGGGTGATGGTAAGGGATAGGGAAGAATCCCAATGACACCACGATCTTTTTGCTGGGTTGTGAATGCCGGTAACAAAGGGGAAAAAAGATGTCGTTGCAACAGTTTTGAAACCAAGTTTCAGGGCTGAGCCACAATGTAAATCATGTGAAATCTTATTTGATTGGGGAATTGCAGAATATCCTGGTGGAGCAGCTGTACCTGTGTGTGGAGTTTCTTTGGAAGTCTGAGCGATACGAACTCATCGCCGACGTCAACAAGCCCATTATTGCCGTCTTTGAGAAGCAACGAGACTTCAAAGTATGTGTTCGAAACCCCTAGAAGCTAGTTAAAAAATATCCTACTTTAAATTGGCAAATCACTTAATATTTTCAAAAGTAGGAACTCCCTATTCTTATGTCAGCATCATCTTCATGAAAGCTTTCAATTTATGGTTTCAGAAATTGTCGGATCTCTACTACGACATTCATCGGTCGTACCTAAAAGTGGCAGAGGTGGTGAATTCAGAGAAGCGGCTGTTTGGTCGCTACTATCGGGTGGCATTTTATGGGCAGGTAAGTTCACCAGAAAGAATGTGGTCCATCAATTCTATTGAGCAGTTGGAGGTTGTCTTTCATTCTTTATAAGACATTTCACTGCGTGTGCCAGTGGATGGAAGGGGTACAAGTGTGGGTATGTCCGACTCTACTCTAGTGTTTCTCTGGATATGGGGGTCTATACACCTGCCCATAGGAATGGACTACACTGGGAAACTAATGAACAAAGAAATCCATGGGCCTTAATACAGGGCAAGTTAAAACAGTGATTGCTAACTTCTTGCAGAAAGAGGGCACTTATTTTTCAGCATTTTCTTCTTTCCAATTCACCCCAGAATAATTACAGATGGATGTCCTATATTAAAGTAAAATTAAATTAAACATATTTTAATTTAAGACATGGCATTTCATAGTATTCTAAGAAATAAAAGAAATCCTAGGGGCTCCACCATGTCAAACCTTTGACTTTGCAATCATGCCATTATTTTCCTCCTACTATCAAACTGCCAATGTTTGTAGGCAGAATCCTCTGTGGTTATTTTGTTTCCTGTATTGCAGGTCAATATAATTTTAAAGTTATCTTTCTCAGTTTACTGCATAAGTGATGAACAGGATTGGAAATACTAGGTAGCCACAGCACTGGTCTGAAAGTGAACGTATTATGTATTAATTATGAATGTCTCTGAGCAGCTCTTTCAGTGGGATAAACCCCAGCAGCCCCCTGTTTCTTTTCCATAAGGCTTATGACACTATTATATCAGCAGATGTATTTCAGATAGTTGCTCTTGCGGATAAACATCCCATGCTTTGTTTTATGGTTGCAGTGGCGCTCAGACTTCTCACTTCCTTTTCCCTCTCTCATGGAAAGCACTCCAACACTTAGCTTCTTGTTCCTTCAACTCCTTATTTTCTTTAAGGCTACAGCCAAAGGAGTCAAATCCAGCGTGGTCATTCTAAATCAACTCCTGTTGAAAAACATATATTTTCTTCTACGCATCAAAAGCAGCTTGAAAACTAATTTCTGAATTAATAGATACTCTCCACCTGGAAAGGAAAGTATCAAGTAGCCACTTATCAAAAACAAATTAATCCAACCTGGATTTTTCTCACTGCACAGCAACATCAGGATGGTGGAGACAGAGAAATCTAGTGTCGTGAGAAAAAGATATCTATATAGCCTACAGAAAAAAGCTAAATGTAGACATCTGGGACTCTATGGGAAAAAATCTGGACTATCTGTAGTGTACCTTGCAGGAGAGAGAAGTGTGGGAATCTTCAGGAGGGAGGAGAAGGGAGAAGAAATGGTATCCTGGAAGCCATGAATGGTATCTTAGAAGCCAAAAAATACTAGTTGTGACTTTGTTGAAACATTAGAAAGAAAGGTGGCAGTAAACTCCATCAGAAAGGCGATATGGGGGTTGAGGAATTGAAGGGAGAAGGTGATTTCAAGGAGGATGGCCACAGGCTAACAGAACAGCACAAGAGTAGCCCATGAGATATGCTTTTGGAAAACCAGGACATGAGTCTATAGTTCTTCAGATGTTCTTTCCAAAGAAAAAGTAATAAACTACCATAAATACACTGGTCATGAAAACCAGATTGTCTACAAGATGGTTTCTCTAACCAATATCTGAGAAATGGGCTATTAAGCAGATAGAAATTAATCATTCCACTTTCCAACTAGCTTTTAATACAGATATTTACTCTTTTCTTCTTTTGGTCTTGATTGTTCCAGGCTGTGGTAAGTGTGTTCTCGCTCTCACTTTCTCTCTCTCTCTCTCTCTCTCTCTCTCTCTCTCTCTCTCTCTCTCTCTCTCTCTCTCTCTCTCTCTTTCTCTCTCTCTCTCTCTCTCTCTCCTCTCTCTCCTCTCTCTTTCTCCCCTCCCCCATTTGCATGCTCTAATAATTCTCACACTTCCCTCTGTACAGTTTTACTAAGCCTTAACTTTTTTGTGCAAATCAACATTGGGTACAAAGGGTAAGATAATTCTGCTTCCATTCATTTTTGAATCATCCTACAGTTCTTGAACTAAATGTATGCCAAGTGTGTGAATTACAAAAATGTATCCTTGATTTTTCATACATGTTACCTTTATGCACAAAGGTAGATGTAGCCTGAAAGCCTTACACACACACATACACACACACACACACACACACACACACAAATATGAATACCAAGTATTTTAAATAAATGTAGAGTAGACTTAGTATTGCAGATTGCCTTATTTCAGGCCACTCTGAGTTGCAGCTTCTTAAAAACATCAGGGTGGCCAGAATTTTACAAGTTGGAATGGGAGCTATAGATGGGCACCTTCTCTGAGTACTAAAAGAACTCTGCCCTTTTCCAAATGAGTATATTAGAGAGGTGAGGCCCTATAGCAGGGAGCTCTGAGCACCCACAGAAGTAATGGTATTCATTCCCAACACAAAAGATGATCAGGGGAATCAATCTTTATGCAGTAGTTCAGGTTAAGTCTCTAGAGATGCAGAAAGAAGCAAGATTAGAAATTTGGAGAACAAGCCAAATCAGAAATAACCTGCCATTACCTAGAGCTCAGTGACAACGAAGAATTTTCTTTGCATTATTTTGAACCTCATGAAATTGCCTATATTCAACCAGTTTTAACCTACAAAAAAAAGGCAACTTTGTATGGCTTAACATAATTGTTATCAATTAATCTGGAAAGAGAAATTATTTTAATGTCTGCACATTATCTGTCCACATTCAGCCCTGTTTGTCTGACTGGTATATACTTTTTTGTAATTCTGTAAATCCCTTCCCATATCCATACCATGCCAGCATTTTCTACCTTCATTTATAAATTTCAAGCTGTGGGTCCTTAACTCACCTACTAAAAGAATACTTGAAACCCCCCGTACTAAATAGACTGAGGCGGGCAATGGGGACGGATCGGGGAGGGTTACTTTCAAATGACCTAACTTTGTTCTTTTTTCAGACTCCTCAGTAAAGTGTGCTGATTGTGCTACTGACTTTTTTTTAATGCTGCAGTATTCTCAGTTGTCTTTTATAAAAAAATTCCAAAGGCAAAGCATTTTGTTAAATCTGCAGACTGAGAACCTGCCTAAGCATGGCACTCCATAAGCTCAAACCCCAGCTGCCTGTGAACAGGAGAACTGATGGAAGTTGTGCTGATAAGCAGGAAATTAGAGCCTCAGTGGCCATTATTCAGATGATATTCAAATGCCTGTCCCAAGATACCAGATGGAGAGTGTGAACTATGGTATTGAACAGGAGCAGACAGCACACATCACTTCACACTTGATGATAAATAAATACCAAATAGACTTGAACATTCCCCCAAACGTGTACAGAATGAAAGTTCCAGAGATCTAAGATTGACTTGACTACTTCATTAGCATAATCCCCATGGTCAAAAATAACTTCTTATTCATGATGGTGCTTTATGTGCCTCTAAGACTCACCTTTTAATATCCAAATTGACATGTCTTGCAATCATGTTAAAATGATTATGGAAATACAACGTGCAGCCGACTCTCAGCCTCCACAAAGATCTTTGGGTACATTTTATAGTATCAGCTAGGGTATTTAATATTGTGTCTGCACTAAGCCAGACACTAGAAAACAAACTGAAAATGCTTCTTTCATAGAAAAAATTTTTTAAAATGTAGTTCTTGTACAGCATGCATTTTCTAATGCAACACCCGGCATCATTGGCTATGGAAATTTTACACGAAGCATCCTATATAAAGCATCCCCCAAAGTGTCCCTGAAGTATTGATTTCCAGAGTAATGAAACAGCAGTAGTGATCAAACATCAACTGTAATCAATGAAATCCTTAGGCCCTGCTATTTAGCATGAAAGCAAACAACTGAATGTCCATTGCATAACTTAAAAGAACAGATGCCCCTGGAATTAATTAAATGAAAGACCTGGGGGAATTTCATTCTATTCACCAAAGAATATAGATTCTGTGATTCTCAATCATGCTTACATGGGTGTACTTGCATCTCAGACTCTTAATAAAAAATAAATTGGTGAAGGAGGGGAGGTATACATATAGTTTAAAAACCACCATATCTCTGCTTTGGAATGTGATACGCCCCTCCACCTCCCACCTATGTGAAAGTCACTGAACTAGAATGCATATGACTACATATATATACTGTATAGTTAAACATCATAATTGAGTTCATACTTATGTGGAACCATTTCTCTGAATTCTTGTAGCTTCTTTTCTCTTAGCATTTAGCCTATGGTTAACATTTTCCGATCCATCTTTTATACACTAAATTCTTCTTTGAATGCATTCTTTTCTTTATGAACTTTTAACCAGTAGAATATAATACCAAGGTCACCTATATTTGACATCCCAGTGATTATCCAGGGACATTGCAAGCTTCTGAAGTATCTGCAAAAACTTCTAAGAAGAAGAAGTCAATGATTTTAGTTTAGTTTATTGAAGTACATTTTTATCATAATTGATTGCCTTGAAGTTTGATGCATGTTAATTCTACTGACTCAAAGTCCTTGTTTAACTAAAATGTGCTGTTTCCTAACCACAGCAGATGAAGGTGTTTATTGCATCGTAAAATGACATTAAAAAAAAAAAATCAAACTAGCAAGGGAAATGCAGAGATCACATTTCCCATTGCCTTGAAATGCAGTCGATTCATAACCTGGAGGCTAAAGCAAAAGAGAGATTGCCCTTGGCTTCATCACCCCCATGCCCTTGTTTATAAATCATTTATTCTATAGACAGAGCTGAAATTGAAGCTTTCCTTCAGATAGTGTGCTGTAGCTCAGTGGGCTTTGCTTTGATGGTTTCCCTGGGTAAAAGGTAAGCATGCATCCCAAATATTTTCAGAGCTGCCATCTGTCTGGCTCCAAAAGCTCTTTATAGAAACCCCAGCAGATAGCAGATTAAATTCTTTATTCTGTTGTTCCAGCTTCTTCTTATTCGTTTCATGAAATAGTCTCAATAGGTTTACATTTCAAAGCTCTTCTTTAAAAAGTTCTGATCACTATGTCTTTCTTATCAATCACTAGCCAAAATATTGAAATTAGCATCAATAGACCTTTTATAATAAGAAAAATTATAGTTCTCGTGTAAGAAAAGTGAAGGGTATGTGTCTCTAAGCACTCAGAGTGAGTTAAGCTATTTCCCTGCATACAAGCCAGAACTCATATTGCTTTATGGACACAGAGTTTTCTCTTCATTGTTGCCACACCACAACCACCATCATCATCATCATGATAGCTAATACTCACCAAAGGCCTTCTGTTAACCCAGCACAGTCCTTAGGGTTTCCCAGCAGACTCCTGAGCCAGTACTTTTCCCATCTTACTGTCCAAGGAGTAGGGATGAAGGAAGGTCACCAGCCATGACTGAGGACTCAAAGGTTATGATGATGCCATGAAAACTTGCTTCCTACCACTCATTTTCTACTAACTCTGGATTTGGAAATTTATCAAAGGAAAAATTTGCATTGAAAACATCTCTTCATACTAGTTTTCACACTGTGGTTAAAAAAACAATTTTTTTTTTTCCTGCAACTTGCAGACATTTTTCTCATTGAACTTGAAGTTGTAAATGTTGCTTTAGTGTTGGCCCCCTGGGGGATTCTGCTTGATGGCTTCAAATGTCTTATTTCTCTGATGTGGCAGTCTGTCAATTTTAGCCACTAACTTCTGACCTTGAATCAGACAAAACTCCACCAAACAGCCACAGAAAAAAAACAGAGCAGGCTGGGAGTCATGTGGGAATGGGGTCAGATCTCACCACTGCTCTACGAAGGCTGGATGGATGATAGGGAGCTGCTTCTCATGATTTCAACATCACACGGCACTTTTTAGCAGTTTGGAGTCAAGGTACTCGCAATTAGTTGTGTTTGGTCTTGAACATTTCTCAAAGAAATGGTTCCACGAAAACACCTTCATTAAAAGCTGATGCAAATATACCTTTTTCAGATGTATGACCACTAAGAACGCTTTCATTCATCTGTGTATTCATTTAACAAATGTCAAGTGACCTCCTCCTAAACACGAGGCATTGTGCTAAACACGAGGTGTGCAGTATAGAACAAGACACGTTTCCTTCCTTTAGAAAGCCCAAAGTCAGTAGGGAGATATGCAAGGAAACAGGCAATTTACCTGCTTGACAAGAACTGTACTGGGAAATGGACAAACACACAGCTACGGCCCCCTTATGATGCAAAGTGTCCTGTTAAAAATGACCAAATTTACATGCATGAAAATGCTTTATAAGTATAAAGCATCATATAGATGTGACTTTGATAATTTATTCTTAGATCATCTCACATCAGCTGTGGAAAATACAGCATTGGAACATTCTGTCCACTTTTTTACATATAATGAATGTTTTCTAATAATCAAAAATTATTTTTTAAAAGGGATGGCTCAGTTTCCTTTGACCTCTAGTATCTTCACCTAGACCTCAAAAGCTCTTTCTTTGCAGGTCAACTCTGCAGCCAGAAGAAACCAGATACACTTGGATTCTTAACTCCCAGTTCAATCTAGTATTCTGAGATCACATGTATTCCACAGGGGGAAAAAAATGCTTCTGTGTCTCTTCAAATAGAAGGAATTATAAAGATTGCCTCACTTAGTTATCTTTGGATAATGGAATGTTCCGTTTCCCCTGTTCTCAAACCAGACAAATATATTAATAGAGGTTAAAACCTCCTTACCCTTATGGAAAGAAAATGGTGACAGAGTTGCTATTTTTAATCCTATGAGATCTAGCTTTTCAAGAATCTCAAACATCTAATAGACATAAAGTAAACTGAATGATTAAGTTACATATACCTAGGTTGTATCAAGTCCCTGAAGTCATACTGATGTAAAGTTATTCTTTTAAATAGCAGTACTTGGGAGCACACCGCATGTAATTTCCGTTATGACAATGATACAAAGTGTTGTGGTTTTCTGTCTAAGATCGTGTGGAATGCATATATTCCATTCAGGTACCTTTACATGCCACACAGTGTTTTCCGTGATAGTTTCAAAGATTTCTGGAAGACCTTATTTAAAATGATACTGTGACTGCTCTTTGAATGCCCAAAATTACTCCAGACTTTGTGTTCTACCCCAAGCTACCACAAGAGGGCATTCATCCCCCAAAATATGTGCAAGCAGATATTCCCATTGACTCCTACACAGAGAGAAACTATCTGTAAGGTATTTCATGAGGTTCTTTGGTCTGGCTGGGAAATATCTGCATTAATGTCTGATTATAACCTGAAATTTTGTTTTCTTCACTTCATCTTCTCTGATTTTGAATTTGATAGGGTGCTGTTCAATGGCTTGGATGACAACCAAAGGACTGGATATATTTTTTAAGTAAATAGTTTTTGTTTTACTTGTGACTTGTAATTGGACTTCTCTAATAAAATTGGTGGTTCATTATGTTCCTTAGGGTTTTTTTGAAGAGGAAGAAGGCAAAGAGTATATTTATAAAGAGCCTAAGCTGACAGGTCTCTCGGAGATTTCCCAAAGATTGCTCAAACTCTATGCAGATAAATTTGGAGCAGACAATGTGAAGATAATTCAGGATTCCAACAAGGTAGAGGAAAATCAATGTTCACACAAGTGCTAAGAATTTAACGTAATTTTTTTTATTCTTTGACTACATTAAGTTTTAACTTTCTGCCTAACTATGCAAAGTAACCTACCAAAATCATTTTAGGTGTTTTGCTTGTTTGTTTATTAGATGGTTGGTTGGTTTGGGGATTTTTGTTTGTTTGTTTTAGTAATTTTACATCATTTTAGAAACAGCTTACTAAATTCTCTACTTTCTCCTATAGGTCATTTGCATTTGCATATCAATCAAAGCATGAAACTGATTGGGCCCAATGGTGGAATTAGAAAAAACATCAAGTTGAAAATATTTATTCAGTCAAAGAGGTCTTCCTAGGCAATGCCAATTTTGAAAGCCACATTATATTAAACTGTGAAAGTTATATTATATTAAACTGTGAATATTCAATTACTCTCCTATTGGCTCCATAAATCATAGTTGCATCCTCTCATTAGATTACTCAGCATCTTCACTGGCCAACCTCTGTTAAGCTCCTGCTGCATGCCAGGCCCAGAACTGGGAGTTAGGGCACATGGAGTCTTCCTTCCAGGGCTCACATTTCACATGGGGCTGAGAAGAGAACTGACAGTTAACTAAATGAATGCAATGAAATACAACCAGAGAGTCATGCTCCAAGTTGCAGGGAAAGCTCAGGGTGGGAGACTGTCAGAACGAACAGCTCGTTTTTGCTGTTCCTCCCGCCCCAGGATGGAGTGGAGGGAATACAGAGCTTCCCGCTTTCCTTTCGGGGGCCCCTCATGGCTCTGCCCATCATGTGTTAACACAGGTGAACCCCAAGGAGCTGGACCCCAAATACGCCTACATCCAGGTGACCTATGTCACGCCATTCTTTGAGGAAAAGGAAATCGAGGACCGGAAGACAGACTTCGAAATGCACCACAACATCAACCGCTTTGTCTTCGAGACGCCCTTCACGCTGTCGGGCAAGAAGCACGGCGGAGTGGCCGAGCAGTGCAAGCGGCGCACGGTCCTGACCAGTAGGTGCCGGCAGGGGGCGCGCCTGTTCCGGGGCTCAGGCTGGATTGGTGGGAGCCAAGGGGGTATTTCAGTTCTGCAAGTGCAGGCTTGGAAATGCTTCCCGGGAAGAGCAGGTGTCCGCCTCTTCATTCTCTGTTGAAAGGGAGAACCCTTGGCTGGGCGCGGTGGCTCACGCCTGTAATCCCAGAATTTGGGGAGGCCAAGGCGGGAGGATCACTTGAGGCCAGGAGTTGAAGACTAGCCTGGCCAACATAGCGAGTCCCTGTCTTTACAAAAAATAGAAAAATTAGCTGAGTGTGGTGGTGCATGCCTGTAATATCAGTTACTTGGAAGGCTGAGGCAGGAAGATCGCTGGAGCCCAGGGGTTTGAGGTTTCAGTGAGCTGTGATCACGCCTCTCACTGCACTCCAGCCTGGGCAACGGAGCAAGAACCTGTCTCTTAAAAGAGGAAGTTGTTGGCTTCCTTGCGAAGTCACCCAGAGCAGAAATTGCCAGTACAGTTACTTTAGCACACCTGTTCCCTTTAGGCTGTATGTCATGACAGTCATGGGTCAATGTCTTGGGAAAGGCACAAGGTACTCCGAATTTCCTGTCCTCTCCCCTCTCTCCCTGATACAGCCTTCATTCCTCCAGGGTTGGCAGTTCTCGTAACTGTGTACTTCAAGGCAAGATTCTAAACCACACTGGGATTCAGAGGCTTCATCTGTAAAGTGAATGCAGACGTTGACCTCCAACGTTCCTGCTGGCACTATCTAGATCTATTCTATGAGCCAGTCAGCCTTTCGTTTATTCCACAAACACTTAATGAGTGCCTGCTGGGTGTCAGGTGCTGTTCTAGGTACTGGCAAGGCAAATAAACAAAACATGATTCTTGCCCTCAAGTTGCTCACAGTCTGTTAGGAGAAAGAGTCAAGAAAAGCAAGAATTTCAGCATGAGAAATGAAATGGGAGCACACAGGAGGGGCTCCTGAGGCTGAGGAGGGGCAAAGTGAACACAAGCATCCTGGAAGAGATGATATGTAACTTGTTTTGAGAGATGGGCAGCCCTGGATTATGTATAGACCCAGCAATAGTACTCACATCCAGACCATAAGAAACTTATCCAGAACTTTTGTCATCAAAAAAAATCTAGAACAAAGCTATAATGATATATACTATTCAGTATATATTTAAGCATTTGGTATTGTGGTGTAGTGTAGTTTATATTTGATTTACAAGTTGCAGTGGAAGTTATCATCTTTTCAGTGTTTAGAGACTCTAAAGATCTGAATCAGCCCTGACAATGAGGACATGTTGGCAGTGAAGGTGAGAAGGGCACGTCAGGCCAAAGTTGCTGGGACAAGAGGTAAGAGGTCTGAGAGAGGATGGCACCTAGCAGAAAAAAGTAACTCACATGCACAAAAAAACATGCGAATGGAATGTGCTGTGTGCTTTGAAAATGATATAAAATCCTCTGGACCTGCAGGGGAACCCCTGACCCCTCACTAGCCCTCAACCTTGAAACTCGTTTGTATGGCTTTTGTGCAGCAAGTCACTTGTTCCCCTACGTGAAGAAGAGGATACAAGTCGTAAGCCAGTCGAGCACAGAACTGAACCCTATTGAAGTGGCAATTGACGAGATGTCCAAGAAGGTTTCTGAGCTTAATCAGCTTTGCACAATGGAAGAAGTGGACATGATCCGACTGCAGCTCAAACTCCAAGGAAGTGTCAGTGTGAAGGTGAGTAAACATTGCCCAGGGCTGAGATGCACATGGCCAGAGAAACCAGGCATCGAACGATGTGGGAACTTTCTTACAAAGAATAAACAAAAAATGTTTTTCTATTAGTGATTTCATCCAACACCTTTATCTGAGTCTTTAAAATTGTATCTAGTTGTAAATGCACATTGATGGTGTCCAATACCTGTAGATATGCTTTTCTTAAGTTTAGCTGAAATAAAATTTTTTCTTCCTCAATCCTGCCATCCCATTTTCTGTGGGTAACTATGTTCTATATCTGTATCCTGGAGAATGAATGAACTAATAAATAAACACGGCACTCTTGTACATATCTGGCATTACGAGCCTGATAAAAGTGTTCCAAAACAAATTTTTAAAAAATGTTTGCTAGTTCATAAAAGGGACACGAGTGTTTATCTGTCTATCAGGGTTGTGGCAGGGAGCAGATGGCATGCTCACAGTGAGTGGTTGAGGAAAATGGAATAAATAAACATTTTTCCAAAGTGTGAGCAGCGCTTGGGAAAGCCAGCAAGGGTGTTAGCATCTGAGACCCGAAGGCGCCAGGAGGGGAGAGTTAGTGGAAGCAGACGGGGGACTGAGAGGCCCAGCTGACGACGGACAGGCGGGCAGGTGTGGCCTCTGCTAGAGGAAGGAGGCTTCTGTGGGGAGGAAGGAAGCCCTGGGGCTCACACCAGGGCCGGACAGGTGAAGTGAGTAAGGCACTCACCTTGGGCAAGAAATTTAAGGGAGCCCGAAACCATTCAGTAATCAAGACGAAATAATATTTTAATATGGCATTTTTAAAAATCAAAGTTAATGCCAAATACCCATAAGGAACAACATATTAACATTGTAAATAAAGACAGGCCAGTAATAGCATCTTGCCAGGTGTACTGGAGCCTGAGGCGCAAGAAGAAATGAGTGACGCTGATCCTGACACTACTGCACCCCCCTCTCCCCTGCTGCTCTTGCCTGTGTCCCCCACTGGCTGAGAAGGCTGACAGGCAAAGGAGCCCCTGGCCTAGCCCATACAGGACGCCTTCCGTAGGCACCTGGCTGAGTGGAGGGAAGTGGAGATTGCATCCGGAGAAGCAAAGGATGATACATCCAGTCCCGTTTACTGCACCTGCCACCTTGGCCATTCCAAGGTGGTGATCAGAGGCGCCCCAAATCAGCTCAGATGCAGTAGTATTAGCTGCCTTTTCCTTTTGCCTTCTTCCTTGCCAAGGCCGACAGCCACATTTAAAAGTTATGTGCACTAAGGATATGGACTCCTCCACGAGTGCGAGCATGAATAGAACCTGGCATTGTGCGTTCATTCAGCAAATCTGAAGAATGCCTCCTTGGACCGGAATCTAAGCCGGACTGTCAAGTGAAACACAGTAAAACAGTGATTCCGGGCAGGTGCCCACACCCCTACCACCGTGGAATGTCTTTGCATAGTAGTTACGTGTTTATTTGAATGTTAAAAAAAAAAAAATCAAACATTTGATTTCATAAATTTTAAATTTAAATAAATGTATGGGCATTAATAGAAGGGAGTGTAGTTTTCAGATGCAGAATTCTAGTATGCAGATATGGCAAACATGTGAAAGGGTGCCAAGTGGCTGAAGTTTGGGAAGGACGTCAGTGACAGAGAGGGTTCAGACGATGCAGCCTGTGGGGACTAGTTAGAAGAGAGCAGTAAACGAGGTGTACCAGTGAGAGGACTGCAAGGCGGCGTGAGAGAACTGGGTTCCCCAAAACTGGTGCAAACAGCTGCTACTCCGTCCAGCCCCAGAGAAGGCTACATGGGGGTAGGGGGTCATCCTCCACCAATTCCCTTCTCTCCACCAGGTTAACGCCGGGCCGATGGCCTATGCACGAGCTTTTCTTGAAGAAACCAATGCGAAGAAGTACCCTGACAACCAAGTAAAGCTTCTGAAAGAGATCTTCAGGTAAGCTCCCCTTGGTTGGAAGGTTCTTCCTCGAACTCCTTCAGGACAGGAAGTCCTGAATGCCCCAGGAATACTCTTCGAGGTGGCAGAGCCCATCAGCAGCCCGGCTTTGAACTCAAGTCACTGAACTCAGCGTCACTTCCCACGGGCGGTTTTTAATTTGTTTTCTCTGTTGCTGAAGGCAATTTGCGGACGCGTGCGGGCAGGCCCTTGACGTGAACGAGCGCCTCATCAAGGAGGACCAGCTGGAGTACCAGGAGGAACTGAGGTCCCACTATAAGGACATGCTGGGCGAGCTCTCCGCAGTCATGAACGAGCAGGTGAGCTTTCCCTGGGACACACGCTGTCAGCAATAGAAAGTGTCCGTTTTACCCCCAGCACCCGAGGGACTGGAAAGAGTCTCTTGTCGTGCTGCTGAAATCACTGCAGTTCACATCAGCACCGTGTTGCTGAGTCTTTTTCTCTCGTATGCACGACACCCCTGGCCGTAAAGCACAGATCAACTTGGGGGGAAAAGAATATGAGAACACAGATAGCTTCCACAGTTTTTAGAGCTGTTTATCCAAGCCCTATGAGCTGTTGCTTTTCTAGAATGCATGGGTTGGACTGGACACCGAGGAACACTGGGTGGCATTCCAACTAGGGTTTGCCACGCTCTGCTGTCCCTGCTTGAGGACCTCTCAACCCCCAGGCTGGGACATGGAATTCCACGGGGCTGCCACTCAGGGTCTCTGCATTGCATTCGGGAAGAAACCAAGGACTAGTCATGCATGGCCTTTTATGGCCAAGACCACCTCTACAGAGGCCATGCAGGAATGGTTTAAACCCAACCTCCCACCCCTCAAGCAAATCATCCATGATTTCTGCCATGCATGTAGCATGCTTTGTAAAGCTGTCCACAAAATGTGGGCATTCAACAATCTCAGGACTTTGGGGAGTGCTAAAATCAGCTGGTTGAAAGCCAAGTGCTGCCTGCCTCCTTAGCCTACTTCTCAGGCATCCCTCAACCCTCATGATCTACCTCGACAGCTCATCATCCATCTAACTCCTCTCCAGGAGTTAGACATGTTCTTTCCAGAAAAATTGAGGGCCAGAACTTGAGCTAGTCTCCTGGTTGTACTTCATATATAGTAGCCACTCATTAATATTTGCTCCCCTTCCTTCCCTTAAATAGTCTGGCACTATTAACACTCATCACAAAATATGAAATGTGTTGTACAAACCTTTTATCCTGATTGCATTTTCCATATTTTTCTTTTTTATTTTTTCCTATCTTTTTCTACCCAGATTTTTAACTCTAATATAGTAGCTAGAGAAAGAAATGGTTGATTGACTTATGTTGGAGAGAATTAATCTCCTTGGATAGGATTGCTAGTGAAGGTAGTGTTGGTTTGGGCTTTTTGAGGGGTAATGAGAACTAAATACTCAAGAGAGATGCCTTAGTAGCCAGGGGGGTGGGGGAGGGAGGTGGAATTAGAAATGTAGGAATGAAACAAAAAGAACACCATGAATCTGAGCGTTGAGAAGGTGGTGAAGGAATGCTATCTATCTTCAACTGGAAATTGACCTTTGGCACTTCATCTGACCTTGGAACTTCAGGCAAAAATGCTTTTCTCTTTTCTCCCAGCAGCTCTGTCGAGGTCCGTGTTTATACAGCTTCTGTTCCTCTGTGTCTAGTATTTCCCTCAGTACTGTAAGCAAAAGTGGTATGTTTTTCTTTCCTTATGTCTACTCTATCCTTTGTGGCCTTCTTGTCTACTTATTTCTTCCTAGCCATTCATTTTCCTCTTCGTCTCCATAGTGGCTAGCGTTCTAGAGGTTTCTATTTTGTTCCATTTCAATGTGAGTCTGTGGGGGGCGGGGGAAAAGCCCGGTGATTAAAACTAAAGTTAACAACTTAGCTTTTAAAATGGATTCAAGCAGTGTGTGGTGGCTCCCTCCTGAGTCCCAGCTATTCAGGAGGCTCAGATATGAGGATCGCTTAAATCCAAGAGTTCGAGACCAGCCTGGGTGATATAGTGAGACATGCTCTCATCTCTAAAAAAAAAAAAAAATTCATACTCAAATCAACTTCCAAAATGTTTTTCAGCTCATTTGTTTCCAAAATAAAGATACACTATCTCCCAAAGTGCTAATACAAAGACCAGGTGATTAAGGGGAGAAAAATAGTTTCTTTTCCAGGAAACCTTTGCAAAGAAGCAAAATTTGACTCTATGCTTCCTGAAAACTAGCGCACACACACACAAAGTGATAGATTGCACAGGTCTTGTTATTCAGTAAAAGAAATAGATCTGTTTTCAGGAAAGATAAGCTTTGTTCTGGTCCTGAACTTTGATGAGGATTTGTCACGTAGGTCTTCATTTATGGGATTACCTTCATGTACCTATCTACTCAAGCACAGATTCTGGAAAAAGGTACATATATTATTGTAATGAAGAGGAAAAATTCTGCCATTGAACTTTTTAAGAGATGGGGTCTCACTCTGTTGCCCAGGCTGTTGTGCAGTGGCCCAATCATAGCTCACTACAGCCTCCAACTTCTGGGCATGAGTGATCCTCCCACCCTGCCTCCCATTGTGCTGGGATTACAGGCGTGAGCCACCGTACCTGGACTCTACCATTGAACTTTTAAAAACAGAAACAATTAGAACGGCTACATAGACCTAGAAATATGAAAATAGAAATAGGAAATAATTAATTATCCAATTCATTCCAAAGGTGTCCAGAAAAGGCTTAGCTAGAAGAGCATTCTGTAACTATCTAGTTCATGAAGAACCTTCAGTATAAGGAAAGAGATGAAATAAGATAAAGTGAATGTTAGTGTGCGAAAGGGAGATATTGAGTTGTCAGTGACAGGAAGGAAATAATTACTTTTACAACCAGAATTCCACAGTTTTATAAATAGCAAAAAAAACACATAAAAGCCTCCCTTGACTGAGACCAAAGTAAGGCATTTAAGTATTTAAATGACACATAAGTATGAGTTGTTCATGATGTGGAGTGTGTTCCAACATTCAGTGAGAATGACAGCATAGTGAAGCCGACTTTGGCAATGAGTATCAAATATAAAACACAGAACAGACCCATTCTGTTATGTGCCAAGCAGGTGAGATGCAAAAGTGTATTGCTCTTAGAGTCTCAGATACTCTTTGAACACATCAGTCAAATTATTTATGCAGAGCTTTGGGGACATCCACCATAAAGAGATTTTATTGGGAGTACAGGCCATTCAGACGCTGAGTGCTTTGCAGAGGACAGAAGTAAAGTCTGTCGTGGAAGAGGGGCAGAGCTAAAGGTCATGGCACAGGGTGGTAATATGTGAAATTTGTGAGAAAATCTTCACAACTAGAAACTTAGTTAATTTCAGTTCTGTGCAGAGATATGTTTGAGAGGTGCTGGGGTTTCTGTTGTTCTTGTGTGTACATATGATTATTTGAATATATCTGATAAGAGAGCATTTTATAGGCATATTAACATTATTTTCAAAAGTAAATTCAGGTCAAGATATATTCCTATCTTTCCATTTATGCAGACACTTAAATGAGATTTCCAATATTTCTCTCTTTTTGATAGATTTGAACAATATGCACTATAAACTTTTAGAATAGAATAAAATCCTGGAATTGCTCAGATGCATTTGTAAAGTTTCATTGAAACATTTATAAATTCATATCTGATATTAACAGTTAAAGAGGACTGTGAAGCTACATTTTGCCAAAATGACTAACATGTGGGCTTGGGAAAAAAATCCTTTAGCTCTGCTTTGATATCCTGCAGGGAATAAAAATCACCGTCCTGGGTTTTAATTTTGTGTTCAGAGATATTAACGTTAACCTCTCCCTTATCACTTTGTTTTGCTGTGTTGTATTTTGTCCTGTCTTAAGATTACGGGCAGGGACGACCCGTCAAAGCGCGCAGTGGACCGAACCTGCACTCGAGTAATTAGCAAGGCGACCCCAACCCTGCCTGCGGTCCTGGTGTCTTCTAGCACTGAAGTCTGAGAGAATGTCTGCAGCAACAGACGCACCTCGAAGAGAACTTTCTGAATTTGCAGCTAATCTCGGGGAAGAGATAGATTTAATTTATTTGAACTTTTTATGGTGTTAATATTTTTGTTTACCTCGCTAGCTTGAAAATTTTGCCAGCCTCTGGATTTGCACATTTTTTATGATTTTTTTTTTTTTCTCCTTTGAGCGGTGTTGATCAAGCCAAGCTGAATATCTGCCATGAAATTCCAGTGAATGTGTAACTCAAAAGCAAACCCTCAGTTTGGTGTCAGATATACTATGTTCGATGCGCCAGTCCTAGTACACATATTTTAAAGGTTAAAGTGAATGTTTTTGTAACATTGAAGCATATTTCAGATGTAAATAAAAGATTGTAAAATATATGGTTTTTACCAAATTTAAAAGATCCTTTTTTGGTTAATACTTATGACAGTACTAAAATTATATGAATAACATTTCAGATACCATTATATTAAAATATTTGTGTATGTGTACAAAAGTGTTGATAAATACTAATCTTTAAAGTTTGTGGAGTTTCTTTATTTGTAATATATGTGCACTTAAAAGCAATGGGATGTGAAATTATGACAGTATTTTGTTGTTGTTAATAGAAATAAAAAATACAGTTACTTTGCATTTGGTTTCCTCTTGAAGAGTGGGTAGGTTACGACTAAAAGTGGTTCATTGGACATCTGTCGAATGCAATTCTATGCTCAATACTTATGATTCCTTTAAAGAAGTCAGGAAGTTCCTCCAAAGATGAACTAGACAGATCAGGGGGCTCCAAACCTAAGATAGTATTCAAATTATTTGAGGAGAACATAATATATCACAACCTTAAGGGTTATGGGAGTTAACCAGACTGTTCACAGATATTCCCCTTCTACCTTCCATAAATGTGTGGTAGGATTGCACTTTCCTGCCTCTTTTGAAGCTAGGCGTGACAAGGTGACTTGCCTTTGTCATTGAAATGTGAGCAAAAGTGACACGTGTTCACTTTCAGGCAGAGGCTTCAATGTTGCTAAGTGGTTCTGCCCAGCCCCCTGCCCTGATGGAGTTACCTTTGAAGCCTCTGTCAGCCTGAGACCCCAAAAGACCCCAGGGAGCAAGACTCACACACACCCTTCCCCAGCTAACCCTCTTGGTCCCAGAGCCTGAGTGAGAAAAGCCACTCTGTTGTGTTAAGGTCCCAAAGATCCAGAACTGTTAGTTACTACAGCATGATGAGCTTGTCCTGGCTGGCCTGTATTTTTGATCAAGCCTGGGACTGATGCTGGGCCAGGTTTGGGGACCACTGACACATTCCACCCTCCAGTCTGCCAACGTCAGCTCTAGTGGAACTGAACTAACCGACCTGCCTTGGGAGGCAGAAAGCAGGCTAGACAATGTCATTTTCCATTCACCTTCAGCAGCCATTGCAAAGTCCCAGACTCAAAGAAGGAGACTTCAGCTGAGTTCATCGTTCCGCTGTGCAAGTCCACTGGCCAGTATCTGCCCGCGGGGGTGAGGACACAGGATTGGGGTTGCACCACATGCAATTGTGTACTCTCTGCATTGTGTACTCAGAAGTGATAAAAGGATATTTGGGGTGAGAACTCATCCCTCAAGACACATTTAACTACTCTTTTCTCAAACAAAGCCCACTGTTTTATTTTAAGAAGATCTGCCTGTCATGAGCTAAACTCTGGCTCAAAGCATCACCCCCAATTTCATTCTGGGGCCAGTTCTCTTGGCTCCCAATTGTGTGGGTCAGGATCCGAGCTGCTCTCTTCTGACTTCCCATTTGGATTTTTAATCTGCCTTAGTCATTATTACTGCTCCGAGAACCCAGGAAGGCTCTTCTTTGATATCATCTCCCACCTAACTGATGACACCATTAGGCTTAATTCTTCATGCCCATCCCAGTCCACCCATCTCCCATGTCCCATGGACACTATCGGCAATGGGTTGCCATCCAATCCTGAAAATAAATCCTCCAAGGAAATATCTAAGGAAGCAATTGAAAATAATAGATCTTTTTTCCCTGGTAACTGCCAAATATTCTATTTTTTGCATCCCAAACAACATATTCCAAATAGTCCAGGTTTTACATCCCAAACAGCATATCCCATATGTTAGATGGGTTCACTATATTTGGGGTTCATTATGGGTTCACTATGGGTTCATTTATATTTTGCCCCTAAAGTGGTCCACAGAACAAGAAGCTTAAACACAACTGCTCTAGAGAGTTATCTGAAACCACTCTGCCTTAACAGCACTGACACTCGCCCTGCGCAATCCCAGCACCTCTGACCCCTCCCTGCTTTGGAGCTGATGCAGCAAACTGGCTGCTCAGAGACTGAACCCAGCACACGTTTCATCCACCACACATATGGTGGCTTTAATTTTTCTCAATTAGGTGTCAACATCTAACTATTAGGAGACTTTATGTTGAAATTCATCTTCCTGGTATCTGTTGAAAAATTGGCCATCTGGCATTGCTGGACTCACATTCCCACATGACAACAAGGAGTTAAAATCAAGGCCCTGTTGACCCCTTTTCGTGTGATTTCTGGCTTGCGGAAGTGTGCATCAGGCCCTAATCAACTTATATAAGGTATAAGCGGTTTTGTTTGTTTAGTTTTGTCTTGTTTTGTTTTGTTTTGAGAGCTAGAGTCTCACTCTGTCACTCAAGCTGGAGTGCAGTGGTACAATCATAGCTCACTGCAGCCTCCAACTCTTAGGCCCAGCAATCCTCTTGCCTGAGCCTCCCTGGATGGGCCTACAGGCATGTGCCTCTACACCCAGCTAATTTTTCTTATTTTTTGTAGAGACGGGGTCTCACTATGTTGCCCAGGTTGGTCTCAAACTCCTGGCCTCAAGCAATCCTCCCACCTCGGCCTCCCAAAGTGCTGAGATTATGACCATGAGCACCACACCCAGCCTAGGCCTCTGTTACTTATATTTTCTGCCTAGATCTGATGGGCATGTGTAGATCCCAGTTCAGACAAATATCCATCTAATTGTAGGGATCACTTGGTGCAGACAAAAGACCACCTACTTCATGTAAACGCATATTTTAACATGTTAAAATGCATATTTCTGAGCTCTGTCAGACTTTCTGAAGTAAAAACCCCTAGGGGTAGAGCCCAGTACTCAGGCACATGATTCTTAGACATACTAGGGTATAATAACTCCACTGGGGCCTCTGCTAATTAGCTACCCCTAAAAATACTTTGCACAAAACAATGCCTTGTAAACAGTGACCTGATTTTGAATTGCCAAGACACTGAATTCTTACTTTTATATTCCTTTTCATACTTATATAAGTTTTATCTGAATTAATACTCTGCAAAATAAGCTCAGTAAAAAATGGTAGTAAATCTCCCAGTTCTATGGATGAAAAGGCTGAAAATAAGAGAAATGGCATTATTTCCCTATTATTTACCCTGGAAGACATCCAACACAGATTATGTGGATCTGACACCTGGGATGTCAGGCCTGGCTCTGTCCGCTCATCCATTCATCAGCCCACTCAGTAGCTACCTCTCTTTCTATTTTCATTTCAAAGTGCAAGATGCCCAGACTGTAAAAAAAAAATTAATGTGCCCCCTCATTTTTGGTAAAAGTTACCTTACGAATAAGTGTCCATTATCCAAACCTCACATGGTACATCCCTGTTCTGTGTTCTCATTTAGGACGTGGTATAAATGGGCCGATCAGAGCATTTCCTTCCCAGGGGCAGGAAGCTTTCTGTGGGATGCAGTTAGAAAGAGAGGGAAAGCATGTTACCATGAAGGCTTGGCTTTCAGAACCCTGAATGTTGCTCTGCAGAAGGATTTCGCCATATTTGCAGACAAATGATTTATCATCTTATAATATTAGTCAAACTCCAGAAAGGCAAAAAATGTATGTGTTATAGAATGTCAGTGCTCCTGTGAGCTGTTAGGAAATAGAAAACATTTGTGAGCCAATGTGACAAAATGATCCTAAATCAAATTTAATATTTGCTCATATTACAAGTGGCCCTCATATCCTCTACCCACACTTGTGTCGCTGAAAAATTATATATAACATAAGGTGTTTATCATAACATATGCTAATTATATGACATCTTGTTCAAAACTGGTGGAGTCTGGGCATGATTAACATTCAGGATTCTCCGCGGGAAGCCCCTTTTCTTCCTCCTAATTTCAGACCCTGTCTACTTGTCTACACGTAACCTTCACTACAGCCACGGTGTTCTGCTCACCTAAAAAACCCTGTCTTGTTCCTCCTCCTGGCAGAAATGTCTCTTTCCCTTTTCTCCAACGGCATAAATCTAACTCACAGACATAAGGAGCCGGCATAATTCATATGTGTGATGGACACAGTGAGATCATACCTAGGCCTACCCTTCAGGACTGAGGCTCCCATTTCCCCAGCTGCTGGGACTCTTAGCAGCTGATGGCTCTCAGCTGAGTCCCTCTTGTCCAAGATCACATCCCAGCCCAGAGGAAGCTCATTGGAACAACTGGCTGATGGTGGGAAGTACAAAAGCCTGCCATTGCCCCAGTTCGGGACAATTCTAAAAGGCCATCCTGGCTCCCCAGCTCCTACTGAGAGGTGTCTTACGACTACTTCAAAGCTCAAGTCCTTCCTCCAAGAGGAGTCCAAGAGCACTGGCTCCCAGTCCCTGTCCTGCACGTAAATCTCCACCTCAGAGTCTGTTTCTTGGGGAGTGGACTAAATCAACAGCTCTTCCAGAGCTTTGCTTATGTTCCTACTGTGTCTGGATTTCTCATCCTCTTCCCATGACTGGCGTGTACTGCCTGTGTCTCCCATTTTCCTTTTTTTCTCAATTATGTCATCAGTTATCATCTCATGTGGCCAGCCATGCCCACCATATACAAAAACCAACTCAAGGTAGATTAAAGACTCAAACATAAGCTCCAAAACTGTAAAATTACAAGAATAAAACATAAAGGGAACACTTTGACATTGGGCTAGACAAAGATTTTATGACTAAGACCTCAAAAACATACAAAAACAAAAATAGACAAATAAGACCACATAAATTAAAAAGCTGTTGGACAACAAAGGAAACAATCAACAGAGTGAAGAGACAACCTATTGAATGGGAGAAAATATTTGCAAAGTATTCATCTAACAAGAGATTAATATCTAGAATATATAATGAATTCAAATAATTCTACAGTAAAAATACTAATCATCCTATTAAAAAGTGGGCAAAGGGCATGCATAGACATTTCTCTAAAGAAGACATACAAATGGCCAACAGGTGTATGAAAAAATGCTCGACATCTCTAATCAACAGGAAAATGCAAATCAAAACCATAATGAGGAAAAAAAAAAAAAACCATAATGAGAGATCATCTTACCCCAGTTAGAGTGGCTATTATTAAAAAGACAAAAAATAACAGATGCTGGTGAGGATGTGGAGAAAAACGAACTCATACACTGTTGGTGGGAATGTAAATTGGTGCAACTGAGATAGAGAACGGGCAGGCACTTCTTAACATAAAGTCAAAAAGCCCCTAACCACCCTGATCAAAGATAGGCTACGGTGAGTGAACAAGTCTGCTTGGAACCAAGATGGCCTTTTCTTGACCTTGCAGCTCATTATACACCAGCTTTGTATATTAGCATGCTAAAAGAAACTCCCACGACACCATGACAGTGTAAGGAGGGGCCTTATAAAGTAAAGAAAAGGAAGGGTTTCCATTTCTAGGAAAGCATTGACCCTTTCTAATAATTAACATGAATATTCTTCCCATGATTAGCTTATGATCACACCCTTGCTTAAGTAAAGAAATCAAGAAAACCACAGGGGCTGTTCTCCTCATCAGGGAGAACTAGTCTTTGCTGTGTCTGTGGAGTAGACCTATATTTCCTAAATATTATAAAATCTGCTTTTGCTTCACCTTGTCAGCTCACTTTTGAATCCTTTCTCATGCAAAGCCAAAGATCCACTTGGACTTCAAGTGATTCCCAGCATTGGGAATTACTTTCCTGTAACACAACCACTGTGGAAAACAGTATGGAGATTTTAAAAAACTAAAAATAAAACTACCATACAATCCAGCAATTTCTCTACTGGGTATTTATCCAAAGGAAAGGGGTAGACCTACACTCCCATGTTTATTGCAGCACTATTCACAACAGCAAGGATATGGAATCAACCCAAGGGTGCATCACCAGATGAATGGATAAGGAAAATATGGTATATATACACAATGGAATACTATTCAGCCGAAAAAGAAATGAAAACATGTCATTTTCAGCAACATGGGTGGAAGTGGAGGTCATTATGTTAAGTGAAATAAACCAGGCACAGAAAGACAAATATCACATGTTCTCCCTTATATGTGGGAGCTAAAAAAGTAGATCTCGTGGTGGTAGAGAGAAACCATAGGCTGGGAAGGGTGTTGCGTTGGTGGGGTAGAGACTGGGGAGGGAAGACAAAGAAACGTTGGTTAATGGTACAAACATCAAGTTAGATAGAATATTTAAGTTCTAATGTTTGATAGCAGAGTAGGGTGATATAGTTAACAACAGTATATTATATATTTCAAAATAGGACTTGAAAAAAAAGGACTTGAAATGTTCCCAACACATAGAAATGATAAATCCTCAAGGTGATGGATATTCTAAATATCCTGACTTGATCATTACGCATTGCATGCATGTAACAAAATATCACATGTACCACATAAATATGTACAAATATTATGTATTAATAAAAAATATAAGTTTAAAAAAATAGTTGCTTAACATATAGGCACACAAGAGCACCTACTATGAATAGAGGCCAGATAAGCACACTTGGGTTCAGAACTTGGGTGATTAAAGTATTCCAGGTAAATTATGGAGATGGGGAAATGTCAGCGAAAAAGAATATTCCCATATAAGCTCTGAACTCCCTTATCTTCCCCTGGCCCCTTGATATTCCTGTAATGGGATGCATTTAGTGTGGGCTGGGGCCTATGAGAAGAATAATTTGACGAAGAGATCATAAATCATAAGACTCAAGAGAGACACTACAATGAGACACTACAATAGGTTGATTCTGCAACATTAAGAGAGATCAGAACCCTCCCACATGGAGTTCATGAAAGTTATTTGGAGAAGATAATGGTGATTAAGCCTGAATAACTGAGCAAGGTTTACAAAGAGTAGCTGAGCTGTACATAACCCTAGCATGGCATATTCTCCCAGGAAATCTGCTTGTGATTTTCTTATATCGTTAACATCAATACCCTATTTCTTGGATATATTTCTAATGTATAAAGGATATTTATTTTTAAAGCTGATGAATTTTCCTGTATTTTATCAAAATTGTACAACTGTAACTACTAAACATCTAGTGGTAGGATTTTTTGTTCTTGATTTCATTGTTGGTATAAATAAAACAATGGTATATGCAGGATATTTTATTGAACAGAGTGGCCTACGGACTGAGGAAGTTTGTTTCATCATATTTGCATGAAGGTTAGTGAGTTCTTATGAATTTCTATGGGACCTATCTTATGCAATGTGACTTTTCCCTTTAGACAAACAATTTATTTTAAACAAATAAGGAATAATAACAAAGTTCTAGAAATCAATTTAAATCCACAATTTTTTTTTTTTTTTTTTTTTTTTTTTTTACTTTTTAACAAGAGTAATGTAAACTGGAAATCTAGCCTGAGAGGCTGTGGATGGTTCTATGAATACATTTCCAAGCAGCAAGCCAGGCTCAGGGCAGCAGGCTTTCACTGCCTCAGCTCAAAACCATTCCTTTAGACTCTTGAAGTCAGAGGCCCATCACATTCTACTGAGTGGTTTCAAATTTGCAGCCTCTTCCTTCTTCTGAACAGCTGAGCAAAAATACATTGACTCCCTTGGGTTTATTAAACTGACTATTCCTAAGCTAAAGAATTTGGGAAGTAAGTAGGTGACCCCTTACTTTGCATTTACCATTTCGAAGAGCTGAAAATAGAAATCCTCTCCATAAAGAAACTGTTTCCATTAGGATTTTAAGCCCAAGAGTTGCAGATGATGATGCAAAACAATCATTACTTTTCCCCTTAAGGGACCTGACTTCGCATGTTGTGACTATTTATAGCTACTACTGGAAAAGGTTGAGAATGAACAATAACAGCTGTTCTAAACCAAACCTCACTCCCTTCAATCGTGTAACTATGCTAACAGAGCCTCTACTTATGTTCCACATTTTCCTTTCCTATCTCACTATTACTCCTGTTTGGAATGAGTCAGAGCCCCAAGAGGGGATGGGTAGGTACCACACCCCAGAAATGGGGAATTCCTAACATCATGCATTTGGCAACGATGAAAGCGATGTTTTAAAAAAATGCATTAAACACAAATGAATCTAGCCCAGCAACGTGCCAATGCTTGCCTCCCTGACTTCAGGGCAGATCACCGGCCCTGGGGAGTCTGAGGTTTCCCATTTGCAAAAGCTCCCACATGACGAAGCATCTGTTTGTTGGAGGATATCATGGCAACATTACTTTACACCTCTCAATATAGCCTTCTTTGGGCTTTATTCACATGAATGGCATTACAACTGGATTAAACTTGGATTTTCAAATCAAGTTGTCAAATAACAGGATGCCTTAAATTTGAATAATAGGTTTCAATATGGCTTTCGGTTACTATTGATTTTTCTACTCTCATCAAATGTGCAGCTTTTCTACTCCTTTCAACAAAAATGGAGAAAGACAGGGCAAAAAGACAGGGCCGAGGGGGGACTGGGATTCAGTTCCTGCTTCTGGAGGCTACAGAAATAACTCAAGGCTGGAGTTATGGACAAATTGTCCATCCCTTTCACCACAGAAATGGCCTTGAGTGCAGTGCTCCTCTTGGGTGAAAACCATGTTTACCTTCTAAGCAGTATCAGCTCTTGAATGGAATTAGCAACTTCTTGGGTTTCCTGTTTATCAGATGCTATGCCCTCTGAAGTCTAAATGTTAGCATAGTCTCTTTTTAAAAGAATTATTTAGCAAGTAGTATTGCTTGCTAATTACCCATTTATATATTCTACCTTGTCAGAATAACCCATTTATATATTCTACCTTGGTACCTTGACACTTGAATACACAATTAAAATCAGACCTGAAAGACTTCCTGTTACCAAAGATGGGCGACAAACACCTATCCTGGTCTCCTCCCACAGCTAAGATGTTGCATGGCACAAGAACAACAAACAGAGAAATTCTCAAAGGTAGACAGATAACAAATACCTGAATCCAAGCATATAAGTATGTGGAGGTAAAGGTTGCATCTTATCTGCTTTTGTATCCCAGAGGCTTAGCGAAGTTCCTAGCCCAGAGAAAGGTTTTAATTGACACTTACCAAATACATACATGAATGAATAAAATGAATCAAAAAGGAATCAAAGTTAGACTTCCTTGAGCAATTGCACACTGAACCATGACTTTTTTTGGTTGCCCTACGGATGCCATTGAAGATGCAAAGTCCCAACTCAGAGTGGCACAGCAGCATGGAGCACCACGCTGGCTGGGCTCTGGAGCAGCTTTGGGGACATAGAACTCCAGCTCCACCGCTAACTGCCCATGTGACCTTGCGTATCCCTAATGAGCCTCGGTTTCTCTTGGTAAAGTGATTATAATAAATACACAGAGTTCACAAAGTTGTTAGGAGGATTACATGAAATATGAAACATAAAATCCTTAGCACAAGATCTAGCAATGGTAAGCACTCAATATCTGTGAGCTTTAATTATTAAGATGATATAAACTGGACTCTAAGTAAGAAGTTCGGGGTTATGACTTTAAATTGTTTTTCTAATACTCTTTGTTAAAAGAATGTTTAAAAATAAATGAATAATTACTGAATGCGAACCTGACATGCGAAGTCAGGTCCCTTGAAGGGAAAAGTAATGATTGTTTTGCATCATCATCTGCAACTCTTGCTTAAAATCCTAATGGAAACAGTTTCTTTATGGAGAGGATTTCTATTTTCAGCTCTTCGAAATGGTAAATGCAAAGTAAGGGGTCACCTACTTACTTCCCAAATTCTTTAGCTTAGGAATAGTCAGTTTAATAAACCCAAGGGAGTCAATGTATTTTTGCTCAGCTGTTCAGAAAAAGGAATTTAGATTCAACAAATTGGAGTAAATAAATTAATGCCATGTAGTCTTGCACATACCCAATCTTTTCAGAATAATGGCAGGACTTCCAGGCAGGAGGCTTTTTACCCAGGAAATCTTGGGAACAACTGCTATGGACTCAGGGAGCTACATGGAATGGGTGACTGATTCTGTCTCCTTACCTGGTCTCTAATAAACAATCTAGTGCCATTTAGAAGGGCTGGGATGGTTCCACTTTCTGTAGGATCTCTGAGGGCAGGAACACATCTTCTCAGAGACTGCTGGCAAAATATATGCTGCATTGTAGATACTCTAAAAATGTTGTTCAAAGTTCACAAATATTATTCATTATCTGAAAGTATCCCTAAGGAAAGCTGCTACCTATTGTCTTGGTTTTGGATAAACCCTCTGAAATTGCCCATAACGATGAAGGTGAAATTAGTGTCATTGCTAACAAAGAAAACAAATACAGAAAAGCCATGCTGTCTAAGATCCAGCTGGATGAGACAGTTATGTGTATAATGATGTTTCCTTTTTTTAGTCAATTATGCAAAAAATAATTTGCCTTAGGATTTGCCTTATATATTAGGAAGTCAACTTAATCTTCCTTAGAGACAAAAAAAGATTAGAAATATGTAAGATTTGATGGTATTAAAAAGTGCCAGAAGCTATGTACAAACAAGACTAATGCATAATCCTGACCTATTATGTGCCTTGGAAGTTGAGATTGGAGATGCATTGAATTGATAAATATTTTCAGCAATCATTTACTATAAATGACATCAAAAAACTGGCTCAGAAATGGAATTTATACCTTTCAGAGCAAGAGCAAGCTGTGAAATAGCTGAGTAGATATATATGTATTTATGCTTTCTTTTTGTTTTTTTAGAGACGGGGTCTTGCTCTATTTGCCCAGGCTGGAGTGCAGTGGTGCAATCATAGCTCACTGCAGCCTTGAACTCTGGGCTCAAGGAAACCTCCTGCCACAGCTTCCCAAGTAGCTGGGATTACAGGTGTGCACTGCCATGCTTGGCTCTATGCACATATTATTGTAAAATAAATGTAAACAAAATTCAAATGAAGAAGGTGAGGATGTGGAAGAGTGAATATAAGGGAAACCTAAAGTGAGTTATTCATTTAACTAGTTTATTCCGAAAACCAACACATGCACACATGAGCGCGCACACACACACACACACACACACACACACACACATACACACAGGAACAGGATGGTAATTGTGACTAGCAAGTAAGACTTCGTGCACATCACAGTAAGAGGAAAATAGAAGAAATGAATAGAAAAAATGACAGATCGCTGAAACCTAGTTACATCATACAGTTTGAATTTTAGATTCAACAAATTGGAGTAAATAAATTAATACCATGTAGTCTTGCACATACCCAATCTTTTCAGAATAATGGCAGGACTTCCAGGCAGGAGGCTTTTTACCCAGGAAATCTCGGGAACAACCGCTATGGACTCAGGGAGCTACATGGAATCTGCTCTCACACACGGCCGATGTCTAGGTTGTGCCTTCTTGTGGAGCATTAGGAGATTTTGATGAACTGGGGGAAGAATGGAGAGAGAGAGGAAAAGGAAAAAGGGAGAAAGGTAGAGCAGAGGGAAGAAGTGGGCAGTGGATTCATTGAGTGTCCACTATTCACACCATGCAAAGCCATTTCACCTACAAGGTCTTATTAATCCTCTTGACAACACTGAGAATAGGTATCTAACCTCATTTCATGGATGTGGAAACGGAAGTAAAGGGAAGTGAAGAAACTTGTTCAATATCACAGTATAATAAGCGGCAGAACTAGAGTGTTCTCAGATCTGACTGCCCGCCCATTGCTGTTCTGCCACTTACGAGGTGCTTGAACTCAGTGGAACATAAACCAGAATCGTCCATAGGTCAGCAGGAACCCACCTGCACTGGTCGTACTTAGGTGTCACCCACCATGTCATCGGATGTCCTCTCTGAGGGTATTCCCAATCCCCTGGGACAGCCCTGATGCCCCATGAGGTTAAAGAGATACTATTGCCAACCCCTCTCACTCTCACTCACCCTCTCACTCTAGGGAAATTCCCATAGTGACATTTTTCAACCTAAATGCCACAGTTCTTTACCATGAGAAATGTCTTCTCAGCAAATTCAAATGTTTGCATTGCCTTTATTGTATAGCATTGCCACTCTGGAGGGCACAGTTGTCACCAGAAGGCTGCATAATGAATGTGGAGTCCAGTTTACCAAGAATAGATATTTTAAAAGATATTTCATTCAAGCTGAGTCTGTCTGTTGAAAAGCACTTTTACTTGTTTTCCTTGAAAAAAAAATTTATTTTCCCTCTCAATCATGTACCTTCCAAAAACTGAATTATTCACAACATTTACCTCTCTTCCAAGAACTGTATACATTCAACTCTGAGAAAAAATGTTTTTTCCAACTTCCTTTTCCTTAGGGTTCTATTGACCATTCTAATTTTCATTCCTGATCCATAGCTACTTGCATTTTATTTTCCAATTCTCTTTTGGGATGTGTTCACACTCATTTCTGTAGCCATTTTAGTTTGTCTCCTGTTGACCTTTGATTTTATGTTTATTTCTATCAGAGAGGCTTCATTGTTACTTCTGAAATCTGCATTTGTGGCAGAGATGGCTGGGTGCCTCCACAGAATCTGCTCTGCCCTTCTTTCTCAGTAATACAACCATGATTCCATGCAAGGGATGAAGGTGCCAAGACAAAGATTATATTTCTCAGGCAACCTTGTTGTGTCTTTGTGATTAAGGTCTGACCAATGACATATAAATGGAAGTGTCAGGTGACACTTCTAGAAAGTTCCTTAAAAGAACAGCTGGCCTGGGCCTGTTTTGCTCTTTTTCACTTCCTCCCTCCTGCCTGCTTTGTGAGCCTGAGTCCTGGCAGCCATCTTGGAGCAGGGGGAAGATTGGCAGCCATGCTTTAAGGATGGCGGAACAGAAAGAAGGATGCCAGGTCCAAGATGATGAGGGAGTGTCGTGCCAATCTTAGACTGCCTATTTCTGGAGAGAAAAAAGAAAACTTAAGAACTCAATTCATTTAAGCTAATATTGCTTCTAGTGATGTTACATCACCAGGCTCAGCCACACCAGAATTATTTGAACTAGCGGACAGAGCCTGAGAGTGTACATCTCTAACAAGTTCCCGGGTAATGCCAATGCTGCTGGTCTGGAGAACCACACTTTGAGAACCACTGTTCCAGGCTGCCAGCATGGCAGGAGTGGTTCTCCACTGGGAAATCAACATTCTCTTAACAAAAGAAGGAAACAAAGGAAGAAGGCCATTGGGCAGGGAATAAATGGCAATCGTGGCTGCATTCTTATCAAAGGAAAAACATTCTGACAGCCACCAATATTCTGCAACAATTCGCAGGGACAGGGAAATCTGGAGTGAAAAGAGAAATCTCATCTGTCCTTCAGTTCATGAGATTAATTGAGACACAAACTGAATTTTTTTTTGTCTCTCTGATTTTGCTGAAATTCAAAACAGATCTGAGGAATCAAATAAAAGACAGCAGTTTTTCCTACAGAGAGCCATGTATCATTTTCAAATGTGATATGACTTGTCACACAAATCTTTCTTAGTGCAATTCACTGAAGATAAATACAGTGCTTAAGGAGACAGTGTCTATCTATCAAACAATTGAGTCATTTTGATCCATTCTAGTGAAACCAAGACAGCAGCCTATAGCTTTGAGTGATCCAACATAAAAAAAATAGAGTCAAAGACCTTGACTATTGCCGTTAGTTTTAATATGTTCTTGAAATCTAGAAATCAAAGAATTTTAGAATTCAAAGGACCTTAGAGATCATCTAGCCCAAATACTGCAAACCACCAGACAACAGCCACATTCCACCCGAAAATGTGTTTCATTTTTCCTACACACCAGTGTTTTTCTTTTAATTAAAAATGTTGCCATATTTTAAATTTTTCAACATTTCTTGACAAGTTTTAAGATGTAGCAACACACAATGTGGACAAAAGTCCGTGTTTCCTCATAGCACAGTACATCAGAGGTGAGTGCTGGCTTCCTCCTTTTGCAGGAGCAAGTCCTCCCACTCCACGGTTTGACAAGGACACTGCTTCTCTGACGTTTTACAGCCAGCCCTCCTCACGCATGTCCCACCTGGGTCCTCTTGGCGTGTAGATTTGCTGCCTCCCATCTAGACCAACTCCCTTGTTTTACCAACGAGAACACTGAGGTCCTTGGTGTTGATCTACTTTAATTCACATCATCTCCGTAGGGGCAGACTAAGTTTGCCGTGTCAGTGTCTCCCAATTCTCGAATGTAGTTTCTCTTAGAGATATTTACTCACTATGGAAAAGAGGATTGTTAAAGTTCACTGTTAGAATTCTGCTCAGTCACGCTGAGGTAGATGATAACATCAGTGTAGGGCTATGTCAGAAATCTGAAGAGCTAACCCATGAGCAACGTGACAAATGACAGACCACAAGTCTAATGGGAAGTGACTCTTATTTGGATTATGCATCTTAGATATTTTCAACTCCTTTGGCTAGAAAGTAATGGTTTTTTTCTGTTAAAAAGTAGTTATTATACTTTACATCCAATAGGATGTCTAGTATCAAAAACACAGGAAGTAAGCTTTGGAAAGGGTGTAGAGAAGTTAGAATCTTTGCGCACTACCGGTGAGGATGTAAAATGGCGCAGCCACTGTAGAAAAGAGTATGGAAGTTTCTCCAAGAAATAAAAATAGAATTACCATATAATCTAGCAATTCTACTTCTGGGGATATGTCTAAAAGAATTGAAGGCAGGAACTCAGAAAGATATTTGCAGACTCATGTTCATAGCAACACTATTCACGATAACCAAGACATAGAAACAACCTAAATGTCCCTTAATAGATGAAAGGAGTTTTAAAATATGACATATACACATAATGGAGTATTCGTCTTGTAAAGGAAGGAAATTTTGACAAGTGCTACAATGTAGATGAACCTTGAGTACACTATGCTAAGTGAAGTAAGCCAGTCACAAAAAGACAAATACCGTATGATTCCATTTTACGAGGTATTTAAAATAGTCAACTTCATAGAAACAGAAAATAGAGTAGTGGTTGCCAGGGGCTGGCAGAGGGGGGAACCGTGAGTTATTGTTTAATGGGTACAGAGTTTCAGTTTTGCAAGATGAAGCAGTTCAGGAGACCATTTGCGCAACAACATGAAGATATTCAACATTACTGAATTGTATACTCAAAAGGGGTTAAGATGGTATATTTTATATGTGTTTTTACCATAATAAAATAATTTAAAAAAAATAAAGTTCTTAGTCAACTCTGTGGGATTTGGGGGATCTGGTGTAATTATTTCAAAGTCAGAACGGTGGAATCCAAAGACGAAATAGAAAGCAGATGTTTCACATCCTGCCGAGGCCAGCAGTGTTCTGGACACTTCTTGGAGAGGAAACCTTCCCAACATAGGAGCATAGCTAAGCAAGTTCAAAGACACAGTCAGATTCCAGAAAGGTCCTCTTGAAATGATGAATAACAGAATGCTCTCTTGCTGGAACTGATAAATGTTTAGGTTAGAATTTTACCTCACTCTAAAAGCTACAATAAAGATGTGTTTAATATATTTCAAATTGACTCTAAAACATACTGTATAAAAACTCAAGAGATTCAATTGTTATAATTACTAAATGTCAAATATGAAGAACGTAGAAATTATATCTTATGATATTTAATCCATCATTATCTTTAGGATTAATAACCTAGTTTTTGGATTTTAATAATCTTCTTGGTATAGTTGAATTGCTCCTATGCACTAATCCTAGAGATTGTTTTCCTGCAATTAGCAGCAAGGACTATATTAGCAGCTCACGTTGCAGTAGTTCTGTCTCCATGGGGTCATCAATCACTGAGGAAATACGAGATCAGCGTCTATGTCCCAGGGGCAGTCCTGATGCAAGCCACCCTCTGATGATCTTGTAATTGCTGATCTATTTTTGTCTGTTGAATAAGGGTATCTGTAAGCAGCTGGTGTCCATGTCATTTTGACTCAACAGCTTTTCACACTGTCTTAGTGTCTCCAAAGACTGCCAAGGAAAGAATCACTCTGCCAAGTGCTGCACGTGAACTTGATAGGCTGGGTTGGGTTCACTGGAGACAATTCATTCAGCTCTTCTCTATCAGTGTCTTCTAGAGCTGCTCTTCTCTGTGGATGCTATTGAGCTATAAACAGTAAATGTCCAGGCGTACAAAATGGAAAATGGAATCTATCCAGGAAACAGATTAGCCTAGTACTCCAGGGCTAGGCCATCCTTGAAACACCAACTACAAACTAGTCTGAAAAATTATGAAGGAGCCACACACAGTGTCTTAAAGATTAATTGCACGAACAAACATTATCATGCTGTGACAATATTCTTGTAAATGCTGCAGTTGGCGGGGAAGGACTATTAAAGGAGAGGAATTAAAAGCAATGAGACTAGTCTTGGCTTGCAAGAAGCTCATATCCTAGTCAAGGAGATAAATGCTGTTTACATGATTCCATAAATGCATGATCAACTGTCAAAATCTGTGGAGTCTGCTACATTTGTTAAAACAAGTCAGAGGAGGAAAAGACCAAGGTGATATAGGGTGTTAAGAAGGGTTTCATGAACTTTATATGGTCCAAAAGGTGGAATTTGACATGATAAAGTAATTACAAGGGAACCACCCACTTCTTTATGCTCTTGCCTACAATCTACAATAAACATTTTCTATATTTGCTATATCACACATCTATCCATCTATTCATTCCTGTAATAGGCCATCAGTGTATCTTATTTTTTAGTATATTTAAGGTAAATGATTGACATTAGTATATCTCACCCATAAAAACTTCAGCATGAATATCATTCATCAGAGTTTAAAATTTGTTCACAGTTTTGGAGAAATAAAATTTACATGAAGTAAAATATACAAATATTAAGGGTACTCTTTGATGTGTCTTGATAAATGCTTGCTCCTGCATGATGTATCCCCCCTTTCAAGATATATATTATAATCACTCTTGAAAGTTTCTTCATGCCCCCCGTGAATATTTACCTCTAACCCCCTTGAGATAACTACTATTCCAATTTTTATACACATACTAGTTTTGCCTGTTTTAGAACATCCTATAAATGGAATAATATGATGTCTGTTCTAGCCACTCTAGCAAATTAATCAAACCCCAGGAGGGGTTCATGGGAACCCCAAGTTATTTCTGATCAGTTAGAAGCACAGGTAGAAGAACTTGGGGCTTGTGATTGGCATGGTGGGGCAGCCTTGAGTATGGAGCCCTCACCCTGTGGGAACTGAATCGAAGGACACCCAAGTGGTGTCCACTACAGAATTGCCTTCTTGCTTGGTGTGGGGGAAAAACCCACACAATTTGGTTACAGAAGTCTTCTGTGTTGATTGTTGATGAAAGCACCTTTCCAATAACGAAGCATAGCACTAATGGTTTGAAAATAACACATTTTTTTAAAGGTTGATATCTCTTATCTATTTGCACTTACAATCATAGCTAAATGTGCTTCAGTACTTAACTGTTCTTTACGTTTTTCTTTTTTAAAAAATCAGAAGAAATAAATAATAGCCCAGCAAGATTCCCTGTTTTGGTGTAACACTGTTGGTATCTAATATCTCTAAACCATTGCCTTTTGATTAACCATTTTACCTGAGTTATGTAAAAGAGGTACGATTTAAAACACAGGAACATGCTTTACTACCAAGAAAATTTAAAAAGGAAAAACAGAAGATCCAAAAGCTCAATTCCAAAAACGTAATTTGATTGACTAGTTCAAAATAAATTGTCAGAAAAAATTGGTAATGTCAATATAAACATAGAAACTTTAGTAAAAAAAAAAAAAAAAAAAAAAAAAAACATTTATTTATATCTTTTAATTCTGATGCTTTTTTGAGCCCACCGTATGATATATTGCTATTCTTATATAGCAACATACCAAAAATTGCAGATGATGGCCAGGTTTCTAAACAAGAATAACATGTTTTCTTGTTTAAATCACAAAAGCCTAGAGATGGAGATGACCTCAACATTGCTTCATCAGTTGAATAACTATCAAAAAAACAAACAAACAAAAAATGGTGGCCATTTGCTTAATTTATAAGCATTTGCAGAGACCAAGAATTTGAATCAAATCAAACCAAGAGTAAACTATTAAATATTTGACGGAAAATGTCTTTTAGCAAAATCATAAATGCAACCAAAACCTGTGTATTTTGATTGTTAAATTCAACCTAAATGTTTCTATTAATATACTCATTAACCAAGTTTAATATAAAATCCATTGAACCAAATTGAGTATAAATCCAACCCCTGTTAATAAGTTGTAATCCTGGCCAGTTCAGAAAGAGAACTCAGCCCCTTCTTGTCTATGTGTGTAACAGTCCCGTGTTCAGATGACTCCTGTACCCTGTGAAACCATTGCAATGGGCTGGCTTGTTTGTGACACAATGTGGGTTATTGCTATTGAGTAAGAGTTCTGTCTCAGGCCCCTACCCAGTGGCAGTGGAGTTACAGAGGGGAAGTGGGTATGGGAACTCTATTTCAGGACTGCCCACCCAGCCAGACTACATGATACCACGTGCCAATGACCCCACAGAGATTCATTCCAGAGTCAAATAGTCTCATCATTTGCATTATTCATGCTTAGAGATGATCCAGGCACAAGGCTCAATTTGTAAGGACACTAACAAGTTTTTTTGAAGAACTAAATAAATAGACATTCTTAGTGTTCCTTCTAATGGCAGAGTACCTTCTATTTATTTTTTTTAAATATTCAAAGAAAATGACTATTCATTTCTTCCTTTACCAAACACACCCTGATGGCATAAGAAACAAAGGATGCTCTTTGTTCTAATACAATGGCAGTAGTCAAAATAGCATGGTTCATTTTGAATAGTCTCTAGTAGAAACTAGTAAGAGAACAAAAGGTAATAGTTCATCTCTTCTCTTTAGAATAAGAATTCTCCAACACTGCGGAAGTTCAATCACAAACTTCAGTTAGACAATTCATTCTCAGGCAAATCCAAGGGTGGCTTGCCATTTAAAGTAATCAGACATAGTTAAATAATGTTTTCTGAAGATAAAATGTTTTTCTCTACCATGAGCAATCAAGTCATGTAGAAAGCAGGACATATTCAGAAAGATCACAACAAGACCACTGTTGTCAAGTTTGGGATTGAAAACTATTTTACGAAAATACCATGGGTAGGAGAAATTCCTTATCTCTTATTACATATTAATGAATTATAAAAATATTTTCTCACAAATCATCCTATCTCCTCACCAGGATTTATTACCAGTTACTTATTATCTGTTCTGATACATTCTTCACTCAACAGTCCACAGGATCTTAAAAACTTAAACTAAAAGCCAAACTTCACCATGTGGTCTACAAGGGCTTTTATTAACATAAGCTGGCTGAGCTTTTTGCAGAGATATCAAGTTGTTGTCCTTATGACATAGAGAGGGCTCCCTGATCATTCTCCTTAAAGAAGATTCTCCTTGCTGGCTTCTTCCTTCTTTAGGTATGCTAATCGTAATACTAATTACAATCTGTGTTTTGATTATTTTATGTATTTACCTGGTTGTCTCTCTTAGTAAGACATGAAACCTGTTTCCTGGGCCCAGTATATTACAATAGATAGACAGATGCTTAATAAATATTTGCTGAATATATAAGTGAATGAACAAATGAATGAAAGAACGAATCATTTCAACCTCTCAATGCTTGTGGTAAAGAAACCTTTCGAAACTATTGCATCACTGGGTTAAGAACTTCAAATATGTTATTCACTTCATGCTAAGCTAGAAGGTATCCCATCAGCCTGGATTTAAAAGCACTCAGTAACCAGAGATAAAAAGCAGGAAAGCATGGTTAATGTTTTCTGGGCACCTGTGACCTGCGTTGATTGAATCCTTCTCTTTGGCCAGCCAATGGGAAAAACAGCGAGAATAAACATGGAATTTTTAGAGAAGAGGCATTTCAGAGGACAGGACTGGAAGTAGCATAATTACTTCTGCCCACGTTCTGTTGGCTAGAATTCAGTTCACATAGTCTCACCTAACCACAGGGAAAGCTACAAAATGTAGTTTGTCCCTGACCCAAAAAGGAAAAATAAAACAGATTTGGTAAATGCATTTAAATAAATTCACTTTAGATATAAATTTTCCTCTGAAGAGTATTATAGTTAATCCAGAGATTTGCATTCATTTTTAATAGTTTTAATTTCCTTTTTAAAACATGGCTGTTTTAAAATTTCTATTTGGTATATTTCTTGAGGGTGGGAGTAGAGCTCTCTCCTCTTATTAATATTAACTATCCTGAGAGAATGTGAACCATACATTTCTGCCATCCGATTTTTAATTTCCAGAGGCTCTTTATTTCTCTAAATGTTCTACTTTTATATACATTCTGTTTTTGTTTTAATACTATTCTTCACATACTTTTCCAGGAATATGAATTATAGTTACTTTTTGAATTTTTGTCCCCCTACATTGTCTCTGTTTCTTATAGCCTTTGTCTTTTGTGTTAGATGCTTTTCTTAATTTGTTCATGGTTTACAACCTGACCATATTCAAAGTGAAGCATGACAAGCTGACACTAAACTCAGTTACATGTGAATGTATGTGTGCACATGCATATGGGCCTGTGTGCATGTAACAGAGAGAGGTAGAGAGAGAAAACCCCTCTCATTACTGGCTGGCCAGACCAGGCTAGGCATTAACCTAGGGACCCATCCACTGACAGTATCTATAGATCTTTCTTACTGGCTGCTCAGTGTCCCAGAAATCAAAGAAAATTAACTAAGAATTATAAACCTGTTTTGCCAAAATTGGTTCTTGCATTTCCACCACTCAGCAGGTCGATACTCACTTAACCCCGTCTTCAGCGTGGCATTCACATTTTCGACTTGGTGTGCCCAGTTCAGAGTTCCTTTGGTTCATCCCCTCTAGAGAATAAATCCCTAGTTTCATATTAATGCTTGAGTAGCTTATTGGATATATGAGGTGGAAAGGGCACCTAGGGATCTAACTGCTTCAACCAATTCTCCTTGTTTTGGACCTTCCCATATCTGTACATTCATGGATACCTGATATTTCCAAACTCTCAGCATCTGCAAGATGAATTCATCATTTTAAGAATCCTATCAGGCTTTCAACCTTGTCTTCCATGCCTGCTTTATGTGGCCTGCCAGGTCAGTTACCACTTAACTTATCTGATTTTTAGCTTCAAAAATTTTGTTGTTATTATCTCTTCTTTATGTTTCTGGACCTATGCCTTGTGTTCTCTTCTCTTTAGTGGAGCTTTGAGAGTTCTAGCAGCTCCTAAATTCTCTTTATGTTGTTTTCACACATAAATACGCATTTGCCTGGGTATACAATTCTAGAATCAAAATTATTTTATATCAGGACTTGGATGATACATGTCTCCTTTTCTTCTAAGCATCAGTGTTGCTGAAGACAAATCTTTTAGGAAAGCAAATTCTTTTGTTTTATTTCATTTTGTTTTTAGCTCTAGAAGCTTTTAGGGTTTTCTTTTTATCTTACAGGTTCTGATAGTAGACATATTAAAATATATCCAGATAGAGACCCTTTTGAAAAATTCATCCTGGTCAACATGCAAGAAGATATGCCATTTTTCAGCCCAGATAAGTTTTTTGCTCTTGTTTTATAACCTCTATTGTTGCTCCATAAAAAAAAAAATACCCCAAAACTTGATGTCTTAAAACAATACCTTACTTCTGTGAGTTGCTTGGGTGGTTCTTCTGCTGTCCTTGCCTGGAGTCACTCATACAGCTGCCTTCAGCTGGGGAGTCAGCTGGGGCTGGGCTGGAACAGCTGGCAAGGCTGGAGCACTCCCTCCATATGGGTTTCCTCATGACATACAAGCAGCGTTCTAAGAGGACAAAAATAGAAACTTTAAAAGCTCTTAAGGTCGAGCTTTGGAAGTTACACATCACCCCCACCATTTTCTATTGGTCAAATCAAGTCACAAGGACAATCCGGATTCCAGAATGGGAAAAAGAAATCATGTCCTAGGGAGTTGCAAAGAATTTATGGACATATTTAATCCATCACAGTTGCCCTTTACTCCTTTGGAAACATTTACAGAACAGATGTTAGAACTCCTGGATTAATTTATAGTGTCTTTAAACTATTCTTTCATTGGCCTAGAAAATGGATCTTTGATCCACCTAATCACACAGTAAACATTCAAGAATGTACTGGAGTGGTTCACATTCATTGTTCACTTCTGATGAGCAGGATGACTTGTAGCCAGAGCTTCTGGAAGAATCAGGTAGCAGGGAACAGGGGATAGAAGGATGGTAATGGACCCTAAATGACTAAACACTCCCAAATCCCTAAGGTAATAATGAAGGACAGCTTCTCAGCCTCTCGTGCCCAACAAAACTGTGATTCTGGGCAGTGCTACCACTGGCTCCACATCCTCATGGAACTCGGGGAACTGAGAATTTCTTACCTCCTTTTGGGGGCATCAACAGTCTCCTTTGTGTAGCACCTCAGTACATTCCCAGATGCTTGTTTATTAAAAAATTTTTAAATTGTATCTTCCTACTGTGACATTTGTTTTCATTAATCACACCACTGTTGTAATAACCACAAACTTTCCAAATACATATACAATATTTTTCTGATTGACATGAGTTTTTCTCTGTCCATTCCCTTTAATTCCAAAGGTGGAAACTATTTTACTAGCAGTAAAACAAAATAATATAGCTGTATTTTCAAGATTAATGGCAGAAGTACACAGACAAATCATTAATGGAAAGATCAGATCAGACTTCAAAAGATCTGAGTGCTCTCAAATGATCTAGAATTTATCAAGCCTCTAATTAATTCTATGACCTTGGGCTTTGTTTTTTTTACATGCCCAGCTTAGTTATCAGCATATAGGAAGGAATTAAATAAATGCTTGTTAATAAAAGTGCATGAAAATCTGGGTAAAATGGCATGCACAATGGCATATGCACCTGTAGTCTGGGAGGCTGGGAGGCTGAGGCAGGAGGATCACTTGAACTCAGGAGTTCAAGGCTGTAGTGCTCTATGTTTGCACCTGTGAATAGACACTGCACTCCAGCCTGGGCAACATAGCAAGATCCTGTTTTTAAAAAATAAAAGCATGAACAAAATTTGTGTTAATATGCCATACCTTTCATCATGGCTACCATCATTTGAGGACCTCTCATGAGAGAGACACTCTCCAAGATTCTATACATTACGTATCCCATTAACCCCACATTAACCTATTTATTTGACAAATGTTTATTGGTGCCTGCTATGTGCCAGGCACTCTTCTAAGTTACTGGGATACAGCAAAGGCCAAAACAGACTGAGTGATACCTACATTCTAGTGGGAAAGACACATGATGAGTAAGAAAATAGACAATTGTATCGTGTCAAGTGGACACATGCCAGGAAGAACAGTACAACAAGGTGAGGAGATAGGGAGTGACGGGGCAGCTACATTAGATTGTGAAGGTCTCTCTGCGGAGCTGGCACGTGAGCAGAGCACTGAGTGAGTGAGGCAGCAATGGCCTGGATGTTCTGATCCCCCCTGGTGCAGATGTGGCTCAGATATTCAATGATATGTCCTGATATTCATCATCTTGAGCTGCCATAACAAAATAGCACAACCCACTGAGTGGGTTGGCCAACAGAATTTTATTTTCTTGTGGTTCTGGAGGCCACAAGTCCATGATTAAGGTGCCAGCAAGTTCGGTTTCTGGTGAGAGCTCTCTTCCTGGCTTGTAGATGGCAGCCTTCTTGATGTGTCCTCACGTGGCTTTCCCTCTGTATCTGCACAGAGAGAGAGCGCACAAGCTCTCCATATCTCTTATTAGGAGGACACTAATCCTATCAGATCAGCGTTCTACCACTATGTTCTCATTTAAACTTCATTACTTCCTTAGAGGCCCCATCTCCAAACACAGCCATACTGGAAGTTAGGGCTTCGACAGATAAATATCGAAGACATTCAGTTCGTAAGAGTCCTACCCCTAGAAAGTGGCAGAGAGGGAAGTTTAACCCAGGGCCATTTAACTGCTAAGCTCACTGCACTGCCCATCATGGCACAAAATAGCATCAAATAGAGCAATATGCTCTAGGGACAAAGTAGAGCAAGGAATACAAAAATGCGTTATAATGGTTATTGTACTACATGAATGTAAAATAGTATTATTATCCCCAAGAATGTTGCTATTTCTTCCAACTTAAAAATCTTTTTTAAGTCTTGGTACAGTTTTGTTACACATCTACTGCCGTGGTAAATAAGTGTCAAGAAACAAGAGCTAAAGAATCAAGACAACAATAATTGGATATAGCATATGAAACACAAAGTGGCTCTACAAAGCAATTCTGACATAATTAATCAGATTTTTTAAATTTTAGAATGCTGACTGGAAAGCAAGAGTTCATAATGTTGGCTTATTCCTTCTCCATTTTTTTTTCCTCCTCCATTTCAGACGTCATTCCCTGTGTTTCTGCCCAAGGTGCTGGTCAATTGAGCAGCACAATGGAGCAGAATGATGGCAATTAAGGAGGACACAGATTAACAGAGAAGCATCTGTCTTTCATTAAAGAGAGTGCTAATAAGCAACAGGTTGAATCAATGGCCTGCAGGGACTGGTAACAGACATGTGCTGCTCAGGTTCCACTTACTCTCCTTTGGGTTCTAATGAAAGAAGTCAGTCCTAGAGGAAAACTGCAATATCATGCATCATGCGCCAAGAGAGTGTGACTCCCTTGAGGGAAGAAGCAATATCTTTTCTTGGGTGTTTTGTGTGTGTGTGTTTGTTTTTTTTAGTGGCAGGGGTCATCCAGACTAAAGCACAGTGGCTCTATCATCGTAGCTCACTGCAGCCTCAAACTCCTGGGCTTAAGTGGTCCTCCCACGTCAGCCTCCCAAGTAGCTGGCACCACACCACACCCACCACGCCCAGGTAAGCAGTATCTTTTTGAAAGACAAATGAAGACATTCTGGTGTCTCTTTCCTTATAAGGACACCAATCCCAACATAGGGGGCTCCACCCTCATGATCTCATCTAAACTTAACTTCCCTGAGGCCCCACTCCCTAATACCATCATTTTGGGGGTTAGGGTTTTGACATATAAATTTGAAGGTGGGGGGGCAATATAAACATTCAGTCTATAACTTTTCTCAAAGGAAAAAAGCAGCAGCCTGCCTCCTAGAAGCCACATACATGGAAAACCAAGGGACTTACTCCAACCCCTCGAACTTGTTTGTTGGATTTGCACAGTATATGATAAAAGTTCGATTAATTGGCCATCATTTTTTTAAAAAAATTTTTTGATATATAATAGTTGTACATATTTTAGGGGTACATGTGATATTTTGATAGCTCTATATAATGTGTGACAACCAAATCAGGGTAATTTATCTTTTCTTTGTGTTGGAAACATTACAATTCTTCCAGCTATTTTGAAATACACCATAAGTTATCATTAACTATAATTTTCCTTAAGTACTACTGAATATTAGAACTTATTCCTTCTATTTCACTGTATTTTTGTTGCCCCTCTTTTCAAATGTGGGGATCTCATACAAAATCTGGATTCTCAGATTCTTTTGGAAAACTTTGTGAAAGCTGCTAATGCCGAGAGATGAAGTCACTTACATCAGATCCAAACCAAAGCCGAGCTGGTAGGTCATGAGGGCAGGCATCTCATGCTTATGTGTCTGAGATAAGAGCTATTACGAAGACTCTTGGAAGGTCCTTATGCATGTATAGCTATAATAGGAACTATTACAAGAATTCTCTCACAGGCTGGGCGCAGTGGCTCACGCCTGTAATCCTAGCACTCTGGGAGGCCAAGGCGGGAGGATCGCTTGAGGCCAGGAGTTTGAGACCAGCCTGAGCAAGAGCAAGACCTCATCTCTACCAAAAAATAGAAAAAATTAGCTGGGTGTAGTTGTATGCACCTGTAGTCCCAAGCTACTCAGGAGGCTGAGGCAGGAGAATCACTTGATTCCAAGAGTTTGAGGTTGTAATGAGTTGTGACGAGGTCACTGGACTCTAGCCGGGGTGACAGAGCAAGACTCTGTCTCATAAAAAAAAAAGACTTCTCTGACAACACAACAAAAAATTCTAAATAAGTTGGTTCTATGAAGACATCTCCCTAGCAACAATCAGTATGACAGTGCATAGTCACCAGTTCCTGCAATAAGCCCGTGACTAATGAACTCTGTTTCAAGACAGCCTGTGTGAACTTCTCCTTTTTGCCTTTAAAAATCTTCCCCTTGTCAACCTCTTTGGACATGCCTCTGATCCATCATAGGCGTGCAAGTCCTGGATTATGAGGCCCTGCTCAATCTCAAATCAACGCATTTATTTTGAGAGCCACTCTCTCTGTGGCTATTGTAGGTTGACAGTTTAAAGAATTGGGAGCACTAGAACTGCACTCCTTCATGGCAACAAACGGCTCACGCTGAATCGTTATCAAACTCAGCCTCTCCAGTCATTTATTTTACCCGACTCTGTCTGTAAGACATTTGAGTTATAATTTTTACAACGTGTTAGGAATAAGATTTAATAATGAGGTAGTGACGGAGCAAAAGTTAAGACCCTGGATCCTCACCCTGTCCATTGTATCTCTTCAAATTTGTTTGACACATGCCAGTTTCAGGGAGTCCTTGGAATTCTTATTCTCATTGGAAACTCCCCATAGGCCAGGGGCAACCTATCAAATGGTGGATGTTTCTTCCATACCTTGTCTCCAAGGAAGTCCTTCGGTGCACACAAAGCTAGCCAAGCCAGGATCATTTCACATCTGGCTGCACGGGAAGGCAGCTAATCCCTTTCATATGAGTTGACCCAGGGCACCTTCAAACATACTCACACAGACTCATCAGCATTTCACGGGTCCTGTGCCCATCAAAAACTTCTCATTTCTTCCTTCCTCTCCACATGACTGCTCTGCCACTTTGTGGCACTCAAATATCAAAACAACAGCAAAATGGCAGACTGTCAAATCTGGTCCTGAGTCTGGGCTCACTGCAACACCAGATGCTTCTGGTCACCTGGGAAATCACTGCGACAATAGCTGCATAGCAAGTTCAAGGTCGGAGTAAATCCTTGGCAAATGCTGCAAAAGTAGAAATTCTCGGCAGCCGTTTAAATAATTTATAACAGCAGGATGTATGTCTGCTTGAAAAGTAAGACATAAGATTTCATGTGAGCGACATTTCCCTATTATGTCATGGAGGGTAAGGCCATTGGATATTTCTGAACAGAAGGAAATACGATGGAGTGGTGATGATCCAGTCCAAATCCCTGCCTTTTATTCTGACCCTGCTCATCCTCTGTCATTGACTACAATGGAAGGTTCTGGCAGGTTAGGAAGCCTTAAGTTAATGCTACACACCATATTTCAGCAAGGTATGATTTTATGTCCAGAAAAAAAAATGCTGTTATTAATTTGAGGAAGACAGAAGGAAGACACTTGGGGCCAACGCTCCATTGCCTGAAAAGCAGACATCCTAGTGGGGCTAATTTTCTTTTCTAAAACTTTGCCTTTAAATCTGGGAAGAGCCAGAGCCCCACTCCATTCTCACAGCTCTGACTCACGCTGGAGGCACAGTGATTCCCAGCTGATGCGGAAGACAAGGAAATTAGCTATGCAGGGAACCTGGGCCCCTTCCACTCAATAGGACTTCACACACTTAAAAACAAATCACACATCATGATAAAACCACCAGCGCTAGCATTTACACAACGCTTTACTAATTCTAAACAGCTCTTGATTGTATATCAAATTTTTAAATTATCATGACAACTACTACAGACAAAAACTACTTTGGTAAAAAAAATAAGGAAATGCCAGTTTTTACTAGTCATTGGACTTACTCATCATTTGACTTCGTCAAAAGTCAACCAAAAAGTCTAAGACAAATGTAACGTTGGTTGGTTTTATTAAATTTCTTTCATCTTATCTATTAAATTTTCATCACTTAATTTTTTCATTATAGAAGCCTTGCTTATAACTATAGAATTTTAAACTCATATAATATACAGGGGTCAATAAAAACATCCAAAACTCTTACCACATAGAGAGAGGATTTGTTTGTCTTTGGGGGTATTTCTTTCCAATTTCTTTTACATAGTTTAGATATGGTTATATCTATAGTTGTATATACTAATTTTTTCACTCAACATTTTTGGGTTCAGAATATTATTCTGTTGATGGCTTCATTATATTTTATTTATTCATCCTCCTCTCTTGAGCATTTAGGTTATTTCCAATGTTTTTCTATTAAAGTAATGTGTAGTATGCATCCTTTTATAAAAATCTTCATATGCAATTCCATTTTTAGGTAAAGTCTAGAAGGTAGAATTTAAAGGTTTACAGTTAAGAATTTCATTTCTTTTTAAATTTGTTCAATGTAAAGAACTTTTCAAATATCTTCAATATTTATTACTAAATTGCTTATCTAAAATAAGACTTGTCGATTAATTGTTCTGCATTAACTTTATTTTTCAAAATCTTTGCTAATTTAGACACCTCAAAAAAATTTCATTGTTTTAATCTGCAAAATTACTATGAGGTTAGGATTTTTGCACATTTTTTGTCATTTTTATTTTTCTAGGAATTATCTAATTTTGTCCTGCCTGCAAATTCATCAATATTTGCTGTTTTCATCATAACTTCATATTGTATTAGAATTTATATTGTATTAGAAATAAATTTAATAAGGAAAGTCCCCAGTTATCACTCTTCACTTTCAAATACTTCATAACAATTATTTCCAGATGACCTTTACAATAATTTCATCAATTGTTCTTGTTGTTGTTAATTAAATTCTATTGAGATTTTGATTGGGCTTTCAATAAACCTAACTTAGAAGTTCAATTAAGACTTCTTTAAAGTATCCAGCCTTCTTGTCAAGAACATAGTTTCCATTTCCTTAAGTTTTCATTTATATCTCAGTAAAATGCTAGATTTTTTTATTACAAACTTTTTAAAAACCAATCCCTGGGCATTTTATATGTTGAGGCCTATTGTCAGTGGAATACTTTTCAATTATTTTTTTCTTTATAGTCATTGATAGTATTTTGGAAAACTATTGATTTGTAAGCGTCTATTTTGTAACATAGGAGTAGATTACAAAATACAATTTTGAATCCATTTTCTTGGGCTTTCTAGATATACAATCAAATTGTCCATAAATAATATCTATCTTGTCATTTCCAATAACTATACAAGTTATTTTTAGGTGCTGATTTGTTGCTGAATATAATTGCAAGAATAAAATACAATTTCAATACTGAATATAATTTCAAGAATGATTTTTACTACCCACTTTTGTGGACTATTTTCTGCAAATTGCTTTACAGAAGCTTCAACAGTTTATTCTATGCTGGTCAGATGCCTTTAGACCTGGATATCCTAGTTCAAGAGGCCTAGCAACAAATGGAAACAGGCTTAGAACAGTCCAAGATGGACTCAAGACCTTTGAACCCACATTAGATGACAAATAGCTGAAGAAATTACAGCTGCTTATTCTGGAGAGTAGAGACTCACTGGAATATGATGAAACAAGAATTTTTATTAAAACAAGCATTCGACATGTTGCATAGTGTTTCCAAAGAGAAGACCTAAGAACAGGCTGCATGACCAATTTTTGGTCAATGTAAATAATTCTAGTTAAAAAGCAACACAAAAAAATGATAAATGCTTGAGGCGATGGATATCCCAATTACCCTGATTTGATCACTACACGTTGTATGCTTGTATCAGAATGTCACAACTATCCCATAAATATGTACTACTATTATGTATCCATAACAATTAAAAAAATTTGAAATATCTGATGAGGTAGGTGCAATTCTGGAGGACACAGCATGGATAAATGTTGAGGATATAAAATCTTGAGTCAGACTATCTGTGTTCATTATCCCCTGACCTTGGGTTAAGTCTCTTAACTTTTGTGACTATTTCCTCTGCTATAAAATGAGGATAATAATACCACCCATCTCATTTATGAGTATTAAAAAAAAAAAAAGCAAGTGGCATCCTTTGGTAGGAAGAAGACCCTCCTATAAGAGAAGTACTCAAAACATAGGGTCAAGGATCTGTCGAAGTCTGATAGGGGGTTAGACTAGAAGACCTGTAACATCTCATATTACTCCATATGCCACATTTCTATAATCCACTTCAGGAGCCTCTAGACTGCCTGGCACAAGAATGTTTACTAAAATTCATTTAAATGCAAATAGAAATTGTATATCAAAACAGCCTCATTATTTTTGTAGATCGACCTTTTAGTAAGTATAGCCTAATATTTGAACATATAAAATACATTTGTATGAATATAAAAAAGGAAAATACTTTCTCCAATTACTCCCATCTGCAACCTTGGACTAATCAACAAATATTTATTAGAATGGGCAAAAAACATCAACATATACTACATAGAAAACAGAAACAAGTAAATATGCAGGGAAAAGTATCACCATGAAACGTTTTCTCATCCTTTTCACCCTATTGCAAAAGACTATTTATGTTTAAACATTAATTGAATTTCCAAACAGATACTGCTATCAGGGTGTATGCTATTTAAGATTCATACTTTTCATTTCCTCACAAAGAAACCTCTTCAGGAAATAGGTAATGAAAGCTCTGTTGAATGTCTTTCTCATTCAAGATTAATGTTCGAACTGTATCTTCTTACATTCCCAAAATATCCCTAAGCAGTCTCTGCCCAGGCAAACACCCTAGAACCAAATAAGAGCAAAATGCTTATAAGACAGCAACCTGCTGAGAAGTGATTGATGATATATGGTCCTTCCTTGACCTCGCCTAAGGGATTTAGGTATAATTTTCCACATCATATTTAAATATTTTCCCCGCAGTTCTTATGACCCTTTGTAATTAATGTTACCATTCCCTAATCGATTGGTGTCAAAGTTAATAATTTACCAAAGAAGTACAGAAGTATGACATATTTTACAAAGAAGACATGGCCTAATTCTTATGTGTCAGTTTTGATGTACCTGTGGCAGTTGGTGATCCTGTGATCCCAGGAGTGGCAACGGAAAACAGCCCGAGTGGCCGCTGCAACAGTGAGTTCATGATGGAAACAAGAAACTCCGTTGTCCCTCAGTGGAAATTTTTGGAGTGTTCTCTTCTCCTCCAACACAAAGCAATATTCTAAAACTGTGGATTGATATGAAATGAAAGATAGAAAGAAAAGCTCTGTTCTGAAAAACAAAACCCGGAATGAATAAGTCATGGCGATCCTTTACCTCCCCTGACAGCCTAACACCCAGGTGCTGAGTGATGGGACAGAGAGTGACATCTATTGTTCAGAAAGGTTTATGGGCAGGATCCACCAGCCTCGCTGAGCAGATTGTGCATTTGGCCCATGAGCCAAGGGTGACCTGTCTCCCGTGGAGGAGCGCACCAGAGCCCCTGAGAAGGAGCGATGGAGGCTCCTAACATTCAGCTGCTCAGAGTTATCCAGGAAATGCAGGCAGAGATCAACATGCTGGAGAAAGAGAACCAAGCGCTCCGGCTGAAACTGACTTCAAGTAATCAGAGAGCCTTGGGCTCAGGGGGAGAATCGGGAGATGAAAGGGAAGAAGAAGCACCTGGACATTGCCCAGCAACACTTCCTGGGGCCATTTCCACCGACTCAGCAGCACCAGCTGTGCAGGAACAACAAGGTACTCAGGCCCATGGTTCTTCGGGGCTGTGCCCATCTTTACAAATAGCCCCTTATAGTAGGTTCATTGTGCCCAGCACGTAACTGCAGAGTTTGGTAATAACAGTGGTGGGTTTCATCCTGTCCTCCTGGTGGATTAGCTTTGAATCCCTAGACAAAATTTTCTTTAGCATCTTCAAGCAACATATTTTAGCAATGTTAAACTACTTCCATATATGCCAGAAGGATAAGAATGACAGGTTTGTGGAAGTCAGTCACATGAGTAACAATGTGGGCCAGATGTGATGGCACACACCTGTAATCCTAGCACTTTGGGAAGCCGAGGCAGGAGGATCGCTTGAGGACAGGAGTTCGAGACCAGCCTGAGCAACATAGTGAGATCTCATCTATACAAAAAAATTAAATTAGCTGGGGGCATAGCACGCACCTGTAGTCTCAGGTAGTAGGAGGCTGAGGTGGGAGGATCACTTGAGCCCAGGAGTTCAAGGCTGCAGTGAGCTATGATTGGGCCACTGTACTACAGCCTGGGTGACAGAAAAAGACTGTGTCTCTAAAAAAAAAAAGAAGAAGAAGAAGAAAGAAAAGAAAATGTGTTTTTTCCTCTTTGACTTTAACCATTGAAATGCTGCATAGCAGAACACTGGCTCTGTGTATGTCAGATGGAATGCTCACTTATTAAGCTGGAACAGTACTCCCCAAGAGGTGAGTGTATGGCTACCAGAGTCAGACAGAGGTGCTTGCCAGTCATTTGTCACCCAGCCAGTTGACTCTGTGGTAGTTATTAAATCTCTTGAATCTTTGTTTTCTTCATCTGGAAGTGTTTCCGTACCTATCTCACCTGGTTATGAGGATTAACTGTCGTAATATGAACTAAGAACCTAGTATTGCACTTGGCAAGTGCACAACAAATGGCAGATATTGTTTCTTATCCATGTTTTATAAAGAACCTTACTGTCCTATATCAATGTATGTTGCACATAATTCAAGCCACTATACAGATGGAAGACTTCAAGACACAGCATCAATGTTTGATATATTCTAAAAATCAAATCTCCCCCCTTTTATGGGAATGACTTTTTTTTCTTAAGACAGAAACTCACTATGTCACCCTGGCTAGAGGGCAGTGGACTCATAACTCACTGTAACCTCAGACTCCTGGGCTCAAGTGATCCTTCTGCCCCAGCCTCCCAAGTAGCTGGGACTACAAGCACATGCCACGCACCTCACTAATTTTTCCTATTTTTTAGTAGAGATGGGGTCTCTCTCTTGCTCAGGCTAGTCTCAAACTCCTGAGCTCAAGAGATCCTCCCCCCTCAGCCACCCAGAGTGCTGGGATTACAGGCGTGAGCCACCACACCGGCCTGGGAAAGACTTTTCACTGTGAAGGTTATACACAAGGTCAGAAATCAGCAGAGCGAGAAACACATTCTACATTTGAATTGTCAGTAATTGCCTACACACAACATATTCAAAAAAATGAATATACATAATTAAATACTCAAAACTTAGCATCCGTCAAAGGCTTTAGGCAATACCATTGAGAGGTTCTGAACAGCTTGACAATGGAACAGGTTGTATTTACCAGTTGGTCCTCTCTGTTAGAGATGTTTCTCTCTAGTGTGGGACCCTCAAAGCTAAAAACAAAGTCTTTTCTCTTTTTGTAAATACAACGCTACATCTGAGTAGTTCCGTCTGCTGGTTATTGAATAAAACTGTAAAAGAGTGACCTATAAGGAGGCTAGACATTTTCCTGATTGAAATACAAGAAAGACATGGACATTTGTAATATATCTTTACTCAAGGGTTTCTCAACCTCTGCACTATTGACATTTGAGACTGTATAATTCTTTATTGTGGAGGTCAGTTTGGGGCATTGTAGGATGTTTAGCAGCTTCTCTGGCTTCTAACCACTAGATGCTGTGGTACCCACACCTCCCTCTCCAGTATGTCCAGTTATGACCATCAAAAATGTCTCCAGATATTGCCAAATGTTGCCTGGGGACAAAATCATACACACATAGCAACCCCCCCTGCCCCATTGAAAACAACTGCCATCCTCCAAAGGTAAATAACACTCCTTCAAATATATTTTCTATGATCCTAATAAGAAAGTAGTAGATCTCTGCCCTATTTTAAAACAAGTATTACACTTGTTCAAAGAACAAAAAGTATTGCTCTCTAAACTCTTAGCATCTAAACATCCTCAAGCTTAGAGGAGGTTAGAATATTAACAAGAGCTACACACACAATTGATATCAGACTTCTCCAGCGTATGGGTGGTAACTTCCAACACGAATTTTAGCATTAAGTGTGAGAAGGACTGGTGAAAAACATTTGATGAAATTTGGGGAACACTTGCTAGTTGCACCAATAAAACACAAAAAGACATGTGATTTAAATTTGTGCTTGGGAGCCCAGTTGAGTTACTTTAAATGATATCTGTCTGTTTCGTAAATGTGATGTGCTATTATTACAAGAGCAAATGACATAAGGAGGAAGAACATTGGCCTGAGCGTGAAGCACCAGGGTTCTATTGCCATTTTTGTAAGAGTTGTTCAACAGTGGGCTGATCACGTAATATTTCTGATCTTGATATCCTCATGTAAAAATGAATGGATTCAGCCAAACGTCTTATAAGGTCTATTCCAACTGCAAAATTCTATGATTCTATGAATGTAACTTGCTTTTATGATCACTCTCTTCATCTGTAAAATGGGGATAGTGACAGAATCTATATCTCATAGGACTGTTGAGAAGATTAAATGAGATAGCGCAAGTAAGATGCAACATAAGTTATTCAGTAGCAGTGTCATAATATCATTGGCTAGCTCAGAAAAATATTACTATTTGACTTAGCCATAACTGTTTATTAGTATGTTTAATTAATATATCACCAACAGCAATTCAATCATAGAAATCTGCTACCAGAAAGGAACTTTAGAGATTAGCCAGTAGAAACTTCCTTACTTTACAGCTGAGAAAACAAAACCCAGAGAGATTAAGCAATTTATCTAATCCTTTTTGGAAAAAAACAAAAACAAAACCTAAAAGCTGTTTTGTGAGGAGGAATGATGTAAAATCAGGAGTATGAGTCTCACTTTAAGAAAGGGAACAGTTGGAGAGGACCTGGAAGCGAATCACTCAGCTCTATAAGTTTTTCCATTTGTTGTATATGCAGTGACACAAAATGAGGCTTTCTGAGAGTGGAGAATCCTGCTTCCCCTCCAGGCACCTGAGGACACAGAGCTGTGCCACAGCTCAGGGACACAGCTGCTTGGTGATAAAATATAATGAGAATGCAGAGTGCCTGCTCAGAATGAATCCTTGCTGCATAGATGCACATGGAAACATCCGCAATAGTGTAGAAGTATTTGGCAGATGTGAAATCTAACCAGTGCTTTCAGGGATATTCCCCCACCTCTCCTGCCCTGCACAACCTCGCCTTGGGACTATTAGGAAAGAGGCAATTTGCAGCAGGGAAGATAAAAGAAACAAGTCTTCACAGGTAACCCCCAGCACTGCCAGACCTCTGATTCTCTTCAATCTGTTCGTATTCTTTGCTGGCAAATAAACTGCGTTTGGCAGTGACCTTTGAAATTGTTCTAAGGACCCTGGGATGTTGTGTTGAATATCGTTTCCCTTGTTAATGAGAAACTAAATGATACAGACTATTTGTTACCCAGCGAGATGAACAAAGAGTCTTTTTGCTAATCAGTCCCAAATTAAGTGTTGGTCCCAAATAAAAACAAACTTAAGGATTTTTAAGATCATCAGCGAAATCCCCTCTGTTGTGTTTCCCTACAATTCAGTATCAAGAGATTGTTTTGTAATCCTTTTAAACAGAAACTTACAAATCCGTTTTTAGATAATTATAAAAGTTATATACCATGGCCAAAGGGAGCATTTAAAGATAATTTATGAATAACAATTTGCAGTGAAGCACTTCAGATAGATTTGAACTTAAACTCCCCCAAGACTCTTGCCTACAATTCAGTCTTCTGTTCTTCCAAACTATACAAAGCCAAGGCAGCCTCCACTTTTTGCAATGGCCACGATAATTTTGTCTGCTTTCTGCAGACATGGGCAGTCAACGCAAACAAGAAGTAATTGTGGTCACTCTCAAAACCTAGCCACAATGCAGGGCTTGTGTACACCTCCTCGCCGGTGAACGGCAACACTGCGGTGTAAAAGAGCAAAGACTCCACAAACGTTTGTTCATAAAGTGCTCCAGAAAATGAAAAGCAACCATGATGCCAGCCAGCATTAGCCTCGTGGGTAATAACTGGATGTCCAAGTAGAGTCTGACAGGCCCCAGGTCACGGAGTTAGCAGTGTTAGAGCTGAGGTTCAGACACACCCACCCCCCTACAACAAAGCTCTTTTAATCCAGGTGCTTTAGTTACAAAGAACAGAGATTTGATTGACCTCAAGGAAAGAGTTTATTGGAAGACACTCGAACAGAAACAGAATGGGAAGCCATCAGAAATGAAAGCCATAAATCTCTCCATCTGCCGCAGGGGCACTTGAATGTCCCCCACACAGCATCTTTGCTTCTTGCCAGGAGTCCTGTTTGCTTTCATCTCCCATTTGACAGGCTTCCTCATAATGACTGTCCCCACTGAAGCCAAGACATGCAATCACGGGCCCGTTAGCAGTGACCAGTTAAATTACTGTGGCCATTCAGCTGAACAGACACTGTGGACAAGCCTGTTCTTCTAGAATCACGAGTGAGGAGGCCATCAAGAACTGATATCTCTAGAAGATTCATGTTCTTCCAACTTTAAGGTCTTAGTTTATCATCTGTATATGTCTAGGCCCCGGTTCTGATGCTATATACTTGGAAAGGTCTTCCCTGACCACACAACTGAAATAGCCTCCAAAGCCCTTCCTGTGTCTGTCTGTCTGCCCTTGTCCTCGTCTGCCTTATTTGCCTTCCTAGAATCTATTACTCCCTGAATTATATCATACATTGTTTGTTTGTTGATTGCCTGTCTTCCACATGAAAAGGTAAGCTCTGCACAGGCAAGAATTGTATATTGTTCACTACTATATCCTCATCTCTTAAAAAAAGGCCTGGCACATGGTCAGCACTCAATTAACATTTGTAAAATGAATCAATGAATAGATATCTTTTATGTAAAAAAGTACTGAAAAAACAATAGTTGTGTTAGTTTCAGTAAAGTACTATCATCATAATTTTCCATTCAGGGGTGTCATTAAGGATAGGATTATTTTTAAGTTGAATTTTGTGTCTTCTATACAGGCAATATCATGATTGTTAGACGGTATTCCATTTCCTCATCAGTTCATTCACCTGCTGTAAATGATCCCTGGAAAGCTGGGAAAAGACATCCAAATAGCAGAATTCTAGAAGCTCAGGGAACACTTAAATCACTGGCATGTTCTTCAATTAAGAAGCAAGACAATGAAAAAGAGCTATTTGCAGCAGATTCTGTTGCCAGCAGCAGTGCCAGCCAAAGAGCTTCTCCTGAACATGTTTTTGGTTGCAGGTAATGTACAATATGCCTCGGGTTAGTTTTATAGCCAGGTCCTGAGATGGTGACTGAGACGTTTCCCTGGATAAGTAAAGTCTTATCTAGTGAAGGAAACAAAACCAAACAGTATATGAGATCAAACTATTTTCCATCTCACTTATGTCCATTTCAGGAATCAAAAGAAACAAACATATTTGAGGTCAAGTGGCACCCTATAGTAGATGCCTCTACTAGAGTGGAAAACGTCAGTAATTCATTTATTCATCAAGCATTCATGATCATACTCTGAGCTAGGCACTGGTGATACCAGATTCAGCAAAAAGAAGCCATTGTATTTAGTGACAAAGACACACATGTAAACCGACCACTACAAGAAAGTGTGTGTCAGAGAGAAGGCACAGTTACCCTAAACGGGGGTCCTCAAACTTTTTAAACAGGGGGCCAGTTCACTTTCCCTCAGACCATTGGAGAGTGCGCACTGTGGGCCTGGGATGAGTCGGCTGCTAAGCAGGACAGACAGCAGCTGCAAAAACACCCAGAGAGCCGGATAAATGTGCTAGGTGGCCCATATGTGGCCTGTGGGCCGAACGTAGTTTGAGGACGCCAGCTCTAAGAGCTGAATGCAGAATTCCTCTTAGAGAGAGAACCGTTGCTCTGGAGGCAGGTGCTTTCATGGGCTTTGGAGGAGATTTAACAAAAAAAAGGACCCTTTAGGCATATCCTAAAAGGGTCAAGAGACAAAGAGAAAACTAACTAACCTGTTCTCTAAAACACATGAATTGATATGAAGGGACTTAGGAGCAGCCTGAGGACCAGAGGGATGTGAGACAACAGCTGAGAGACAGACTGGGGGGTCTTTAAGAGGCAACGTGGCCAGTGGAGAGTATAGAGTCAGGGCCTGTGTCAGGGCAAGACCACCTAACATCATGCGTAACTCACCTGCACCACCATGCTGGAGGGTGGCCTCCCCTCCCCCACACTCCACATAACTACTTTCCAACTCCCACTCAGGCCCCGATTCTAGCAAAGCGTCTGCACAGTCGTCTTGCGTGAGAAGGAGTAGGAAAATCAAGGAAAGGGGGTCTGGGTTTCATGATTAGCTTATGACAGGGAAGAGAAAGTGGAAAAATAGAGTTGTTGAGAGAGTGAGTGAGTCATCTAAATCAGCAGTGGCAGGAAATCAAATCAGGGATAACCGTAAGTAACAGGCCTGTAGGAATGCTAATAATATTGGAACGAGCACTGGACTTCCCACAGGGATGTGGGATACAGAGGTTGAGCCAGTTTTGTTTGAATCCCAAGACACAGGATGAAAACTGTGTTTCACTTGTGCAAAGTTCTGTTATAAGAACAGAGGGAGAAACCCGAGTCACAAAGGACAGCTGGATTGAGTCAGGCAAAGAAAAATGGAAAAGTCGTCCCAAGTAAAATGAAACAGACATGAGACTAGAAGAAGCCATGATTCGGGGAGAAGGGAATAAGGGTGGAGAATTGAGCAGGATCCATCATAAAAGGCCTTTCGTGGAATGCTAAAGACTATGCACATTATCTTGTAATTATTGGAAAGCTAGTCAAAAAAGGTCTTTTACAATTTTCAAAATGCAGAAACATTCAGAAACTAAATGTCACAGACACTAATGCATTCATCTGCAAAAGCTTTGTCATATTTGCTTCAGATGTTTTTATATATCAAAGAAATATTAATACAATATTTCTAATAAAGAGGAAGGTCTTATATTTCTTTCATCCCATCCTCTCCAGAAGCAAGTGCCTTCATGAATTTGGTTTCTATCTTTTCAGTCTAGGGTTTGTATACTTTTACGACATACATTCATTCATTCATTCATTCAGCAAATACATTATAGAGAGGGTATCGCATGCTGAGCAGGAATCTAGGCCCTGCGGATACAGCAGGAAACAAAATGGTCACAAATCCCTGCCCAGGTGGAGCTTATTTCTTTGTAACATAATAATCAATAAATATGAAAACCCGTAAAGTTTATATTATCTTAGATGCTGTGAAGTACTAAAGAGAACAATAAAGCAACACAAAGGGAAAGAAGGGTTAGGGGAGCACGCACTGATGATGCATCTGATACCCTGGCCAGAAACTGCCTCTCCAGGTGAGTAAAGAAGGAGAGAGAGACAGGAATCCCCACAACTGCTGAGGGGACAACCCCTCAGGCATTAAGAACAGCAGATGCAAAGGGCCCAGGTGGGAGCAGGACTGGTGTGTTCAGGAAAGCCAGGGAGGCCGGTGTGATGAGTGAGCGAGCCAGAGAGCCAAGGGTGGCCTTCCACTCTCTTCCGGGATTTTATTCTAAGCGAACTGGGATGGGTAACATCCTCTTTTTATTGCAAAAACTTATATATCTTGTTGGGAGCCCTGTTGTGAAAAGACTGTAAGAGAATAATACCGAAAACAAGGAGACCAGATTGAAAGCTATACAAATAATCTAGGCGAGATGCGATCATTTCTTGGCCAAAGGTGCTAACAGCGGATGTGGTTTCTTAATATGTTTTGAAGGTGGAGCCAACAAGATTTGTTTACAGAGCAAACGTGGGACATGCCAACAAGAAATGAACGCCCAACCATTGGGTTCCAGTGGCCATGTGTCTTCAAAGAAGGAAGACATAAGAAAGGCAGAAATATGTCCTTTACCTTTAAAATTATATATATATACATCTGAAGCTATATATCTGAAGAGATATATATACCTTCAGTTTTATAAAAGCACTAATTGTTCATTGTAAAAAAAAAAACTTGCAATTACAAAATATAAATGCAATATACAAGGTAGCAAGTACAAAAAGGAAAACCCTCCATAATCCAACTATCTGAATAACTACTATTTAGATTTTGATGGGTAATTTGTGTCTACATATTTTAAAATTGTACAGGATATATATTATAACGTTTTATTTTTTGCACTTAAACCATTACATGCTCACAGACCTACAATGCTAACTGAGAATTAGAGTGCTGTTAGTTTTTCCATTTCAGCTTATGTTATTGTCTATGACAGTTAAGGAACCTAGCCAGCATTTATAATGTATTATTTTTCTGAAGCAGAATGTTTTCCAACTTCCAAGCTGCCAACTAGTAAACTATTTAGAACACAATCCATTTCTAATGTGGAAGTTAGTTTAATTAGAAAAACTGAGCCAATTTCAGGATTATATTTAAAAAAGAAAGTCAGTATTGGCTTAAAATCAATGGCTGTATTGGCATAAAATCCACTAGATACAGATAACTATTGAGTAAGAATTAAGGGTGTATTTTTTAATTTTTATTTTGTCTTTTATGTTCTCAAGAATTAATTAGTAAAGTAACATGTCATGACATTATTCTCTGATTGTTTGGGAAATTATCTACTTACTAATGGCTTCCAAAGAATTTTACAGAAACTTATAGAGAACCAATTTGTTTAAACTGGCTTTTAAATCATATCAGACATCGTACCTAATTTCCTTGTGAACTTTTCCATTATTATGCCCAGAAAGCACTTTACAGAATAATGTCAATATTGATATCTCTAAGAATCAAAGCTCTCCAGAAACTAGAGATATGATTTTAATTTTTCTTTAACTTTGACATAGAAATCCAATGTTTTTCTCCTGTGTTTTAAAAAAAATCTCAGGCTGTTGACAAAGTTAGGAACAAGGATCCCTGTCAACAGTTAAAATTAGAAATGCTGTTTTAATCAGTTTACTGATAGAAGAAACCAAATACATTACAATAAACATATGATCTCCTTTTCAAACTCAACATGGTTAAGAAGCCAGCCTCTGGAATCAGGTGGCTAAAACCCCATCTCCATCATTTACAAATAATGAGGGCCTTGGGAAATGTTATTAGGTTGCAGTAGTTCACTCTTCTGTAAAAGGGGAATCATAATAGCAGTTGCCTCATAATTGTGAAGAATAAATGAGATAGTTGAGTGAATGCTTACCAAGTGGCAGTGGTTATTATCAGAGTTTTATGGATCCCAGTGTATGGAGGCACTGGCCTGCTTTCCTCCCAGAAGAAGGTGCAGATGTGTTTTCTAAGATACAGGCCACTAAATGCAATTCAGTGAAATTATGACCTTATCTACTAAAAAAAAAGGAGAACAAAATTGAAGAAACAGCAATCATTTTAAACTCTGTTCTTTAGACTGATTCCTAAGAGCAGTTTCTCTTGGTTTATGTCAAAATTCTATATAACAACTTTGGAAGTAAAAGAAGTGAGCAAAATGAAAGGTATAATCCTTCAGATTACACTGGGCCATTGCTCTTGCTCCTTTGTTCCCTTTATTGTTCAGGCACAATGGATATTCAGTCAACTCATAGTCAAAAGAGACAGATTTATCTGGATTATAAAATAATTGCCTCAAATTTCTGCTTTACTTCAGCTGAAGAGGTTTGATGTGAGAGACTCTTTACCTAAGAGTGAGATAGTCTCCAACTCTAAACTTCAAGCTCATAATCAATCCTCAGACATACAGATCCTCCCTGAAGAGTTTTACATTTTCCTTTTATCAGTACCATTCCTTGGGCTTAATTAAAAGGTCAATTCCAATATATATTCTTACATTATTGTTGAACAACTTAACAAAGAAAAGGATTATGATACATTTTAAATGAACTTTTAACACTGTAGGCAGTCTGTGGTGATTGGGGGGAAAAAACGGTAAATGTTCTGTATAAAAATCTCACTAAAAAGTCTTATTTTTCTTCCCCTTATTTTCCTTCCTGTAGCGACAAGATAAAGACAGTCAGTTTCCTGTTACCCAAGGATGTGTCTTCGTATTCCAAAATTTCCAGTTCTTTGAAATACTCACCAACTCAGACCACAAACCAGCTAAGTATCATTGCAGAATAGGATGGGTGAGTTGGTGAAATATAAGAAACAGTTGATTCCCAAGAGATGGGAGCACCAAGGCCTAGCCAGTTCCTACCCCTGCAAAAGACTCTAGCAAGAAGTCCAATAAGACACACAAACACTCAATGTCAGACCAATGGATTTGTTCAGCCAAGGAATAGAAGCGATCACTTTTTGTTGTTGCTGAATATTAAGGACTGGTGTGTGTGCAGTGGCTGTTGTCTATACAACATGTGAACATTAAATGTGATTGTGTGCTAAGTGTCCAGTCAAGGGGTGGGGAACCTTTTCATTTTGGAAGGCTGCATTAATTTAGCTATAATCAAATAAGGTCTTATTCAAGAAACTTCAATTAGATATGCTTAAAATGTATATTATTTTGTAAATATCTAATTACTATGTACTTAATAATTTCAAAAAAATGAAATTTGTTAATTTTAAAGTTAACTAACCTTTTAATGACTTTGTTGTGTCTGCTTTTCATTGTAAAGCATTTGAGTATTTGGTTACAGCATGGAGGTAAGCAGTTTCAGTTGATTCTCTAGATGAATATCATTCATTTGGGCACTTTACGGGCATCTTTATTTGGTTAAGTAGGAGAATTGGAGATTCACAGCAACAAGTGGCTACAAAGCAAGAAAGCATTCTTCTGGCACCTTGCTTAAGGCATGGGTATTCTACTGCATTTTTCCATATTTCAACTGGATTCTTCTTAGCATCAAATAATCACTTTAAAATGTCATCTACTGAGAGTTCAATCAATTCTATCTGTATTTCTTTAGGTGCCTTGGTAATATAATTAGATGAGGCTGAAATGCTAATTTCAGTGTGATGTCATGATTCTCAAAGTCAGTGAAGCTTTCATTGTATTCTCCAATTAATAGGTCTATAACAGCTGTGTATTCTTCAAATGATTTGCATATATCGTCCTGCTCATCGATAACCTTTGCTAACTGGGGAAAATGTTCATCTGAAATTTCCTTTTCAAGAAAGGTGTTTTGAAAAAAAAAAGAGAGCTTTTTTCAAAATGCATGTATTTTTTTTGCCATATATCAAATGTAGACTTAGTTTTACTTTGCAAAGAAATATTCAAGTCATTTTTTATTTGACATGATATTACACAGAAATGCTGCATTTCTATAGAAATCTCCTTTCAATAATTCACATTGCTGATTCTGTCCTTCATAAAATTTAACTATCTGTTCTCGCAGAGATAAAATTTTGGCTAACACCTGCCCTTGCAATAGCCAACACACTTTAGAATGATACCACAAATACACACTGAATACGTCATCATTCAGCTTTAGCATGCAAGAAACTGACAATGCCATGTTGCCTTTGCAAGGATATAGTTAACAATACTTATGACTCATTGCAAAATGTCACTTAAAATAGTAGCTTTAGCACAGAGATTTTGCTGATGCAAGATACAATGAAAGAAATGATAGGATCTGGACCTGTTTTTTTATCTGTGCAATAAACCCTTCATGTTTTCCTGTCATGGAAGGTGCACCACCTGTACATACACCCACTAAATTTACCAAATTCAGTCCAGCTTCATGCCATTTATCTTGAAAGTTATTGAAAATATCTATGCCCCATGTTCTGTTCACAGGAGTGCCCAAAGCAAGCATTTTCTCCATAGCAAAGAAAATTTCCTGTTATGACCCAAATGAAGTATAAAACCTGTGCCAAGTCAGTAGTATCAGTTGATTGATCCAAAGTGATTGAATAATTTATATTTCCCTTTTGAAGTATTACATAAAGTTGTTCTGTTAAGTTGAGGCTAATTCATGCTGCTGATCAGTTATGGTTCTTGAAAGAAGCAGTTGTTTGTACATTGAAATATTATCAGGATCTAAGCATCTACAACTTTGACAATGCACTCTTTCACAATTTCTATATCACTGAATGGCTTCCGTTTTTTCTGGAGTATATATGCTACTTTATAAGTTGCCTTAGTGACATTATTTCCAGGTCATATTGCTATTTGAAAGAGTTGTCTTCACTTTTGCTTTTCATCTTTTACTTTCTGCAATATAATCTTTCATGCTTCTCCCTCTAATTTAAAATATTTGTGGTCCCTATAAGGGTTATAATGCTGATGAGCATTGAATTTCTTTAATGTTGATATTGCAGCATCACAAAGCAAGCAAATCATCTTATCTTTAGCAGAAACAAGATAATATTGCAATTTCCAATCCTCATTTAAAAAATCTGTTTTCTCCCTTCAGTGTTCTCTTGGTCTTCTTTGACATGATGAACTCTTAAGCAGACAGAATTAAAAAATACAGTTGAGCTGTGCAACTATTCCCAAATTCCACTTCAAACAGAAACACAGTGCACCACTGTCAAAGGCTGATAACAGACTGGCATGCTTAATCCCCATAAACTCTCGCCAACCAGCCTCGTGTGGTAGTGGTACCAGTCAGGCAGGGGAAGTTAGAACTAAATCATGAGCACAACAGCCATCAATTTAGCCCTTATGGCTTATTAATGTTCTAATTGTGCCAGTCAATCTGGGAGGATTATTTCATTGAAACGTATTTTATTGTTTGGCATTTAAAATACATTCATTTTAAAAGTAAAATTAAAATATAAAAGTTGAACAAAAATGTATTAATAAAAATAAAAGGATTTGTTCTATAAACTTTGGATTCAGTCAAAAGGCCACACTTAAGGACCTAGAAGGCCACATGTAGCCTTAAGGCTGCAGGTTCCCAACCCCTGGTCCAGTCTCTGAGCTCCGCCATCCATCAGGAAATGTTGCTGTTCACATTGTAAGTGTCACCTCCAGATGAAGTGACAACAAGCCTAGAAAAAAGAAATTTTGTTTTTGATGGTATAAATGGTATAAAAGCAATAATAGTATAAAAGCAACAATTTTAATGGTATAAAAAAGCATAGTGACTATCCGTATAGTTCATTGTGTGTTGGCATCTCACTGACACTAGCTCATTTGGTCTTTAACAGACTGTGTCATAGGGCATAAGCACAAACACAGAAAATCCCCAAAGCCTATATTATGGACTGGAGAAACTGTGGGCTGGCTAAGAGCAAACACACTAAATCTGAATGGAAAGAGAGAAAAAAAGGTTCAGATAATCATTACTCAGAGGTTGGAAACTCTCAGAACTCCCCCAATTCCTGAACTTCTAGTCAACAAAATATTTCCCCTTCCTGGTAATAACAATCTCATTTCTCTTTTATTTATTTATTTATTTATTTGAGACAGAGTCTCACTTTGTTGCCCAGGTTAGAGTGAGTTCTGTGGCATCAGCCCAGCTCACAGCAACCTCAAACTCCTGGGCTCAAGCAGTCCTACTGCCTCAGCCTCCCGAGTAGCTGGGACTACAGGCATGCGCCACCATGCCCGGCTAATTTTTTGTATATATATATTTTAGTTGGTCAATTAATTTCTTTCTATTTTTAGTAGAGATGGGGTCTTGCTCTTGCTCAGACTGGTTTCAAACTCCTGACCTCGAGCAGTCCGCCCGCCTCAGCCTCCCAGAGTGCTAGGATTACAGGTGTGAGCCATTGTGCCCAGCCACAATCTCATTTCTGATACCAATATCCCTTTAAAACAAAGATCTTGTATTAAAAGCGCCAATGTGTTAAAATGCAGATGACTGGGCCCCACTCCAGACCTACTGGATTGACTAGGGAGATTGGGAGAAGGCAGAAAGAAGACCAGAAATTCACATTTGAAGCAAGCTTTCCAAGGTGATTTCTGCTGCACACCTGTACTTGTGACTCACTATTGTGCATACTAAGAAACATGAACCAGGGCTCACCAAACCTGACACCAAGTTGAAATGGAAGCAGTGATGCAAGGAAAGGATAGGAATGGTCCAAAATTCCAAACCATTTCTAAGAAGCGATTTTATGTGAGCTCTTAACGTTGAAGTTAAAAAATAAAAAATAAAAGAATGAACTTTAATAATCACAGGCAGATGCCTAGAAAGGAGACAGATGAAGTAACCAATGCCCTGAGGTAAAGTCACATAATAGGATCAAATGCTTCTTTTATTTATGATATTCATTTAAGATTAACAATATTCTCAACATTATAACAGATGCACAATAGGGCAAGGTTACAACCGGAGGGGAAAGATACAACTGAAATGTGAAAACACATTCATCTGGGGGAATAAAGGTGCACACTGAGTAGGTAATTACACTATTAACCCATGACAAGGCTGGCATTTTAAGTTTATGCACAATTATATTCTCTGCATATGTACAAAATGGGGAATTTCACCTTCACATGAGTTAAAAAGAAACATTGCTCAAATAACACATTTTTTAACATGACAACCATCCAAGTTATGTTGCAACTGTGAAAGTTATAGTGACAAATTACCAGCAGTGCCAAGCTCAATGACTGGTATGTAACTGACATTTCATCTATGTTCAATGAACTGAACAGTTACATGAATCTAACAGTGCCCAGTAAAAACTACTGCACCATCAAACCTTAAACTTTGAAATTAAATCCTTTAATATTATGATTAAAGAAACAAAGCTCCATTTCTGCTCCCTGGCTGGCTATAATGTTTGATAATAAGCCCTCTGACCATATTTTTAAATACAATGATTTGCAAAGAACAGGAAATACATCTCAGTCATGAACAGATCAATCTACTCCCCAAACTCCTGGTGGTATAGATGCAACTGGAAGTTAGGTGCTCATATGCCTACCAGGGACAGGCAAGTACCAGAAACGACTGGGGGACTCTGGAGAACAGACCCCATCTAATGGGAGTTACTCACCTTTGTGATGCTACATTGAAAAGTAGACATAATATTGCCACATGGCCTATTTTTTAAGAGATGTTAAAATCTGGGTTTTTATGCAAAATCTCCTGATTCATAAATACTGGTAAAGTGTTTAATTTTTTAAAAGCCAAACACAATATATATATACATAGGGGCCATATCTAGCCCCTGGGATAGCAGCTTTCAATTTCTGACTTAAATGAAATTCCTGAATATAGAACAAGAAAGTGGATCTTGAAAGCTACACTTATGATAATGGAAAGGGGAGACGGAAGGCTGAGGATGGGAACAGAGAATAAGAAGGTGGCACAGAAAGTGAAGTCTACTTGGATAAAAAGACTGAAGCTCTGTATCTTCACAAAAATGTGGCCTAACCCAGAGTCAAGACATACTTGCTCATATAACTGGCACATAATGTGAGAAAACACGAGCAGATTTTGTTTTAAAACTTTTTTCATTATACATTTTTATCCATTTTAGTTTTTCCACTTGTATAGAACCCTTGGAGGGACAATAATATATAAACAAAACAATCACTCTGGCTGATGTTTCTTCCTTTTAGTGGGGAGAGAAGATTCTAAAATCACAGGATCATTAGAACATTCAAGCAAAATTCTAGTCCCAGGTCACAATTTCATAGACTAAGCATAGATCAAAGAGGCAACCCCACTAGCCTGAAGTGACATGGTTAAGTTTGCAAAGCCAACACCAGACATCTATCTCCTGACTCCTCCTATAAGAGTTTTGAGCTGCCCTCTAAATAGGTGACACTAAGCCAGCCATCAAGTTGAACATGAAATTTGAGGCATTCTCAACAAGTGGAGATGATCTCAACTTTCTTCATGTCTGGGGTATTTAAGGATCAACTGACATCACCCACGTGGACACACTGCATAAAGCACTAAACAAATGAAAGATACTGTTGTTTTGTTCCATTCAAAACACAGAATCCCAACATATGCTTAATGCAAATCAATGTGTTAAGTTGATAAAATTTAGATGCAAACTTTTAGCTGTTGGTTTTTTCTGATCTTTTCTAGTTTTTTTCTAGCTCTTAAACTGAAGAGTCATCAGTAATAGATGGACAGCAGGACACTTCCCTAGTGCTGAGTCACACTCTAACCATAAAGAATAGTAAGGTGGAAAAGAGAGAGAGGAGGAGGAGGAGGAAGCCACTCATGATGAATTCTCGGTGGTCAACAGCACTACCAATAACGGCGCAAATTAATAAGCCTGTGGGTGATGAAAGCTGAAGATCAACAACTATGTTCAATTATTACCAAAGTACATCAACGTCTGTCAGCACTATGGGAACAAAAGTTCTCTGAAAAGGAACTTGTTCACTCCGGTGAAGAGTTTGCAAACCCAAATTAGGGAACCACAGCCTTCAATGTAAAGTGAAGGTGCCAGAGGACAAAGGGAAGGTGCGGGTTTTATAGCAAATCCTGGATTAAGCTTAAGCTCATTATCCAAAGTGAGGTGACACAAGATCAGAAAAATGGGCTTCACGTGTACTCACCATCAAATTGGTGCTGACTGATTAACACTATGGTGCTCAAACGGTGGTGGTGGTGTTCACCAGGGATTCGGGGGTTGAGGAGGGTAGACCCACATCTGAGGGTTGTGGTGAGCATTGTGGAGGGGAAGGGCATGCCTCTAACCCTTGCTAGGGAGAGGCAGAGATATAAAATGTAACCACAATGTTTGTACTTTCATATTTTCTTGAAATAAAATAAAATAAAATAAAATAAAAAAATTTCCATCCCAGGTTCCCAATAAGGTCCATTTATGCAAATGAAAAATTGAAACTTGCTTAGTTCTGATTGGTCAGTGCAACTGAGTTCTGATTTGTTGATACAGCTGAGCTCTCATTGGCCAAGGCAGGTGAGCTCTGATTGGTTGGTTCAAGTGAGCTCTGAAGTTTCAAAGTTGAACAGAGGCGTGAGTTTTTAGAGAATTAAGAGTATGTGTGGGAACTTTAGTCAACAAATGGCTGCCTGGCTCTATTTAAAGTTAAGGCCCAGTTAGCCACTTGGAATCTGTCTTGAAGGATTGGCTGTTTCAGGTTCACAATTTTTCATAGCTCTTTGCTTTCATAAATATGGCCTCCCACAAATTTCCTTTAACAAGTAAGCACATTGAAACAAAGGAAGATTAAACAAATGTGTTCAGGACCAAATGGCAAGCTCTGATAATTTTCCTAGCTCCCCAAGTTCTGTCTGCTCTCATTGCTTTGAGCTACTTCTACTCCCTAAACTGTGAATCTAGAATAAACTTAACCAGAAAGATAGCTGTGTATAGGAACAAGGTGAAACATTATGGAGTTCATTTTATTTCTAGTTTATACCCTAGAAAACATCTAAGGAACCTCTAAGAATCCTGAAGTCACAAGCATTGAGCTTGATACTTTTTACCATGAAAATTAAACACAAAATACAGTAGTAGTACCTTCTCATTATGGAAAATACTATCCAAAGAACTTAAAGCATGATGAAACAGTCTGGGAAAAAAAAGTATGTTACTGTGGCCAACAATGTTCAGTTATCTTTCTTCCTCAAGAGACTGAGTTCTAACTAGAATCTACTTAGAACTCACGAAAATCAGCAAGAAAAAATCAAATAACCCTATTAAAAAATGGGCAAAGGACTTGAACAGAAATTTTTCTAAAGAAGACAGAAGAATGGCCAACAAACATATGAAAAAATGCTCAACATCTCTAATCATCAGGGAAATGCAAATCAAAACCACAATGAGATATCACTTAACCCCAGTGAGAATGGCCTTTATCAAAAAATCTCCAAACAATAAATGCTGGCGTGGTTGCGGAGAGAGAGGAACACTCCTACACTGCTGGTGGGACTGCAAACTAGTTCAACCTCTGTGGAAAGCAATATGGAGATTCCTTAAAGCCATACAAGTGGATCTATCATTTGATCCAGCAATCCCATTGCTGGGCATCTAGCCAAAAGATCCAATGACACTCTACAAAAGTACAGTGTGACACCTGCACCCGAATGTTTATAGCAGCACAATTCATAATCACAAGGCTGTGGAAACAGCCCAAGTGCCCATCAATCCAAGAATGGATTAATAAAATGTGGTATATGTATACCATGGAGTACTATTCAGCTCTAAGAAACAACAGTGATATAGCACATCTTATATTTTCCTGGTTAGAGCTGGAACCCATACTACTAAGTGAAGTATCCCAAGAATGGAAAAACAAGCACCACATATACTCACCAGCAAACTGGTATTAACTGAGCAGCACCTAAATGGACACATAGGTACTACAGTAATAGGGTATTGGGCAGGTGGGAGAGGGGAGGGGGCAAGTATATACATACATAATGAGTGAGATGTGCACCATCTGGGGGATGGTCATGCTGGAAACTCAGACTTGTGGGGGGAGGGGGGAATGGGCATTTATTGAAACCTTAAAATCTGTACCCCCATAATATGCCGAAATAAAAAAAAAGAGAGAGAGAGCCTGAGTTCTGCCACCTGCTGCAATACTTCATTTTTAAATATCAATGCAGAAAAATTCACTCATTAAAGCTATGTTTGAAAAAGGATAGAGTCAGAGAGTACTCTTTCTTGTATAGGGATGATGAGTACAGAGACCTGTTTCACCTTTAATTTTTCTGTGGTTTCTATCTTTATCATTAGTGCCCCAAGACAGTCAAAATATTTCATGACTACAATAATCTGCTCACAATTAGTTTTCTAAAAGGTGAGAGAAGAAAGAGTGAATTAATTCAGCTTCATACATATATATTTAATCGTTTGGCATTGTTAAAACTACCTTGAAAAATTGAACTCGAAACACCATTCACCCTAAACTCAGAGAGAGATGAAACTTGTTCCTGTACAGGTTTTTCTAAGAGATAATTCTCTCTGCAAGTCAGATTTCCAGTCAGGAAATATCTTCTCATTTTTCCTTTTCCTTTCACTAGAATTTCTCCCTCTTTTAGTCACTTCAAAATTCTAATACTTGAGATGTCTATGTCCAAGAATCAACGAAAAGCCTATACATTACAATGGCAAATTCATTCTGTCATCTACTCAATACCATTTTGTGAAAACCATATACACACTCATCTTGGTTAAGAACATTCTAAGAAATACAGCAACCCTCTTCTTTAAGGAGCACAATTATCAACCATGATTTTGCTCATTCCTGAAAATTGTCCCCAACTCTACTCAGAATTAATTCCCAAGCCCACACCCTTTCTTCTTCCTTTTCTTCCCTAGGCTTGAAGTTTTTTTATTTATACAGAGTTACTTCAGATGAGGAACTCACTTCTGACAGAAAGACGGACATGCAAAACTTGCTAAGTAGGAGAAAATTTCACTCTCTAAAACACCCAGAAGATGCTTGATTTTTGAAATGCCATTTGTCCAACAAACCCTGTCCTTTACTATAAGAAAACCATTTGGCACTGAAGAGCAAAAGAGTGAATGAATAGCCCAGAAACAAATAACTCTTTGGCCCACTTGCACTAGAAAAAGCAATTTGCTAAATGGCTCATAATCACATGTAACAGTTAAATGTGCATCCAAGAAGTTAGCCAATTATTCCCTTCTTAATTATATTATCTTATGTATTAGGTAGATGATTTTATATTGTCCACTAAAACTGCCATGATGCTTGGTTAGGGTCCTGTCTGGATCACTGCGTGGGAACCTGCCACGGCATTCAACACAAAGGCTTCTTCCTCTCTCAAAACAGGAACAGCCCCCGCAACCAATCTGCCCTGTCCTACCCCAAGTCGCTCAAGGGTTCCTCCCCAATACTTGTTCCTTTCCTTCCCCTAGTGCTTTACATTTCTAGGCTTGCGCTGAAGACTTGTTCCAGTCCCAGGAATTTACCATGTAAAGAACCTCTTCAAAAGACTATTCCAAGAAAAGCCAGCTCTCTGAACACTGCAGCTCCAAGACCAGGAAGTACCTCCACCCTCTCAGCCTTCTCTTCTCAGTCCCTGAAACTTCATGTAAAGCAGTGGTTCTCAATCTTGGCTGCAAAATAAAAGGAACTGGGCAGAGTTTAAAACTCCCATCACCCAGGCTGCACCCAGGACAAGTATGCCAGCATCCGTGGGGATGGGCCTTGGCGTCAGTATTCTTTAAAGTTCCCCTCCACCCACTGGTGACGCCAACGTACAAGCAGGCTGTGGATCACTCTTGTGAAGGTAAGGGATTCTAAGCCCAGCCCTGCTTGTCCCCAGTGTTTCGGCAGAAAGTGCACAGGCCTTGAAATCAGACAGGACAGTCCCGGGCCCTCAGTCCTGCCCACCCATTATGATCTTAGGCAACAGGAATGGGCCTCTTTAAGTCTCAGTTCTCTCCTCTGCAAAGTGGAGATATGCTGATATTCCCTGACTCACAGGGACTTGAGCTGAATGATGTAAAGCACTTGCTGTGATACCTAGTTCCCAGGAAGCACTCAGGAAACAATAGCAGTAGTTGTAGCAGTAACATTATGTATAAGACATAGTTTTTTTCCTACAAGGAAAATTAAAGTGGAGGTTCATTCTTAATCCGAGTCCTGCTCAGGGAGTTAGTGGCTAAGCACCCCTCAGAAACCCCATCTCCTGACTCACAGCCCCACACCCCTTCCAAGGCATGACACTTCTGTCCTAGATGAATTCAGCCCTCCCGTCACTGTTCAGTGGCTACAGACAATTTATGCTGTAAATGAGACTGAACACAGCCCCAAAGTTCTTTCCCATGGGAAATATTGTTATGAATCTATTTTTTAATATAACACTTACAAAATTCATTTTTGTACTCACCAGCAAATTGGTATTAACAGATCAACACCTCAAAGGACATATAGGAGTAACATTTATCGGGTGTCGGGAGGGTGGGAGGGGGGAGGAGGGGATGGGTGTATACAACCACAACGAGTAAGATGTGCAACATTTGGGGGATGGACACGTTGAAGCTCTTACTCGAGGGGGGAGGGGGGCATGGGCAATATATGTAACCTTAGTACTTGTACCCCCATAATACGCTAAAATAAAAAATAAAATAAAAAATTCATTTTTTTTTTTTTTTGGTCAAAGACTGGAGCAACTTCAAAAGTTTTCAATTAACTCCCAGTCATTTCTCATCAGGGACGTTCCTGCCACAAAAGACCTCCTCCCCACAGCAATGTCGATTTCAGACCCACTGAACTGCAGTGGGAACCTTGATGAAGTTGCCAACACCTTTGCGAAGCTTTCCAACCCAGTGTCTACACACCATATGCCAGTGACCCACATCATTTGGCTGCTCTGCCAGACCTCTGAGCAAAGCAGGGTGTAATTAACTGAATAAACTAATACATGGAACAGTCGATGAAAGCTATTTAAGAGAAAAAAATCACTCTGAGAAAGTATTAGTTATAAGCAAATATGTATATTTTGGTCACTTTAGAAAAAAAGTCTGCATTCAGAGCTTTCAAAAGAAGATTGCAAGCCTTTAAGGTAATGGGCATGTCTATAGCTACTCACTGATAAGTACTTGAACTGAATTAAATGTGTTAGTTATCCTACAATCCTCTATGCAAGATTCTTCATTAACTGTGTCTTCAAATATAAAATAAATACACATCTTCTCAACAAACATTCCAGTTATGGTGTAGACTACCTTGTACGTCAATTCTCATCTTTATCAAATATGACAAGAACATTCAGAAATGCAAAGGTCACTGGCCTGTTCAAGATCACATCTTATCTCAACATCTACACAACTCTTTACAATGTCTCCTTTAGTTATCCTGACTGGAAGGTACATACAAAGAATGGTGGACATACAGGACAAAATATATTCTACTGTTGTGACAAAGTGTTATTTATTCCTAAAAGTAAACCCAGTGATCATGCTGTCTTCCAGACTGAATAATGATGTGTGAGATGTGATGCCTGGAACCAAGCAGCCATCTTGTCACCATGAGGAAATTAGTCTGAAAACAAAAGCAAAACCCACACTGAGGATGTCAAAGAGAAAATTTTTAAAGAATCTGGAACCTTGAATATGTTATTATATTGAGCAGCTAAAATCACTAACCTGTGAAAACATCCTACCTCTTACCATCATTTCTGATGTTCTCTGGGAAATCTTGATTAGTTTCCTATTATTGCTATGACAAATCACCACAAACTTAGTGGCTTGAAACTATACAAATTTATTATCTTACAGTTCTGAAGGGCAGATGTCCTAACATCAAGCTGTCATCAGGGCTGTGCTGCTCCATGCCCCTCACCATGCATATTGTTTTTGATTTACTATCTTGTCCAGGAATTGAGAGGGAGAGAGTTTCAGAAGCTTCTATTTGAATGTCTTCACCCTGGACAGATCTTACTTAGATGAAGGTACAGTTGAAGGGAAGAAGAGAGGAATACATGGGTAATATTAGCCCTTCTCCCTGAAAAGAGGAAAATAAAATATAGTACCTTTGTGAGAAATGACTGTTTACTGAAAAGACAGAAATCTTGCATGTGGAAAGAAATAATCTCAAAAGAGCTATATTTTAATACTAGAAGGGACAGTTCATGTCTAAAAAAATACAACGAATAATTTTCAGAAGGAAAAAATAAGTTCAAAATTTTTCCATAACAAAGAAAGCCATAGCTAATTTACTTGAGGTAAGTTTAAAGTTTATCATAACTAAAAAAATGGCATATCTATTTTACCAAATGCAAGCATAAGAAGAAAAAAGGAAAAATCCTACAAGTCTAGGAGTGAAGGAAGATGCAAATTGCCTAACTTTTCCCTGCACTTTTATTTGCCATACTTTGTAAGTGTTCTCTGTTATTACCCAGATTGCATAAAGAACTTGGGTTTTTATTGTCTAAGGTGTAGGAATTATCTTGACTCTTTCCTGTTTTTGACTGGTCACACACCATTATCTATCTCCTTTGTATAAAATGACAGCTATCTTAGATAGGAAATAGAATGAAAAAAAAGAGATAAACTCAGAAATTTTCAACCCTATCTGCCCATTAGAATCCAGTGAGGAGCTTTTAGAAACTGCATTCCTGGGAACCACTTTCAAGCTGAGACGATCCAGAAAACCAGGGATCACCTAGAGGCACCCGAGTACATGAGCTGAGTGCACACGTGTTCTCCCCACCTGGCTGCCACTGTCCACTCTTTGCACCCCAAGGAGACAGTTGTCTGGAGACCCATGTTCAGGGAGAAGCTCCTCCAGGGCTCAGCTGAGCTTCTCTCCCGAAAGGGAACAGAAGAAGCAGATCAATGGGATGAACCACAGTCCCTCACTGCCGTTGGTCTTGGGCTACAATTACTCATCCTCTCCCTCCTCCACCATCCAGTCTAAATTCCCTCGCTCTCAGATGTTTCCCCTGCTAGGTGTGATGGCTCACCTAGGGGTATGACCAGCTCCTCGTTCCTGAAGGGTCTGAGGCCCCGGCAATCATACCTGGCTCAGTCCAGGATTACTGAGCTCGCTTATTCAGGGTCACAGGCGAGGGGGGAACAAGCTGCCCACATCCACGACTGCCACAGTTCCTGAGAACGGCAAGCGTCGGGAAGCAATTCATCAAAATTTACTACAGAAGCCAAACAGAATCCAAACTACTAAGAGTTAATCCACAGCTCACTCATTAGTTTAACATAAATAATCAGCCCAATTTAGGAGTAAATCAAGTACTTAAATTCACGTTTTGATTTAGCCAAAGGATGTATGCAAAATCTACATAAAGTACAGTACAAATATGTAAAACTGTTATAATGTTTAAGAACCATTTCATTTGTGACTGTCTTATGCCTCTTATACTACCTCATCCAAGAGACTATTATTAATAACTCATATCTGATCATATGGATCATTTAATTTATAGTTCATTTTCACTTTTAACTGGATAAACAGGCCAAAATATAAATCATTACCTCAATCCTGAAGGGTTTTATTTTGAGCTTCCTACTGAAATTTGCAATTGAATGAAAAGTTTGTTAGACTTAAATGTTTTTAAAATGCAAAAATATCAGATGGTGGTAAAAAAAAAATGAAAATAGAAAACAAAATAGATGCAAAAGAATGGTATCAGTCTTATTTTTTAAAGGGAGTTTAGCTATTGCTTTGTTCACATTAAAATATATTCACAACCAACACTTGCTATGTAGATTAATAATATTTGCCTAATACGAAAATAAATACTGCACCATATGGTCTCAGTTACATTTGCACTGTTTTGCCAACACGTATTATCACATTCCCTTGAGGAGAAATAGCTCTGTGGATTAAGCTAAGAAAATAACATAAAATGAAAAGCGGTACCTCTGGCCCTATACCAGACTAATTCTGCTTACCTGCAAGTGCACCTGCTATCCTGCTAGAGACCTGAGCCATCTTGGTTCTAGCATGCCTCTGGAGCTAGACATTGAGCCAAATATCTTTCACTAGAAGCAGTATTGCTTTTTCAATGATGATAAACAATGCTAAACCTGAACATTCTACTAAGTGAAGTATCTCAAAAATGGAAAAACTAACACCACATGTACTCACCAGCAAATTGGTATTAACGGATCAACACCTCAGTGGACATATAGGAGTAACTTTTATCGGGTGTCGGGAGGATGGGAGGGGGGAGGAGGGGATGGGTATACACAACCACAACGAGTAAGATGTGCAACGTTTGAGGGATGGACACGCTTAAAGCTCTTACTCAAGAGGGGAGGAGGGGCATGGGCAATATATGTAACCTTAACACTTGTATCCCCATAATATGCTAAAAAAGAAAAAGTAAAAAGAAATAGCTGCAAAATAAAAAAGACATAGTTCATTAAAAAAAAAAAAATTAGGGGCTGGGCATGGTGGCTCACACCTGTAATCCTAGCACTCTGGGAGGCCGAAGCTGGAGGACTGCTTGAGCTCAGGAGTTCGAGACCAGCCCGAGCAGGAGCGCAAACCCATCTCTACTAAAATGGCACACACCTGTAGTCCCAGCTACTCGAGAGGCTGAGGCAGGAGGATTGTTTGGGACTAGGAGTTTGAGGTTACTATGAGCTATGATGACACCACTACACTCTACTCAGGGTGAGAGAGTGAGACTCTGTCTCAAAAAGAAAAAAAAGGAAAAAGAAAAATTAGGTAAACAGTTTTAGGAAATGAGGTTGAAGGATGAGACGGAGCCAGCTTTTGAAAAACTGAGAGAAGAACATCCAGGGAGAGGGAGGAACAATTTCCATTCCTGGTGCGGGCAGTCCTGCCACCTGCAAACCCACTGGAGCTGCACTACCAGTGCCCCTTGGTCTTTTATGAGGGGAGAATAAATGGTTTGCAAAAGGTCCCTTGAGTGTGACACTAGGCCCCAGACCACAACCTTCATAAACACGTCTTGACTTCATGAGAAAGACAGTTCCGAACAGGGCGAAGAACTGAACCTTCACAAAACGCAGGTTCTAGCCCCACCTCTGCCCCTTGCCAGGGCCACGCCCTGGTTAACCGGCTTCCGTTCACCTGGCCAGTCTGTAAACTGCAGGTGCTGGATTATAAAGTCCCTTTCATCACTCACGCAGCTTGTGACTGACAATTGCAAGCTTGTCCAGTCCTTAATCTTTTTTATTACATCCCATAAATCATACTATATTACATAGTTCCTGTTCCATTTTATTGGCTTCTAAGAGCTTACCCTTGTGGTTTTTCCAAAATGGATAGAAGAGGGAACCACCCTCAAATGGTCCTTCAGTCCAAAGATCCCGACCAAACAAATGATTTTTCCACAAATGTCCTACCTTGCACTTGCCCATTATAATTTGCCCTTAATAGTAAGTTAACCTCTCATTTTCCCATGTTATTAATTCCATCTGGCATTTTTTTCCCAGTTCTGTTCATGCATCCTCAAGATGTGTCCTTTAAAATTTCCTTTTCACATGATTTTCATTTCTCTCCAAGCAGAATGCACCACCTGTCCCTGGCAGACTCTGGGGAGGTTTATTCCAAGCCTGGCGCTACAGTCCTCTGCAGGGCACGGTGGTTTCTCCTCCGGTTTTAGAGGCAATTTCCACTAACTTGTTCTAATTCCCACTGAATGAGCCAAGCGTTCCAAAACAGGACACGCTTCTGTCCTAAAAAAGGCAAATTTTATCTTTCCATTTTTAGTAAGTCAAAAACAGGCAAAACTCTGCTTTAGTGTTACAAGTCAGGAGAAGGATTCTCTCTGAGCAGGAAGAAGGGGATTGGGAGTGGGAATGAGGTGGGCTGCTGGGTTCTACAATGTTCTACTGCTTGACCAGGGCGGTGCTCATGGACCTGTCCACTTCGATAACTCACTGAGCTGCACACTTAGGATTTTTATACCTTCTTATGTGCGTGTTGTCTTCTAAAGTTTATCAATTTTAAAAAGTCAAAATTAACTCGCAAGACTTTATTTAGTATCGCAACCAGCATAGGAAATTTAGGGGTTAGAAGTGCAGTGTCTGGAGCAAGACTTCCTGGAGTCTAATTCAGCTTCCCTCTTCATTGCTAGCAGGCTTATCTTGGCTGTGAAATGGTAATGATGGTACCCACCTCAGACGGTTTTTCTGAGGATTCAAAGAGTCACTATTTATAAAGCCCTAGCCAGGCCCACTGAGAGCAGTATTTAAATATTATTTCACTTATATATGAAAGAGGACTGGAATCATTAGCAGACATACAACCTTGGGCACAGGGTCTGGGCCTGAAATGGCCTGAAAGCCACAGACCCAGCCTACCTGCCCCACAATCCCCAAACCAGCTAAATGTCACCATCATTCATCCAGTTATTGAAGCCAGAAACCCAAGAGCCACTGGGAATGCCCCTCTCAAGTACTGTCAAGTCTAGGTCCAAATCTCCCTCACCTCTTACCTGGACTCCTTCCTATCTGGTCTGGCTGCCTTCATACTTGCCTATTCCCAGCTCTTTCTATACGGCAACAACAACAAAAAAAATAATCTTTCAAAATATAAAACATGTGCTATTATTTTTTCAAAACAAAACTTTTGAATGGCTTCTCTTTACACTTAGGGGTGGAGGGGAAGTTTGCCCCTGCCCTACAGTCTTCACACATGCTTTCCCACTTTTCACGTAGCTAATTCATTCTCACCCTTAGATCTCAACTGTCAGACAAGTTGGCCCTAGCCACCCTCTACTAAGTGGGCACCTCCTGCCATTATTCTCAGCCCTTTCTCATTTACCTTGTAACACTTATCCCAATTCACAAATCATTTGATGTGTTCATTGTTTTTCTCTGCCTTCACCAAGAGTACCTAAGCCCCACAAGGGCAGGCACTGTGTCCATCTCGTTCCCCACTGTGTCCCCGCTTCCTGGGACACAGTAGCTCTCAACAAATGCTAGGTGGATGAGGGATGCATGATTTCCACACTGGACCGTTGTTATTAACATCATCCACGAGGAGTGAAGATTAACCCAGTATTTGTCCCACTCTTTTCTTATGTACTTTGAAGTGTTAACAGAAAAAGCTCTATTAAGCTGTGAGTGAATCTGTCCATTCTTATTTTATGTCAATTTTATAATCTATTCAAACATGTATTCATTCAACAAATTAAACAAAGCAATGTTCTATGTCCTCTTGTATTCTAATGAACAGTCGGGCAATGGACATGAGACAAAATAAAGGAGTAGAGTACAGAGGACATTAAAAAGTCAGAAGTGCTATGGAAAAAGAAGAAACAGAGTAGGGGCAGTACACTGCTGTGCTGGTCGCCCCCAAGGAGACTAATCTCCTGCTGTTCATGCCCTTTTGTAGTTAGTCTTTCCATGTCACCTCAAACCTTGATCATATGACTTGCTTTGGCCAGTGGGAAATTATCAAACACGATCCAATTAAAAGGATTTATTCTGTAAAATTTGGATTCAGTCAAAAGGCTGCACTCAAGGATTCAGAAAGTCAGACATGGCCCCAAGGCCACAGGTTCCCCACCCCTGGTTGACCTCTCAGTGGATGGCCTCCTCCTTGGAAGCCAGCCACCATGCCACAAAAGAGCTTGGGCTGGACTGCTCAATCGTGAGAGACACCACCTGGGAAGGGACCCTGGAGCAGGAGAGGCCATGTTGGACGCCGAAGTCCCAGCTGAGCTCCCAGCCACATGCAGTTGCAGTCAGACCACAAAGCTGGGCTGGAGTCCCAAACTCTGGTGCCAGCAATTCTACTGCCCGAGCAAGTCAGCCACCCTCTGGGGTCTCTGCTTTCTGATCTACAAAACCAGGCTTCTCAGATAGGGCATCTCTAGGCTCTCTCCCAATTCCAACTTTCTAACATTTTAGATGTTTAAAAAAATTAACTGAAATAGAATATGTTGGTTTCATAATAGAGAAGTATAATGACAAGGCAAGAAAGTAATCCAGTTTACATCTAATGAGGTATTGTGACATAATTCTGGGTTTCTTTTGAAAGAAAAGATGAGCTTTTGAGCCGCAATAAATAAAATATGTTTCTTTTTTCTCTGTTCTTTCAATTTCTTTATTGGAATATTATTTAGTCTTTAAAAGGAAGGAAGCATGTTATCACATGTTACAACACAGATGAACCTTGAAGACATTATGCTAAGAGACATAAGCTACTCATGACCGTACAAATACTGTATGATTCCACTTATGTGAGCTATCTAAAGTAGTCAAATTCATAGAGAGTTAAACCCCTTAAAATGCTTAAGATGGTAAATTTTATGAAATTTGTTTTTTACCATATTTTTAAAAATGACTATGTAACAGTTGTCTATTGCTACATAACAAGCCATTGTTAAACCATGTGGCTTAAGATAGCAATAATTTCTCAAGATTCTGTGAGATGGCTGGGTCATTCTCCTGAAGTGTTACATGGGTTCATTCATGCTCCATGCTCAGCTGAAAAGCTGGCAGAACTGGAAGATCCAAGATGCCCTCACATAAATACCTGGTGATTAGTATGGGTATTTTCTAAAGCACCACCTTACTTCTCCTCTCTGTTACCTCTTACTCTCCAGGAGAGTAAAACTCCTTTCCTACTTATTGGTCTCAGGACAGTTTTCCAAGAGAGTAAGGAAGCTGCAAGGTTTAAATATCAGAACTCACACCATGTCACTTCCGCCACATGTATAGTCAAAGCAAGTTGCAAGGCCTGCCCAGAATCAAGGGAAGGAGACATAAACTCCACTTTTTGGTAGAAGGAACTTCAACATCTTGAGGCAAGGTTTTTAATTCACTACAGTCTATCATTTCAGCCTTCTACTTTGTCACAATCAAAAATTATTTTCAAACTCTATTAGTTTGCTGAAAGGAAGTTATATCTATGCTACCTAGTAGAATTCTCAACAATTTCAAGTTTGAGTAGAGGCAGCCTATACATTTTCAGACAATCAATGAGAAATTACAAGATCACACTAGGTTTCAGGCTGCAGTTTATAATGAACGTCACAGGAGCTTGCAATGATTTCTGGGAAACTAAGTGTAAATCTGAGAAAACTGCCTCCTTTTAAAACAGGGATATTCATCTCTTAACAAAAGTCCTTTGAAAAAGTTTCTGATAAAATTTACCATTACCACTAATGCTATTTATAATGACATCGCTTTGCGAAATGATTTTTCTAGGAACATCATTGCCAATGTGTGATGAGTCAGTCTCTCCTACTTAAATAACTCTCCATTACTTACACACACATACAAACACACACACACACAGACTCTGGATAATAATGCCCCATTTATTTTTGCAAGTGAGCCTAAATCCTTACCTTTAGAGAATGTATACAAAATGCTGTCTGCCATGAAGTTCCTTTCAAAAGCATAATGCTATTTGGTTGGGCTTTGTCAGGTTATATTTATTTTGCCTTTGAGCAAGATGAGCTGCACGTATGTCCACAAAGCTCAATACACCTGACTGTTTCTAAGCTACCCTCTTGGACTAATCTGTGGGAATCCTCATCCCAAATCAGGACAATGTATCATTCCTGATTATTGATTTCTTAAGTATACAGTAGAAATAGAAAAATATTAATAACAATTGCCAACAAGTTATTTGAATCCAAAGCTTTTGAGAAACTGACTATGTGATTCTGTTAAATGAATCCAACCTTATTGATCATTGGATTACCCCTAAATATACGAAGAAAGGAGAAGACTTGAGAAAAATATCGCTGATCTCATGCTTTTATCTAGTAGAGAAGGGGGTCTGACCCTGAGTCAGTATTTACCAAATTTTAGTATGCATGAGAATCACCTGGGAAGCTTGTTAAGATACAGAGTCCTGGGCTCTTTCAAAATGTTTTGAGAGATAAATGATTGGATAGGTTTTCTATGTTTTACAAAATATAAGAAAATATAATAATTATGCAAATCCTACTAATGCAGTCAGGGTCTGAAAGCATTCTGGGAACAATGCAATCACCTTGGTGTTTTCTTCTGCTTTGTAAAACAACTTATTTTTTAAAAGGCTGCTTTTAATTATATTGCTTAGGCCCCAGGGTACTAAGTATTTTCTGATCATTTGCCTTTTCTATAAGGATTTTCCAATTGTTTCAAGGTTTCATTTACTATTTATAGTTCAACTAATAGAATTGTTGCATCCATTGGAAATTAAGGTAATTGAAAGAGTTTATTGTTTAACTTACTAATTAAATTCCGCATGCCGTCCCAAAATGTGGCACGCCTTACAAACAAAAGAGCCACCATTAAAAAGTAAGTGGAATTGTGTAAGAGTAATTTTCAAAGTGTCTACTTTCATTATACCCCAGCAAATTAGCCACTTTGCAGATTATCTGCTGAAAACTTAAACTCTTATTAAAAAGAGTAAGTGAGAACTACTTGCTTTGCCATTAACCATCTAGTGATTTTGCAAGTCTGAAAGCTCTCAAAATAATGTCATTTCTTGGCTGACTGATCAACCAGATATGACAAGGATGAGTGTGATGGTTAATTTCATTTGTCAGTTTGTCTGGCCATGGGGTGCCCAGATTAAACATTGTTTTGGGGTATATCTGTGCAGGTATTTCTGGACGAAATTAGCAGTCGAATCAGTGGACCCAGTAAAGCAGACTGCTCTCCCCCGTGTGGGTGGGCATCATCCAATCCACTGAGGGCCTGAACAGAACAGAAAGTGGAGGAAGGAGAAATTCACCCCTTTCTTCTCTGCCTCACTGTTGAGCTGGAACATTTCATTTCAGCTTCTCTGGCCCATGGATTGCAATTTACCACATTAGCTCCCCTGGTTTCTCAGTCCCTCTGACTGAATCACGCCACTGTCTTCCCTGGGTGGCAGCAGATCACGGGACCCCTCAGCCTCCACAATTGCATGAGCCAATTTCTCATAATAAATTTCCATATGTGTCTTACTGGTTCTGTTTCTCTGGGAAGCCCTAACTGATACAGGCAAGTAAGTATGTAATGCATCTAAGTCTTCCATGAAGTTATAGAAATTTCCAGTTAGGCTCATCAGTATATGATCAGAGTCTGACTTTTTGCAAAACTCAAAAAAAAAAAAAATAGTCTCCAAATTCCTTAAAAACCATATTGGGGTCAATATATGGTAAGGTAAAATTGGGTGTAATTTCCACATTCATAATATCTTCTTACATAGTCCCTTAGTCAAATGACCTGCAAACGATAACTTATATTACATTGCCTATGTAAAATTCTTTATAATTTCTAAAGGGGTTATGCAGAGGGTTTGCATAACCTGTGAATTTGATCCTGTGAAGTAAGGTAAGGCACATTTTATTGTCTCCACTTTTAAAAAGCAAACTCTAAAGCCCATTAGACTGCAGTCTTGTAGGAGACATCTGTTGTTTTGGCCTGGCCAACATCTAGCAAGTCAGCACCTGGTTTTCTTACAGGAAGGTGTTCCCTTCCCAACTGTTAGGTCCCATGAGTAGATGAGTTGACCCCATCCCCCACAACCCTCCTGGCCCTAAAGCTGAGCATGTGACTCAAATTAACGAATAGGCACATCCCAATCTCTCAGCCACAATTACTGATTCAGGGATGAGCCCATGACCCAAGATGTTTCAAAGAGAATTGGCTCTAGTCCTTTTATTAGAACTGTTGAAAAAGATGAGCTGTTTTTCCAGAAGGCATGATACCATCTTTGTCAACCACAAGGGAGAACTTGCCCAAGAATGAAGCCAACATGAAGAAAAACATAACAGGGAACTCAGTTGATGAGGTTGAGCCCGTAGATTCAGCTGTGCCCGCAACACTATCACTTGAACTTTTCAAAAAAAGCAGGCAAATAAGTATTCTTTTTTCATCCAGCTTACGCAATATTTTTGTGTTTGACACTAAAGTAATCCTAACCAAATACAGTTAAAAATTCTGCCATAAAAGCTGACAAATTTACTAAAGCTTTTAAAGGCCATCATCCACCCTGCAGGAAAACTCTACCCATCACAATCTGTACAAGATACCCTTCAAGTTCTTAATATACTTAAATTTTCATGATTAAAATTTTAAAAGAAAAGTAAATTTACAAATAGGATATTCTTAGCACTTTACAAGCTCTGTCAACTAATTTCACTGAGTTCTCATTTTTTATAAACTTTAGATGTTGAAAAAGTAACCTGAACACGTGATTAGGACCTACATAAAAAGACTCAAGAAAACGTGAAGATTTAGTAACACCTGCTCAGCTTTTAAGTGAATGTGTACATACCAATGTGTGGCCTCACACACACACACGCACACGCACACGCACACGCACACACACACACACACACACACACACACACAATGTTTTCCAGAGGGGACATTCTGGATCAAATGAGGGTAAGTAGCGGTTTAGGATGCCTAAAACCCATCTCAGTGAAGCAAGCGTGTCCTGACTGAGACTCACTCACCCTGCCCTGGAGGTGGTGAGGGTCTCGCTCAAGGTGGGAAGGGAAGGACAGGCAAGCCTGGGGAGGCTTCTCTGATGGCTTGCTGACCTGTGCCAGTAGCCACAAGGACAAGCAGAAAGTCATAGTATACATAGATGGATGAACCCGCAGTGCAGAGAAAAGCAAAGACAGATGCCTGAACCCCGCTGGAAATCAAGTCATCATTCTCAGGGAACCATAGAAAGATTGCTGCCTTTAGACTCAAGCAAGAAGGGCCCCTGTTCTGGGACCACACGTTAGAGGTATTGACTCCCGCACTTCTCTGGTTACCGCCCCCTCCCCACAGGCTAAGAAGGCGAGGGGGCCACGAACATATGCCCCGGATCACATGCCTTCTTCTTCTGGATACACTCCACATATACAGGACCTCAGATTGCAAGTTATATCATTGCCATGTTATATCAGTTCGTAGCTATTGTCCATGATCTACTTATCAGTACTTAAAAGCATCCACATTCGGTGAATTTTTCTTTAGTGAGTAATTTATCTCACTTCTTTCTCAGCTTTCTTCAACGCATAACATTTAAAGATCGGCTGTATCACTGAATTACCAAAAACTTTTCTGACATCAACGTGTGTGCTCCTGCCACTGGAATAATGCTTAAGAGATTTTCCACTTTCTTTACACTTAAGTTATAGAGCCCAGGAACCATTTTACTATCAAATTATAAACCTCTGAAAATATGAGAGCCGATGAAAATGTAAACAGATTTCTAGAGGTTTCTCTGACCGTGTCCGTGACCATTTTCCTCTCTCTTGCCCAAGCACACATCCGTTCTGCTCGAGTTAAGAGCCAGCTTTCAAGTATCACACTCTACTGCAGAGAGAGCCAGACAGAGCCGGGGGATTGGGATGGAAGAGAGAAAAAGAGAGAAGTCTGTTTGTCTTCTCTCAAACATCTTTTCTCTAGATAAATCTTGTTTGAATGAAGGGAGACAAGAAGGGATCATTGATCTGTGATTCCTGAGAGTAGAGAGAGGAAAGACATTTGCAGGGGTGAGGAGTAGACATCAAATTAAAGTCTCAGATGCCCACTCACTCTTCTTTTGCCAAGTGGTTAAGTGTTGGTATTCATGGAATGCTGAGGTTAAGGTGTAAGGAGCCTCAAGTTGCTCACAGAAATGAACCCTGTATTTGAAAACAACTCAGAATCAATTGGCTATCTGTTCTAGAAAATTTATGGAGGACTTTTAGGGGATTTTCTTCCAGAAAAAAAAAAAATCACTGTATCTCCCAAATACTAACAGTATTTTTCTTTTTCTTACTTCCTCTCTTGCATGCTCACAAATGTTCTCTATGTCATAGTTTCCGAGTCATACAAGACAACTCTACTGTCACAACCCTTCAGCGTCAGGTGAACAGGCGGGCATTCCTCCCTTATTGGGACCAAGAAAAAAATGTATTAAAAAAGTCAGTACTCTAGGAAACAATCATACCAGAGTTCTCACTTCCATGCAAAATCAAAGTTTTCCAGAATTCTTGATTCCTTTAGTTCTGGAGTCTTCATTAATTCCTCTTCCTTAACCCCTGCACCCCACCACCGCTGAGCAAACACCAGCAGGTTCTTCAGCACTCAGGGGGAAATTTTAAATGTTTTTCTCACTTCCCTGTTTTACCAAAAATAAAATAAAATAATACCTTTTAATATAGTATATATAGCTATCCTTGTGGTTACTGGCCAGACCCAAATGTAATGTTACTGGGTTTACCTGTATTCTCTTGGCGTGACCCACAGAATGGCCAGCGATGTTCAATTGCTCTACAGCATTCAAGGAACTGTTCTGAGCACAGTGCTGAATGGATTAATCCATCATTGAGGACACTGCATTTATTCCTCAGATACTGAGGACATTACAACGTGCTCCTCAAGTTTAAAGCTGTCAGGTTGCTCTTGTGAGTGTCCTGAAAAACCACATCCACAAGAAAGTAATCCGCCAGCCAAATTTCAGCAGAACACAAACCTCAGGGGAAAAAACATGCAGGTGGTTGACCACTGGGTTCAATGCCAGAAGCAGGGAAGTCAAACACCATCAGATTTTGAGTCTGGCCTCAGTCTTTAGGATCAACAAAGACAACTCCAGGTCATTTTTGAGTGACACTTTTCTTTATTTACATAGTCTTTTAAGGAACGTAAAGGCCAAAAAATATTTGCCAACATGCTATTTATGTTGCAATGACATCTAGTTCCCTAAAACTATACACAGGTCCAGAGCCTTGATGCAAAAAGTACTTTGTGCATCTTGTTAAATCCAAATCAGCCATCCAACATTTCTGTGCTTAGGCAAAGAAGACTCACTTTTCCCCTGGTTATGTACATCTGTAGCCTGAGTTTTAATTGCCACATCTTTCAAGTCAATTTCACATCCTGCCTTTAGGCTCTCAGACTTGTACTTCACTGATGCTATAACTCTTGTTTACTGATTTTTACACCTGACTCCTAGAATTTATGGTCTTGCAAGAGTAGCCAGCTAAGATCCAGCTCACTTTCCACCAGAAACAAAAAAAAAAAAAAAGAAAGAAAGAAAGAAAAACATTCCAAAATATACCATCTTAAAAGAGTGTGATTTTCTTTTCCCTCCTCTTGAATGCAGTTTTCTAAACTTGCTAATGGTAAATAGTAGAAAACTGAGTAAACAGTTTAGTTCTACTAAATAGTAGAAAACTAGATGCTAACTACATAGCTCCATAACTTAACTATTACCAATTTGCTAAGGATTCGCATAGATAAAAATGTTAAATGACTGCAACATCTGCTTACCAGCTTGTTTACTGGATGTAAATTATATTACTCTGTAAACGAGTTTCCAATGCTAAAGAGCTATTAATATTGAAACAAATGCTTTGGATCTTCGGTGATCAAAGTGGACTAATGCAAATATCTTCAGTGTGTGCCATTTTAACAATGAAGTAAATTTTCAGTCCAAATATTCTGCTTAAATTTGGTTGCCACTTTTCACCCTGTTCAGACAGTCATAAATGTTTCATTAATTACTGCTGTAATTGTATTTTTAAAAATATTTCTGCTGTCCTCTGTACAAGTTACATGTGACCTTGCCTTTCTTGCCCTTAACTACATGTACTTTGTTAATTAGCTTTCATAAACGGACAATGTAAGAGGAGTTCAAGCAAAACTTAGTGGACCTGGCATCTCATTACACTTTGTCCAGTCTTGACAATTAATCAAACTGTGATAAAGTTAACACAATCAGTCTTGTAGGAGAAACGGGAATATATAAATAGAAATGGGCCGTCAGTTGCGAATTAACTGTTGTTTCCTTTCATTTACTGTTCGTGTACTTCCTGCTTATGAAAGGGACTGACAAATTAAAGATTTGCTGCTTTATTATTGAGATAGGGAAGCCTCTGAGGAGAAGTAAACTGGATTGACTGATCACCTGAATGATACGCATAAGTCTCAAGGGGCGGGCGTGTCAGAAACTTAAATTCATCTCCTCTCAAATTAGGAGTTTCAGCTCTCAAATCTTCATGAAGGGGAATCTCACCGGCACAAACCTAGTCCATTTTGCAGTTGTGATCTCTTTAGTTTGACCTCTAGAGGGCGATCCTTCCTAATTTTAACAGGATCTGATGCTACAGAAAGGAGTTGAGAGGCGCTAGCCAAATCCCAAACCCGAAGGTAATCTCTTCAGAAAACAATCCAGGAAAATAAATAAATAAATACAAACTATCACGACTGCCTCCAAGTTCCCACCAACCACCTCAGTCTTCATTTTTCACACTATGCCTTTTTTCTTTTTCATTCCTTCATCTGTAAAATGTTGAACCACCGGAAATTATCTTGGTGTCAAAAAAAGTTGGGTAATCCCTCAAAGCCCCGTCCAACTATATAAATCTCTCATCATCTTCCTTGTGTGATTTTGTTTCTTTGGCACCAAAATAGTAAATGCTGTTTGCTCTATACCAAAATATTAATTCATTAGGTATCCGGGTGCTAGCTTCCTCTTCCTGGGTTTTGTTTGTTTCACTGGGTTTTGTTTTTCAAAACAGAGGTAATATAGAAGTGGGGTTTTTTAAACCACATGAAACAAAACAAAAAAGATTTCTAATGAGATATGTGCCACCTAATATAGTCTAAAGATAACTATATTTTTATAGTCATGGAGTTATATAATACCTAATAAACAATGGATACATAAAAGTTTCCTTTATAAATTAAAGTTTCCAAAATGTCAAATCATTTTACAAAGATCACCTTATTTCAGATTGGCAGAGACAGAATTTAATCTCACAATTTTAAAGTGTTTATCTGAGATTTACTTGCTAATCCACCCCCATTCTGTGATTCCACCACTAGGCTCCCTGAAAAATACAAGAACTAACATCTACTGAACACTTTCTATATGCCAGGCACTGTGTTAGGTACTTTAGCGCTTATAACAACTCAAGGATATATTAGTATCCACTTTACAAATGAGGAACTTGAGATGTTAAGTAACTCACACAATGTCACTCAGCTAGTAGGTTTAGCCAAGAATTCAAGCCACTTCTAACACAGAGGCAGTCTGTTTTCTTGTCCTCAGCTACCATGCCAATCTGAGAAGATTGCCCCAAAATGCTTCCAAATTAGACAGCTTTTAAGTAAAATAATTCTTCACTTAATGCCATTGATAGTTTCTTGTAAATAGTGATTTTAAGTGAAACGATGTACAGCAGATAACATTGCTTGATTATAACACCAGTGAGGAAAAAAAATGGTCTTGTTATGCATGCTTTCACTTACAGTCACAGTTTCTAAGAACATATCCACTATGTTAAGTGAGGACTTATTGTACCCCTTTCCCTCATCCCCTACAGTCCTCCACTCCACCAAGTGAGCCATCAAAGGCATCATTTGTACCCCTTTCTTTCTGAGACAGTCAGGATAATTCAAAGAAATCTCAGGAAAAACAATTTTCTCAATATTCTCCTTGGCAAAACTGACTCCTATGGCTTAGAAAAATTCTAGATCCTGATCTCAGACTACACTAGAGAAGTAGTATTGGGTAATGTTTAAGTGACAGATTCTGGGACCAGATCACCTAGATTGAAATTTCAGCTCCTCATATACTAGCTGAATTAGTTTTAACGATTATTTACCCTTCCTGGGCCTCAGTTTCCTCATTTGGAAGCTGGATAATAATATACACTTTATAAGTGAGGCTTAAATAGCAACATATGTGAAGTGCTTACAACTACATCTGGTAAGTACTTGGTAAATGCAAACTCTTCCTATTTTTCTTAATACTTGAGGTCAAAGGAGAAAGAGGCTTAATAATAGGAACTATGAAAGAGATGACCAACTTTAAAAAACAAGGATGTGTACATCAATTAAGCTTAACAATTAAAACTTTTTTAAAAGACCCCATAAATATTCCAGTTTGGGTTTTGGTTTCTGTTTGGTTCTTTGGATGATATGACTTCCATAGGTGCATAATGGAATTGTTTACAGACAAGGAAAAAGCCTACCTAGCTTAGTAGGTCATGTGTAGATTTCACTCCAGAAGCCAGACTCCACCCCTGCTCCTTTGCAGGGAAACTGAAAAATGCCTACTTCTTTAAGAATACTTCAAAGCCCGAAATTTTCCTTGCAGAGAAAGGAAGACATCTATCACCCCAATCTTGCTTCCTTTCCATTAGTTTCATGAAAGTCAGTATTTCAACTCAAAACTCAACTTTTCCGGCAGCTTTATGTTATCCTCTGTCCCCAACAGCTCAGTCTGTACTTCAGTGTAGAGCTTGTCCTTTGGAAATAATGGCTGCATCTCCAGTTCAGGGATACCTACTAGTAAACATTACGCTTGGCAAATAACTTGTCCACAGCACACTCCCCAGCTTCTATTTACTTGCCTTTAAACTTCCTTTACGTGTAAAGCAGCTATCAATAAAGCAAGATGTTGAAGGAGATAAATTATACCAACTTCTGGGAATAGTTGGTGTAGAAGACACAAGTGGTTGGTCCACTTGGAAGGATGAAGGATCCTAGGTTTTGCTCTTCAAGTTCTACTTGTTTGTATAATCATTGCTCTATATATCTGCACATTCATCTTCTGGGGGACTTCCATGTGCAGTTCTAAGCATGTCCTTCATAGTGAAAATAGTTTTCTTGCTTTAAGAGGAGGTGGGTTGCGTCCTACTTACATAATTGGTTTGATTAATCCAGCTAAGAGTTCGTGAAGGGACAGCAGTTTGCTATAATCACACCTATGCATGCCTTTAACCCAGTGCTTGTGTATGGCAGCCTTTCAATTCATGTGCCTAATTTCATTTCTAAAAGTTGTACTCATATGGATTTTTTTTCTTTCAAACTATTACAGGTTACTCAGCCTCATCACTGTTGACATGTTGGGCCTGATAATTCTCTGTGGTGGGGGCTGTCCTGTGCATTGTATGATGCTTTGAAACATCCATAGTCTCTGCCACTAGACGCCACCAGCAAATATGCTCAGTTGCGACAACCAAAAATGTCTCCAAATATTGCTAAATGGCCCCTGGTGTGGACAAATTGCCCCATCAACTGGTATTGTCCTATAACATTGAAATTACATTAAATGTTTGATTCTCATTTTGAATGTTAGTAGTAAATATATAGGTTTCATTTTCCCCCTGATTTTGTACTTCGCTCTTCTCTGCCATTGGACGGAAGGCCATTATACAAATATAATAAAGCCTTAATTTGGCATTGTTGAGTTATGGAAACTATAATCAAATAGCTGTGTGATAATCCAGGTCATTAAAAGTGAAAAATGAGCTACTGTATTGTCTGTGCGCTCATTCCATAGTTCGCTTTAGTGTGCTGGTTTACAGTATCTGATTCTGGCAATGTCTTCCTGCTTACATTCCTTCCAAAACGCCTGCATCAGGTAAGGCCCAGAGACGCCTCAGGACAAAAGCAAGCAGTTGCCCAACTGTGCGTGATGCCATAGCTAAGCACAGCAGGTGCAATCCGGGGCCCAGGAAGCAGTGGGAATTAAACAATGCTGCCTCTGTGTAGCCCGACTGCCCAGGAAGTAAAAAAGAATCTGTATATTCAAAGTGCAGACATCCCTGGCATTGAGGCCAGCCCTAGATTAGGTTGTGAAGTATGCCCAGGCCACCTCAGGTCATATGTTTATTTTTTCAGCATCCTCCTCGCTCCCGAGTTCAGTCTTTCTCCTGCCCCAGAGCAGCTTCTGGGGCATTACCTTCCTGAGCCCGTCTGCCCCTGAGCCTTCAGGCACTTAAATCATCCTTTCGTTTACACTGGATTTTCCTGGATTTCATTTCTGGCAGATCTCACACACTGACCTTTAGTAATCTGGATCAGCGTTTCTAAACTGGTGGTTCAGGGGTCAGGTCCGCCTCCGGAAAGATACGTTTCTTTAGCTAGCAAGGTGTTTTTAAATTCTCTGGTTCATAATAAACCCAGAAACTTTATCTAAAAATTCCAGATTTCCAGCTTCTCCGGGAGAATCTGCGAGAGGCACCGCCAGCGCTGAGATGGTGACTAAGCCACAGCAACCTGTTCAGACAGAGCAGCCCGTGTGCTCTGGTTCCTCGTGGCACTTGCTGCCCTCACCCATTCCTGTGATCTGCCTCACCCCTGCAGGCATCGAGTGTGTGATCCTCTCATTTGGATCCCAGAGGTTCACATGCTCAAGATGGACTTGTTTTTGGAAAACAGAATCAGCGAGGATAATGGAGGGGGTAAAAAAAAAAATTTTAAATAATTTAACTTTTTAATGCTATTAAGGCACTTTTCATAGACATCATTTTTTTCATCATAGGCCTTCAAGTGCCTCTTAACAGCAGCTATCTTTAAGTGCTGTAGTCAAATGCCAGTCACAGTTCGAAGTACTTTCCATGAATCATTTCATCTAATTCTCACGACAACCATATGAAGTAAACACCATTATTAATATTCTCTTATTGGGAATAAGGAAATGGGCACAGAGAGGTTAAGAAACCTGTTCCATTGTCCCACAGCCAAAAATTCCAGATGGAAAGGAATCAGGAGGGCTGGCTCCAGACTCCAAGCCAAGCTTACCTGGACTGTCGACTGCCTCTCAAATTAAATCCATTCTCATAAAAACTCTGAGAAGCAATAATCATCACCATTCACCACCTTACCGAGGAAATTGAAGCTCAGAGAGTTAAGAAACCCTCCTGAAAGTACTTGGCAAAGCACTGCAGATGAGCCACTGCCTACACCAGCTTCCCACAGAGTCAGCCCAAAGCAGCAGTGCTGGGGCTTCAGTGCTACGAACCAATAGCTGCACCCTGAGACCCTAAACCAAAGAAGGCATGAGTAGGGCTCTTCTCTGCTCTAGGCCCCAAGCCCTCCTCAGGATCAGCCCAGGCAGCCAGGAGAGCATTTTGCATTCACCAAGCAGAAGGACACGCCACCTAAAGAGCAGGACTCATCCTCCAGTGCCCTCGCCAAGTCAGACGAACCTGCCATGCCCTGCACAGCTGTTCCTGCTCTGCAGAGGTGCAGAGGAAGCAGAAGTGGGAGCCAGGAGAAGAATAGGAAAATGGGATAGTTGGAGGATAACTGAAGCAAAAGTTACAAAGTCATCCAACACCAGAATACATAAAGAACCAACCCTAAAGCATTCAGGAAGTGATTGACATCCTTTCTCTAGTTGGACCAAATCTGTGTTGCAGTCTTGTTTCTCACTGCTGATAGCACAGGCAGACCTAACTGAGTGCATCTCATACAACAGAAGAAATTGCTCCCTTTTAAGACAAATAGTGGAGCAGTGGGAGAGCCCTGGATTTCCCAACCAACAAATGCTCAGCCAAAAGCCTAGGGTCATCCTTGATTCCTTCCTTTCTTTCACTCCCATGTTTTATCCATCTAGATAGGTCCTAAGAGCTCTTCTCTAAAACTTACCCCAAGTCTGTCCTCTTCTCTCCATCTCAACTGATAAAAGCCTTGGCCAAACCATATTCATCTCTCACCTGGATTACCCCCAGTAGCTTCCTAACTTGTTCCTTTGCTTGCTCCCTTCCCACCTGAACCCCTCCAATCTACTTTTCAAACAGCAGAGAGAATACTCTTCATAAAACATCAGATCACATTATTCCAACATTCAAAACCTTCCCATCACAATTAGAATTAAGTCCAAACTTCTTGCCATGTCCTAGCAAGTCCAATCTGTCTTCCTCTCCGCCACTCTCACTTTAGTTTACAAAACCCTAGGAACTCTGACTCCTTTTTCTCCTCAAATCACATCAAGTTCATCTCATTTGCATCCCCTCTACCCCTACTTCTCTTCTCCTACCTCTTTCTATTGCTATATTCTCTCTTCCTTCCTGTTTCTTTGCTAATGTCGCCTCCTTAAAGGATGTTTCCTTGACCACCGTTTCTAAGTATCCCTGACTCATCATCTCCCCAGCCTTGTCCCAGCCATCCCTGTTGTCTCATACTGCCCTATTCCTCTTCCTTTTCTTAGCAGTGTCTGAAATTTCTCTAGTATATGTATTTGCATACTCACTTCTTGTTAGTCTCCTTTTGCTAGACAATAACCTCCATGAGAATACAGACCTTGTTTGGGGCTGTGCCCTCAGAACCTAGAACCATGCCTGGCACACAATAGCTGCTCAATAAATATTTGTTGAATGAAAGAATGAAGTTACAAACTCACAGTCATATTTCTAGATCTGAAGAGATTAAAAAAAGAGTAAGAGAATAAAGAGAAATTAGAAATAAGAAAGGGAACATAGTCATGGTTTTTAAGCCTACAAAGAGCTGAGCACAGCGTATGTAAGAAGCCTCCAATAAATGGTAGCTGTGTTTGTTGATACGATATGCCCACTGATTTACATGCACAATTGCGGTTAATACTCTCATGGATCTTATAAGGTAGACAGTAGTGTTCTCATTTTCTAAAAAAAAAAAAAAAAAAAAAAGCTGAAGCTGAGAGGTATATAAGTAACATGGGCCAAACAGCTAAAAAGTGTTAGAGCTGGCCCTGAAGCCAGAGATCTTTTTCCTCCCATCACTCTGTGGTTTTGAGTACTGTCTCTGAGATTCACTGCCATGACCTTACAAACTTTCATGTTCTCCTTCAAAAAAATTGGAGCTGAAAAGAACTTGCCCCCTAAATCCTAAGAATGTGGCCAAGGCAAAAAGATAATGCTAAAAAAATTGCTTCAGCATCTTGGAAGATGAAAGCCCTTTAACAACAAAGTGATCCTTGATTATCTAAAATGACAGAACAAAAAGTGTCCACGTTGATAAACTGAGGTCAACAATTAAACGCCTGTTGATTGATGTGTCTGCTCCTCTCTCTATCTGTCCAACACAGCTTCTGTATTTGCTGGTCTATTGCAAACCATGTACTAGCATCCCAGGTTTGGCCATCAATTATGATGGCTTGAAAAAGGGCCATGATGTGATGAGACAGAGTGACTACAAATGTATTCACAAATTGGCTTTTCCCATATGCAAAACCTTTATCAAGAATCAATTACTTAAGGAATTGCTATATTTATTCAAAATTAAAAATAGCATGCTGAAAATGTGAAATGGTACAACCACTCTGTCAAACAGCTGGGCAGTTTCCTACAAAAGAATAAACATGCACTTGCCCTATAACCCAGCAACTGCATTTATCCCAGAGAAATACAAAATGTACATCCACACAAACCTGTACATGGTTATTCATAGCAACTTTGTATGAAATAGTCAACAAACTGGCACATCCATACTGTGGAATATGACTCAGCAATGCAAAGAATGAACTGTTGATACACACAAAGACTTGGAAGGATCTCAAGGGCATTATGCGGAGTGCAAAAAGCCAGTCTCAAAAGGTCTCATACTACATTTCCATTTATGTAACTATCTCAAAATGGTTAAGTCTATACAAATGGAAAACAGATTAGCAATTGCCAGAGCTTTGGGATAGTGTGGGGGAGGGCAGGGAGCAAGAGGACCAATCTCTGTGGTGATGGAATAACAGCTCTGCATCTTTATTGCAGTGCTGGGTACATGAGTCTGCACACTGGATAAAACACACAGAACTATGCATACACATTGCACCAGTGTCACCCCCCCAGGTTTGATTACTGTGCTATAGTTACGTGAGATGTAACCACTGGGAGAAACTGAGTGACTTGTGTGAAGGAACTCTCTGGACTATCTTTAGAACTTCCTGTGAATGTATAATAATTTTAAAACCAAAAGAAGCTTTTAATTACCATGCTTAAGTCTCCTTGGGCATCTAAGAAACGGCTGGTATAAAGCAGATCACGTATCCTCTAATTAGAATAACTAAAACTCATATACATTATAAGGACGTGTGACATATCGCTTCAGAAGTTCTATCCTCACAAATGACCTAAGTTTGCCCTAAACCACTGACTAACAACAACAGTCCTCATTTCTCAGAGGTTCTCACCCAAAGTTAACTTCTACCAGTTAGGTAAGGATTGATACGGCAAGTGCTTAGTTCACAGTAGTGACTTAACAAGTATTGGCTGAGTGGATGTGACACGGAAAATGTCAGGTGCTGGGATGCAGTCACTTGCCGCCTCCCTGTTGCTTCGCATCTCCGCAGGGCCAACGCTGCACGTGGCCAGTCGAAGGGCACACTGCTGGGGCCACCTGGGGCAGAGAGCCACCAGGCCTCTGCCAGAATGCCCCCTGCTAGCCTGCCGCCACCTGTTTCTGGCTGCGCTGCTTGTGTGATCCTGATTGGGTAATTTTTGAATCCCACTGTTGTTGATTGGATGTTAAAGCTTGTTGCTGATTGGATACTAAAGCTTGATGCTGATTGGATATTAAAGCTTGTAGTTGATTGGACACTTTTGGAGCCACCAAGGGTATAAAAGCAGGAGGAGAACAAGGAAGGGGGGCTGAGGCAATCAGAAGACAGGAAGAGAACTGTAACATTAGCTGTGCTGAACCTGCTATGGAAGAATAAAGACTGTTCTCCGACTCTTCGTGTGCCGCTCGGTTCTTTCCCGGTCAAGAGCTGTAACACTAGCTGGACATATTGCCACAACATATGTATGAATATAAAAGTACTAAGAGTAGGTACTTAAGAATATAAGAAGAAAAAATACAAGGGAATCCTGCATAGGAAATACGAAAATAAAATAAATAAATAAAACAACTTGTAATGCTAGAGAATAAAGACTGAGGCAGAAAGTGGGGGGTTCTCACTTTTCTATGGTGTTTTAAGTACATACAGAAAACGCTGTTCTTTCTACAATCGGACATTCTAATAGTAACAATTGAGATACAAGTTCTTATGGTAGTCCCAAGAAACTCCTTGAAGGCCAAGTCAATCCAAAATCACAGTTCTATAAGGATAGGTGTAATGACAACAAAGCTTTAAGGGTACTTCCAGTACTGGCTTCATCGCAACTCTGGAAGCAATGACTGAAAAGGCTAACGGCTACGTTTATTCTAGAACGTTGAAAGAGTATCTATTTTATTCTGTACTTTTCCCTACTTAACCTAAATAAGCTCAGCCTCAATGCCTATGTATTTCCCCGTGTGGTTTATTCTGGGGTGGCAAGGTTAATACTACTGGGGCCAGGCAGGTAATGGAAATGCAGGAGTCCAATGGGGGTAGTGAGACCTACAGTGCACAAAAGAAGGTGGCTCACCCAAAGTCATTCAAATCCAAATATAATAAGGAAAAAAAAAGACACATTGTGCCAGCCTATCAAAATACTGTCAGCTGCCAGTTTGGACCCCTGGTTAGATCATCAAAGCCTGAACCGGCACAATTACTGCTGGCCTTAGCAAAGTGCTATGCAGCTCTCGCAGGTGCACAGAGAGTGAGGCGTAGGCCAAGCTTGTTTGTTTTCTTTTCAATCATGATGGGGCGGCAACCATGAGGGAGTGCTGAAGTTTGTTGGCATGAAAGACCAGACAGAGCGCTCCTCCCCAAGACACCCACTTGTTGAAATGTTTACATTGCAGAGTTTGGCAGGAAACTTGAAGATATCACCAATGCAATGAAATAGGCTACAACCCTAAAAAAACAGCAGCAGGAGGCTAGGCACATTCAGATCCAAAAAGCTGCTACAAAGTATTCACTAATATCCTGTCCCCTCCTACTCACAGTAATCCCATGCTGGTAATTTGTAACACTTATATTGCCCTGGATAAATTGTGAGGAAAGGAGAAGAAAATTTGCATTAACAGGGCGTACTAGTTCCTAAAAGCCAGTGCCAGCTGCTTTCTGTTGAGCACCGCAGTGCTAAGTCCCAATAATCTTAAAATCTGGAAGAAATGCCTGCAAATCACAAGCCCACGAGTCCATCCTCTCATCTCCTAGCAAAATAATTGTAAATCTATTAATGCAGGCTGAAGATCTGGAAGCTTCCATTGTGTGAAATTTAGAAGCTCATCTGATTCAGGATCCAAATTGTTCATTAAAAAATGTAGCACTTATGTCTGTTTACTGCTAAATGTTATTCAAATGGTTGACATCTGGTCTATTATAAAATCCTATGTAATTTGAGTCCTGATTATATTACTGGATCTTCCTCTGCACCTTCAAGATAGGATGCTCTTAAATATGCCTTCCTTTTCAATTTGGGAAACCAGAAATTATTTGAACTTATTTTTCTTAACTGCAGGACAAATATGGATCAGACTTGCCACTTTTCCAAGTACTCATTTATCATTTATTCAGTGACATTTATTGAATAGTTACTAGGAACCAGCCACCATGATAGATACCAGAAATAAAAGAATAAGTAAAACATGGTACTACCCTCAGCAAAATCCAGCAGAAAGAAATGGAGTGGGCAGACTTTGCCAACTGCATCCCTAGCATGCATTCCCCCGGGCATTCCAAACAGAGCTGGACTGAAGGGTAAATCCATTCTTGTCAGTCACTGGGCAAGTGAAACTTCTTGCTGAGTCATGAGACGATATATGCTCTGGGCGATTCGGAAAATGTCCGGGTGCCCGGACATGGCCGATTGCCGCCTCCCTGTAGTTCAGCATCTCCGGGGGCCAGTGCTGTGCGTGGCCAGTTAAAGGCACGTGGCTGGGGCTGGGCCCCGTGGCGCCTAGCCGCCCCGGAAGCCCCGGGCAGCGCCAGGAGAACACGTGCCATGGCCTGTTTCTGGCCACGCTGCTTGCGTGATCCTGATTGGGTAATTTTTGAATCCCACTGTTTTGGGTTGGATGTTAAGGCTTGTTGTTGATTGGATGTTAAAGCCTGTTGCTGATTGGATGTTAAAGCTTGTAGTTGATTGGACGCTTCTTGAGCCCTACCAAGGGTATAAAAGCAGGGGCAGAAGAGCAGGAAGGGGAGTACATCTGGAGAACATCTAGGGAACTTCGGAAGACAGGAAGAGAGTTGTAACACTAGGTGTGCTGAGCCTGCTGTAGAAGAATAAAGGCTCTTCTCCGACTCTTTGTGTGCCACTCGGTTTTCCCTGGTCAAGTGAATAAGAGCTGTAACAAGGGCTGTAACACTAGCTGTACACACTGCTGCAAAGGGGGCTTTCCCCATACTCCCCAGCTTGAGCTTCGGGAAGCTATTATTTGTCTTCCTCTGGATGATGCTGTTCACAGATGATACACCTGGAACTGCTGCATCCCATTCACCACCGGCCTGAGGACGGAGCTGACCCACAGGGAAGTGCAGAGCTGGCTGGAAGAGTCACAAGGAAAATGGAGAGAGCATCAGGATTAAGATAACTGAAACCTGTCCTGTGTCTGGGCTTCTGGTTATGGGAGCCAATGAATTTCTTTGTCATTTAAGGCAGCAGTCCCCAATCTTTTGGGTACCGGGGACAAGTTTCATGAAAGACAATTTTCCCACTGACCAGGGGTAGAGGAGGGTAGAGGGGAATGGTTACATTTATTGTGCAGTCAAACCTCTCTGCTAATGATAATCTGTATTTGCAGATGCTCCCCAGCGCTAGCATCACCGCCTCAGCTCCAACTGAGATCATCAGGCATTAGATTCTCATAAGGAGCCACAACCTAGATCCCTCGCATGCGCGGTTTACAGTAGGGTTCACATTCTATGAGAATCTAATGTCCCTGCTGATCTGACAGGAGGTGGAGCTTAAGCAGTGACGCGAGTGACGGGGAGCGGCTGTAAATACAGATAAAGATTCACTTGCTGCCCACCACTCACCTCCTGCTGTGTGGACTGGTTCCTAACGGGCCACTGACCAGTACCGGTCCACAGCCTGGGAGTTGAGGACTGCAGATTTAAGGCAAATTGACTTGAGTTTCTTTGTACTCGCAAACAAAATTGTCTGATATTCCTATACCAACAGCTCTTCCCATAAGAAGATCCATGTTTTGCACCAGTTTTTTCTCAAAGATGATAGTGACATGCAATGCCACAAACATTCCATGGCATTTGCATGGACTGCACTTTTGCTTCTCACTTCTCAGTGAACATACCCAATGTTATCAGATACTTTCTCCTTTCTTTGCCCTTATAGTTGCAGTGTGCCTTCCTTTATTCCCATGTAATTAAACTACAACATGATAAATGTAAGGTAGGCATAGGAGAGTGTCTCAAAATATGAGTGTTTCTGTAGGTCAATTTTCTGTTATAAAAATTTTTTCAGTAGAAATATCTTTCAAATTAGAGCTTAGACTGGGCGTGGTGGCTCACGCCTGTAATCCTAGCACTTTGGGAGGCTGAGGCAGGCAGATCATTTGAGCTCAGGAGTTCGAGACCAGCCTGAGCAAGATTAAGACCCTCATCTCTACTAAAAAAAGAGAAATAAATTAGCTGTAAAACTAAAAATATAGAGGAAAAATTAGCCGGGCATAGTGGCACATACCTGTAGTCCTAGCCACTTGGGAGGCTGAGGCAGTAGGATTGCTTAAGCCCAGGAGTTTGTGGTTGCTGTGAGCTAGTCTGATGCCATGGAACTCTAACCTAGGCAACAGAGCAAGACTCTGTCTCAAAAATAAATAAATAAAATAAAATTAGAGCTTGGAGCCTGGTGCAATGGCTCATGCCTGTAATCCCAGCACAAGTGGGAGACTCAGGCAGGGGGATTGCTTGAGACCAGGAGTTCAAGCCCAGCCTGAGCAACATAGCAAGACTCCATCTCTACAGAAACTTTTTTTTTTAATTAGCTGGGTGTGGTGACACACACCTGTAGTCCCAGCTACTTGGGAGGCTAAGGCAGGAAGACTGCTTGACCCCAGGAGTTGGAGGATGCAGTGAAGTATGATCAGCCCAAAGCACTCTAGCCTTAGTGACAGAATAAGACCCTGTCTCTGCAAAAAAACAAACAAACAAAAAAAAAAAACATAGAGCTTAGTTAACTTTGTCTGATATGCCTTAAAAATCATTCAGCTGCAGCAAGGGCCAGAAGAGTAAACATGGAGAGAGTAGGCATCTCTCAGAAGTGGTTTCAGCCCTAGGAACCCCCAAATCATGGCTCTCTGTGTAGCAGGCACAGTGGAAATGTTAGATGAGCTCTACTCATTGCTAAGAGTGGAAAATGATGGGCATTTAGGGTTGCTCAGTTTAGGGACAGGATCCAACACCTATGTGACTAATTGTAACTCTGAGGCTCTCCTGGCCTTGAACCAGCTGTGGCTTTGGTTTTTCACCCATCAATATATGTGTATCTCAACTGTGAAGAATGTCATTCATTCTGTGCAAAATGGGGGTCAAGGGAGTGGGTAGGTAGCAGATAATATTCTAAATTGGTTTTAGGAAAATTCTGTTCTATTCCTGGCCCACACAAACTGGGGGTAATAGCAGAGGGTCCTATCCTACCCACGATCTCTAACCTTGCTTGCCTTTCACTGTCATCAGCCAAGTAAGTTTCTATACTAAAAAAGAGAAGAGAAGGTCCGGGATCCCCAACTAACATTCATTACATTTGAGAACAATGACACAGGTGATCATTTACTTAATGACCAAATTATATCATATAACATTAGGGCTGTAAAGTCAATATATAAAATGGAGCAATCAAATGTCAAAATTAAATGATTTTTTTTAAAATGGAGTGTTTGATTAAAATGTATTAATTCAAGGATAAAATCCCATAATTTTTATGATTTTCCTTTGGAAAGAAAAATACTTCAACATCAACTTTTAATGTAGATAAAAATCTTAAAAATTTACTCATTCTTTGCAATCTATGTTGCTAAATAAAGCAAATGATGATAATTCTATTTTGATTTTTTTTTCTCTGTTATATTTTTGAGCCCAAGAAGAGATTGCCATTTTCAAAGCACTGTTGCTCATTCCTCCAGTTACTGTCGGCAAGGCACATAATTTGCTGGGTATTTTAAAGTATGTTTATGAGGCTTCCATAGTATTCACAGATTAAATATATAGAAAAATGTTCAACATTTCTCACTATGATCATACCACCTTATATTTCTGTGTTACTTTTTTATTTATAATACTTCTTTTTATACATTATCACATTTTGTTTTTCACTTTTCTGTGAGGTAGGCTTCATTATACCAATAGTAAAAGATGTGAAAAGTGAATGGAGAACATGGAAACTCATAATCAGTGAATTAAAAAGTAGAACTTGAACTCAAGTTTTCTAATGGCTAGTTTAGTCCCTTTAAAAAATCATGTTCTTCTAAAAACACTGGTTATCCTGAAGACATCACAGGCCATGTGCCCCCTGAGGAATTCATCTGAGCAATACCAAAGTGACACAGACTCTGTTTCTGCTTAATTTCGGTTGTATCATTATTTTAGACTATGATGAAACTATTATTTCCTTCACCCCACCTACACAAAGATCCTCTACCCTCCCCTACCTGGATTACCACAATGGCATCTTTAAAAGTCCCCTGCTTCCACCTGTGTCTATTTATTTTACCTTCCTGGAGTCTACGCTCACCCCAGCAGCCAGAGTAGTCCTTTGAATACATATCAGATCATGTCACCAGTCTACTGGAAACCTTCCAAGAATTACCTGTTTCAGCAAGAGTAGCACAAGCTGAAGTCCTTACAATGGCCCCTTGGCCTCTCAGATCTCTTCTCCTACTGTCCCTGGCTACTCAGTTCTAGCTACTCTGCCCTCTCTGCTGATCCCACGAGGAACTGGCAGGCATTGTCTGCCTTAGGACATTTGAACTGTTTCCTCTGCTTGAAACACTCTTTTCCAGGTAACCCCCCTACAGCAACTCCCCATCCCCTCCCCTTACTCTTTCGTTTCCTCCTTGCTCCCATCCCTTTGAACAGCTATATAGTTTCCTTATACGTTATACTTTTGTCCACACACTCCATGAGAATGTAATGGCACAGACTTGGACCTTTCCTTACTTTGTTCACTCAGGTGTCCCGAGTGCCTACCTAGAGCATAGTGACTGACTCCCGATCACCTCCCACAAACCTGTCCCCCACAGATGCCCCCATTTCAGCAGATGGCACCTCCCTCCCTCTGGCAGGCCCAAGACAAAAACACTAGCGGCATCCCAGACTCTTTTATCTGTTACATCGACATCCAATCAGTCAGGAAGCCCTGTGGCTCCACCTTCAAAATAATTGCTCAATAATTTTATGTTGAAAGGACTGATTGATCCTTGTGAAGTTGGCTAATAACATGAGCCAATCTCGATGTCTCTAATCCTTTTACATACCCTACACATTGACACCCAATTAATTACATGCATAAGTATAGACAGTCTTTCTAAATATTAATATTGAATCTACATTTGTCTGGCTTGACTTCTACTTTATATAGACTTCACTAACTTCCTAAGTGCTGAGACTTCCTATGTGCAAGATATTTTATGAATCTTATAGGTCCAGTTTAGTTCTTCTAACTACAAGGACTCAGTGTTAGCTAATTGTCACTTCACAATCAGCAAAATCAGAATTCACAGTTCTTGAGATCCTACTAAAAGATCCATTCAAAATCAGCAAATCTTCATTGCGTGACTATTCTAGGAATTCTACTGGATGCTGAAGATTAACTAAATGTGTCCTAAGACTCATTATCATCTGATAGAAGACACAGATATTTAAAAGAATAATTTCAATACAGTGTAGTAAGTTGAATATGAGTACCCACACAAGGTGAGAGTAATTAACTCTGTAAGTCAGAGAAGTGCAAGGGTAAGTTAGAGTCCGGAACCCATCCGGAATACAACATGGGGGAAAGACATCCCAAGTGAGGAGAAATTGAACAAGACGTTTTTATTTGTTTTTGAGCTTCTGTTCTTTACTATGCTTTTGGCCATAAGAGGCAGGTGAGGAGGAAGGATTTAATTCATGAACCAGAATGCGTGCATTGGGTAAGGATTTGGATTAAACTGTTTCCAAAGTCCCCTTCAAAATTTTGATATATGATGACTCAAATATCAAAAAAGGACTACATTAACTTAGTCAAGTTTTGACTCAGAATGCTTTTGGCAAGGTTTGCATGAATAATACTATTTCATGTGCCTGATGACAAAACTGAAATATTAATAGACTGTGTTTAGATTTAAATCTAGTTAGAAACATATCTCCAAGATGCATGATAATTAGGAGGAAAAAGTAAGTCGAAGCTGTTTCTTTTTGTGAACCATTAGAACTGCGAACAGCTACAATCTGTCTGCATTTTCCTTGAAAGTAAAATCTCAAAACTACAAGAAACAAAAATGTCTGTTCCTATACAACAGCCTGGGTATAATTCTGTTTTAACTCTGTTTTAGGAAATTCTGACCACTTGTTATGGCAACATTTTCTTCTGGAATCTGTAAATTTGTCCAGACATTGCTTTTCTAATGGGCATGGGTAAATGCATTCACATCTTTAGAAAACTAAAAATAAGCAACAAATTTCACCTTTCCTAGGGAATGGTGTGTTTCTTTTGATATTCTGTAAGCTATTTTTAAAAATAGAACTGGATTAGAGTGCTGACTGTAGCACAAACTAGGCAATTATCTCTGAGAGTCTATGTTTCCCTACCTGTAAAATGGAAATATTGATAGCAAGACTTACCTCACAAAGTGTTTTTGAGGCCCAAGGAGACAACAGATTTGAAAGCACATCATAAGTGCTAAAACATGATAGGCAAACAAAAACTTGTATACTAATGTTCACGACAACATTACTCATAGTAGTCAAACAGTAGAAAACCCAAATGTCTGTAAGTTTATGGACGGATAAAGAAAATGTGGCACAGCCATAGAATAAATTATTATTCAGCTATGAAAAAGAATAAAATACTGATACCTGTTACGATATGAATGAATCTTGAAAACATTATGCTAAGTCAAAAAGAAGCCAGACACAAAAAGCCATGGTCCCATTCATACGGTCCCATTTATATGAAATGTCCAGAGTAGGTAAATTCCCAGAGATAGAAAGTAGATTAGTGGTTGTCAGAGGCTGGGGCCATCTGACTAGGGTGTCACTGCTCATGGGTTCAGACGGGACAAAAACATTTTGAAATTATATAGTCGAGATGGCTGCACAGCTCTCTGAATATACTAGAAACCATTGAACTATACACTTTAAAAGGAAGAATTTGTGGTATGTAAATTGCATCTAAAGTTTGTAAATTATACAAGTACAATATCAAATATTTAATTGTTATCGTCATTATTTAGGAATCTCTTGATTTCCAGGTTAGAAATCCCTCCCTGAAAATATGATACCTTTCTTCTTTTCTCCCTCAAAATCTCCCTCTAAAGTACTTAGAGCTGCCCCACCAGATTTCTGGACAATAACTGAGGAAGCAATTGGCACTTAAAAGAAAGCAGGGGCAGGAGGAATGGTTAGAGTTCCTAAACATGACCACGTAACAAGAACTCCTTCCTCTGTAAGCCAAACATTGTGAAGAGGTAGAATTTCCCTCGACTAATACAGTGTCTTCAGGGGGTAGATGTGTTATCACATCACTTTTTACTCAAAGTTGCAGTTTAGTATTTTTTCTGAGCCAATTTCACCTGGGTAGAAATGTGTGTATATGTGTCTGTGTGCTTGCATGTAAGAGAAAAATGTGGAGACAGAACACAATTTGAGCAGCTCTTGTCTCCATACCACTAAGGGTCACCAGGTCCTTACCATTTCACACCTTTAGAATTTTTTTCTTAATTTCTTGAAATTCTGAACAGCTGGCTTTTTAAAAGATCTGTCAGCAGAAAATGAAAAATCAAAAATGTATATTAAAACTTTTATTAGAATTATATAATATCATCATCCACATTTTATTTCCTTACCACAAACTATTTTCTAACAAAAGGGAATTTAATTTTATTTTACTGGGTCATTTTGTAAGAATAAACAAAGAATAGAGAACAGACCAAAACATATATTTGGTATTAATAAAATCACTACATGAGTTTTGCAGAGAATTAATTTGGTACTGTAATGAGAATTATTCTTTACAACCCAAAGGAATAGGATGGAGTAATAAATGAATTTAAAAATTTAAAATAATTTCTTGAAGAGTTTAAGTATAGCTATGAAAAAGAAAACTGGTTAAAAAGCAGCACATATATGAAACTCCCATTTCTCTTGTTTTGGTGTATATATAAGAAAAGAAGAGGCTGTGGAAGGCTGTTAATAGTAGCTATCTCCAAGAAGGTGGATAGTTTCAGCTTCTTTCTATGCATCAATAGCTTCTTTCTTATAATAAATGAATAAAAGACAGCACCTTTTTATAATAAGTGAAAAACAAATAAAAAGTCATTGTTTTAATTCACTTTTATCTAAAAATCCCTCCCCCCCCAAATAAGGCCAGTATCTCTATGATTTTAGGAAGACTGATATCAATTCAGACTAAAACAAGGACAATTTGCAAGATGCATACAAAGTGAGTACTTCAAAATGTAGAAATTTGTTGAGTCATTTATACTGTTTGACTAGATTTTTCCTTTTCTAGCTTTTTGGTAGTCATTAAGGACTCAGCCTAAATTATAGAATGCTTTTAGAGAAATGCTCTTGTTATCATTGTGCAATGAGATTTTAAGGATAATTTGTAATTAGAACATCGTATGCAAGCAGCAGATGACTTTAAGTTTATTCTTAGGTAGGTAAAATATTACTGCTTTCACAATTATTTGCATTAGTAAAATGTATTTTCATAAAAAGCACAAAAATAAGGTTCAGTCTGTCATGTGTACAATTTAATTTGGCCTTTGAAAAATCACCTTTTCTTGGTCTGGCTTTTGGCAATTCTGCTGGGCAACTGTGAGCATCCTAGACCTGCCACAGAATACATACAGAGAAGAGAAAAAGAGAAATAGGAATTCGGTGCATTTACGCCATGGAGTTCACAAAGTTCTCTGCAGCTGCACACAGACCCAGCCAGGATTACTGTCTAAAGCACCTCCCCAAAGTGCCTGCAATAATATTCTATCACAGTGTCAGACCTGGAGGAGTTCACCTATCAATGCATGTGCTTCCATACCTGTTAAATATAAAGAAGACCATCCAGTACACTTAGACTTACCTATTCCTTGATTCCACCTGCTTGCCAAAAATCGATCTTTTAAAATATTGGGACAGATCTTACCTATATAATAAATTCTCATTTATCTAGCATCCGAGACAAAGCTCAAATAATTAGAAATTTGGTGCAGATAAATAACAACTAAATAAAACTGATATCAAGAATTTATCCAGGAATTTATCCTACGTACTCACACAAGTTTCATATGCTTATAAGTATACTTACAACTGTGTTCATTGAAGTATTGTTGGAAATAGCAAGTAACTGGACACAGCCAATATATCCATCAATTCTCAGCCAGTTAAGTTAAATTAGAGTAGATTCAAATGATAGAATATTATGCATTCACTAAAAAGACTCAGGTAAATCTCCAAGATACATCACAAAATATAAGGTATAAATCAGTATGTATTATAGGATCCCAATGCATAAAACAAAGAATAGAATACAGTTACATATACAAATTAAAAGTATCCCAGAAGGACACCTAAGAAAATATAATTACTTTTAAAGAGTAGTAGATGGGATTATTTAAGGTCGAATTTCATATTTTAGTTTATTCATTTCTATGTTGTTCAAATTGTATATTCATGAATTCCTTTACACTAAGATTTCTAGGAAATGTCACCCACTTGGTAAAGATTTAGCCTAATTTTCTACAAAACTTATATATAATGAATTTTAAAATTAAATTTTATTTATAATGATATCTTAGAAGAATTGAAAGTTACTTAAATATTTTATAAATCATTAAAGAAAAATTAAACTAATAGGGTTTTATGGCAATCATATTTTATTATGTTCTAATTCTATGGAAATTCATTATATACATATATATAAAATAGTTGATAATTAACTCAATTAACCAGAACACTCTCTTTCACAAACATTTTGAATAAATATACATATTTAAAATGAGAAGATTTCATTGCAGTTTTATTTGAAAATTAGACTTAATTATATAGTGTTTTGTTGTTATTTATTTGTACTGGGGTTTTTCAGTGGTATTATCTCATCTCTTTATGTCCAATTTCTGCAATTGCATTACAAATCTTTAAGGGCAGGCACTTGTCTGTACTTCAGCACCTAATATATATCCAGCACTCAGGATTTGCTGAATATGAATTAATAAAATTGTTATCATATATTACATATTATATCTTCTTTGTTTTTAATTTATTTATTTTTATGTCAGCATATTATGGGGGTACAAATGTTAAGGTTACATATATTGCCCATGTCCCCCCTCCCTCTCGAGTCAGAACTCCAAGAGTGACCATCCCCCAAACATTGCACATCTCACTCATTATGTTTATATATACCCATCCCCTTCTCCCCCCCCACCCGCCCAACACCCGATAAATGTAATTCCTATATGTCCACTTAGGTTTTACATTCTTGATGTGGATCCACTGAGAGTTAAAAAAAATACAGGAGTGCTCCAGTATGTGGCCAAACATTATTCTGTGTGTCTATGAGGGTGTCTGTGGGTGAAATTAACATTTGAATGTGTATACTGAGTAAAGCAAATTGCTCTCCCTAATGTGGGTGGGCCTTGTTCAATCAGTTGAAGGCCTGACTAGAACAAAAAGGCAGCCCCTCCCCCTGCATAAGAGAGACTTCCTCTCGCCTGACTGTCTTTGGACTGGGATATCAGTTTTTCCCAGTTGGACTATAACTGAAACATTGTCTCTTCCTGAGTCTCCAGCCTACTGGCCTTCTACCAGGAACTGGGACTCTGGCTCTCCTGGGTCTCCATTGTCAGCCTCCACAGCCAGTTTCTTACGATAAATCTCTTTGTGTGTGTGCGCGCGTGTGTTCATCCTACTGGTTCTGTTTCTCTGGAGAACCCTTAAACACACTGGATTCAAGGAAATACGACTCCAGAGGAACTGGGAAACCCAGATTATGCCGTTTTCCAACTCGTAGAAGTGGCCTCTCCAAACAGAACAGTGTATCAGGGCTGAGAAAGTGGTTTAGACATGTACTCCAACACTTTTACTGGAAACATTTCTAAAGAAATCTGTCTGTGCTAGCTTCTCTTTTCTTCAGTGAAAAAAAGAGATGTGTGATATTCTTAAATGAACCTCGAATTTGTCATCTAAAATAGCGGTTAGTGTTTACTCTCTTTCCTTCTGTCCGGATTATATGGACAGAGTCATGTGCTGCATAATGAAGTTTCAGTCAATGATGGACCACATATAGGACAGTGGTTCTATTAGATTACAATACCGTATTTTTACTGTACCTTTTCTATGCTTAGATACATTAAGATACACAAATACCATTGTGTTACAACTGCCTAGAGTATTCAACGCAATAACATGCTGTGCAGGTTTGTAACCTAGGAGCAACAAGCTATGAGTGTAGTAGGCTGTACCATCCAGATCTGTGTAAACACACTCTGTGATGTTTGCACAATGATGAAATCGCCTCACAAAGCATTTCTCAGAATGTATCCCCATACAAAGTTAACATAACACTGCATGATGCAACAGCCATACAATGCATGACTGTGTATGAATTGTATATAAAGGTTTGCTTATAAAAAAATGAATTTGCTAGACCATGAGAAGAGACTGATTCCATGTCTAGCAAATAGCTACAACCATGATGCATGAAGTGTGATGAATGCATTCTTGCAGGTGAGTTGCAGATAAAAATATCACCCAAGCAGCCGTTGGCATAGATGCATTAGGTCTGGAAATTGTTTTGCTCAATTCAATTGCAATTGACAAAGGAAGGTTTTTAATAAAACCTCAGAATGTATAGACCCTGGCATTGGAATGGGGGAACATGTGCAGATGGTGAGTGCATATGCAAATAAATGGACTGGGGAAATTCAAAAAAGCATAACAATACTTTCCCATACGTGGCCTCATTTGGCACGTACAACATCTGCGTAAGGTGAGAGTAATGATGGTCCTGTTTTAAAAATGAGAAACGTGAGTCTTACAGGCTTCAACTCATTTTAGAATCAAAGACTCCAAATCTGAGCAATACACCACCTTTCATCCATGCCTCTAAGATGTCCTGCTTTTCTTGGCTGTTCTCATTGTGTTTATTACCTTCTACATAGTTCCAAGACAATAGTAATTGTGGTTTTCCCAGTAAAAGTGAATTGTTATTAATATATAACCCACGGGGTAGACTTTTTCTCTCCGTCCCTCTGAGCCACTCAACCGCTGCAGGGTGCTGCTTCTGGACCCCAGTAAGCCCTGGTGAGGGCTCTATGTCACTAGGGAGTGGCCGGGGAGGGAATAGAAAGCCATGCTTCTCTCTCTTACAGATATTTCCTTGCGGACCTTTGGCTGAATGGCTGAAATGACCATGCACAGGACTCTTACATAGTTAAGCCAAAGCTTGCAAACAACAAAAGACATGCACAGTTCAGTATGGAGGGCATTATTTTTTTCTTTTGTAAAATTTGAATTTAAAGGCCTTTAGGTGATGCACACTTAGTCAAGTGTGCATCTTACCTCTGCCATTTGAGATACTTCTGTGACCCCTGAAGGTATTTGCATTTATAACTCCAGAAGCAAGCCTTTATCACCAGGGCTCAGGGTTCATTCTAAAACTGCACTGCATGGGGAGTGTACGGAGATGAGGGTGGGATCAAACACTGTACTCCTCATCTAGCTGCTCAGTTCTCCTGAACTTCATACGACCAAAGGTCGTATTTGCCTCAGGAGGAAGCAGCTGAAACTCTCAGAGGATGCTCTTCCTGCATTCCTCTTGCTTCCCATCTCCTTTCTCTCTCCCTTTGACCTCTTCCCCTTTTCCATCCCATTCCCTAAACTTCTCCCTCCTCCCTAAAGAAACAGCCAAGTAAATTCCACAACCCCAGACACTGAATGCCAATGATAATAATAATGTAATAATACTTAACATGGATAGGGTTTATACTATGTAGTGGGCACTATGTGCTAAGTGCTTTAGTATTTTATATGATGCTCAAGGGAATTATTAACACTATTTTTACCAATGAAGAACCTGAAGCTCCAGGTGTAGAATGACATTCCTGGTGCCTCAAGGCTGTGGGATTTCAGTCCAGACCTCTTGGGCTCTTGGCCACAGGAACACCTATTCTGCTTTCTCCTCCAGATGGCTCCTCCAGAGCCATCCTCTGCTCTCAAGAGGAGAGAGCTGGATTCTGACTCTGCCTAAGAAGGTCTGCCCCAGGAAGGGAAGACTTAGGGAGGGGGAGAGGCAGAGGAGAGGGAAGGTGGGAATCTTTCTTCCTGGCTACAACCCCTCCACCTACCATCCCCCAATACCACCTCTGCAAAACCAACAACATATCCAACAACATAAAGATTTGTTTCCTTCTGATATTTCTTCTGGGATCTAGCATGGAAATTCATATTCTTCCCATTAACATATCTTTGACTTTATTTCTTATAAATTAATATCCTAGCCTTATTAGGCCTAGAAAGCATTGCCCTGACTTATCCCCAGATCACATTGAGAAGTGTTTCATGATACAAAGCCCAAATCCTCTTTCCTTTCCCAAGAGGGGAGGAAGGGGAAGGGAAGGGGAAAAGAAAGGAAGAGTCTCAATGTTCCCTTTCATAGTTTAAATGTATAATAAATTTTATTAAGCTTTGATGCCTTTTTAATATTATGTCTTTAGAATTCTACATAAAAAGAGGAAAAAGACCCCCCCAGAAAATGCATCCTATAATTTTAATATAGATTCCTAGGAATCCAGGAATTCCCAGAGATCTGAAACCTGGCTCTATCCCTGTACAGTATAGGAGGCTGGCTTCTGTTGGTGGACACAGGGGCTGTGTGCTAAGTGACCCAGCCTCCTGTGTCCTGAAAGTCATTCACGTGACGGTAACCACAATGGCTTGTAAAAGTTAAATAAAATAATAAGAAAAATAAACAAGGCATACATGCATTTTATACATTTGGAATGTATTCAGGGCACAAATCCATTCAAAGCTAATTGCTAAGCAAATTAACAGACTAACTGAATTGCCCGGAAATTGTTATTTAGTTATGGGTAACATTATGCAGTGTGTTAAATACAAACTATTGATGACCCAGGAGGAACTTTTATTTAAAAAGGGGGAGAAATTATGCCTTAAAGCATTCATTTTTTTAAGCAGTCTGCCATCTGTTCGGGTGAAAGACTATATAAAGGCCAGTAATCGCCATTATCACTAATTATCTGTCACTAGAAATCTCTTTCCATTTACCATTAGCATTAAATTTAAAGCAGGAAGCAGGCTTATTAAATCCTAGAGTAGATTTTTATTTTCTATAGAGACTTGTAGTTTGTAAAACATTTTGATATTCTAATGAGGACTTTTAGACCAAAAATATAGCATCCAAGCCAAGTGCACCTCTGTGCATGGAACTGCCTGCCCAGTCCTCAGACCCAGAGGTTCTAGGTAAATGGCCAGTGACCAGGCAGGCTCTGGTAACTATTAGAGGATTACTAGTTAAGTTTAGAGGAGATTATACCTCTGGCATGGAGGTCAAAAACCTTTACAACTCCAAGATTTAGTAATTCTGGGCCCCAAAAGAACGAAGTAATATATGTGTAATGGGGAATAAAGCACTCATTTGCTTACCTTGCTCTATTCACACAAATGCTTAATACAGTGTTGGACACATAGAAGAAGCCTGATAAATGTTTGTAATTGTAGTAGAATGGTTCTTGGTGTCTTGGCTTGGGTTTTTTTTCTTTTTTTTAGACAGAGTTTCACTCTTTCACCCTGGCTAGAGTGCAGTGGTGTCATCATAGCTCACACAAGCTCAAACTCCTGGACTAAAGTGATCCTCCTGCCTCAGCCTCCTGTAGCTGGGACTACAGGTGTGCGCCACCACGCCTGGCTAATTTTTTCTATTTTTGGTAGAGACAGAGTCTCACTGTGTTACACAGGCTGGTCTTGAGCTCCTGACCTCAAGCAATCCTCCCGCCTCAGCCTCCCAAATTACAGGTATAAACTACCACACATGGCCTACTATATCTTTTTTACTAGTTTACTAAACAAACCCTTATTCTAGTTGCCTTATATATACATTGTTTCACTTCATGGCTTAATTTCTCTTTCAACACACTATAAAATCACATTTACCTCCTACTTGACTCAGAAGCCTAGAGCTTACCCAAGAACCAAAGAATTTTTTCTAAAAAAACATGACCGCTCTCTTCCATGGTGTGTCCTCATACATTAGGGGCACCCTGAAAAATCCAAATGCCTCAGCCTGGCATTTAATGCATTTGACAGTCTAATACCAATCCACATTTCCAGCCTCATTACCTAATTGTCCCCGACAGGAACCTTGGGCTACAATAGATCCAGACTATATAATGATCCTTAAACGTTGCAGTCTAATTTATCTAGAAAATTTACTGAATCTATGTAATGTGCGTTTGTTCCCCACCTTTGCTCATGCCATTTCCTCCTCTAGTAGTTAATTTCTTCCACATTCTAGCCGCCCGCTAAGGCTGTGGTAGATATGTTTTGGGAACTGTGTCTGCCCACACTCCCTTCCTTGCAAACTGCCACCAGCCCCCCATCCCCGTAGAGCTACTAAAGGAATGGGTGTAGGGGACCATGTTGTCATTATGTGTTTCTATCCCTATTTTCAGCTGAATGAATCGTGTTGTGTGCATAGCTGACCCAAATTAGACCAATCAGATTCTTCTCCTGGGAATCTGAAATTAACACAGAGTCAATTCTACATAGAAAGCTATGGGAGAGCTCATCTAGGGTCTGCTCTTGAGTCAACCCTATGTTAAATCAAAGTCATGGGAAAGACAATGCTATGGATGATTAGAGACCAAGAGGAAGAGAAGAAAGTCAGTTTGCCAAACAGAAGAGAGAGCGTACTTGCAAAATGACGCATAGAAGAAGGATCTTGCAGCCACCTAGAGAAAAAGCAGCTATGATCGTTGGCAGCTCCACTCCAAGCTGTGTCTCATTTGCGTGAGAGCTCTATATCCTAAAAATAAACCTGCCTTTCAATTGGAATTAATTTGAGTGGATTTCCATCCCTTACAACCATTGAGTTTGCCTTTAAAAAAAAAAAAAACCCACTCAGATGGCAACTCTTCCATGATACTTCTCTGAATATTCCCAGCTAGGATGGTTCTTGCCCTGCTCTGCTACCTTGTCATGACCTGCCTGCTTCCTAGTCTCACTGCCTTCTTGTCACTGCACCCGCACTTAGAGGCTTCACCAGTCCGTACAGGAAAATACAGGGTATTTTCCTGTACGGAAAATACCCTGTAGGAAAAGAACAGTGCTTTTGGAGTTACTACTACTCTGCAGGAATTATGTTTTCACAATGAAAAAAAAAAAAAAAACTGTTACATGATTAGCTAACTTAGAGGCTTCACCAGTCATATTCTACCTGTTGAAGGCAGGGGTCTCCTCTGGGGCTCCCTAACCTTGGTAACCTGGTGGCGTTAGAGTAGTGATTCTTAACCTGGAACGATTTTATTAAATATTACTACCAGTGCACACTTCCACAGTGTCTGTTATCACAACCTGATGGGAAAGGGTGTTACCATCTCCAGCTGCCAGAGACCAGGGGTGCTGGTAAACACACTGTAATGCACAGGGCAGCCCCTTACAACAAAGAATTATCCAGCCCAAAACGCACAAGTTGAGAAACCCTACTTTAGAGTACTGGGCAAATGACCTTGAACACATTATTTAGAATCTCCTGCCATAAAAAACACAGATATATTTCCTGTACGGAAAATACCGTGTAGGAAAAGCACAGTGCTTTTGGAGTTACTACTACTCTGCAGGAATTATGTTTTCACAATGAAAAAAAAAAAAAAACTGTTACATGATTAGCTAACATATAACTATCCTTTTCTTATTTTCGCTATACCTTGGGGCTGGAAAAATTCTTAGTAGTGATGGACTCCATGTTTACCAGTCAAACCTTTCAGGATTCTAAAGGCTTCGATGGTATTCTCCTCTAGACTTTTTTTAAAATAATATTTTAAATGAAACAATTTTTATTGTGTAAAATACACATTATATAAAATTTATCATCTTAATGTGGGTTTGGGGGCTTTTTGGGGGACAGAGTCTTGCTCTGTTGCCTGGGCTAGAGTGCAATGGTGTCAAGATAGCTCACTGCAACCTCAAACTCCCAGGCTCAATCGATCCTCTTACCTCACCCTTCTGGGTAGCTGGGACTACAGGTGCGTGCCACCATGCCCAGCTAATTTTTCTGTTTTTTGTGGAGATGGAAGTCTTGCTCTTGCTCAGACTGGTCTTGAACTCCTAACCTCAAGCGATCGTCCCGCTTTGGCCTCCCAAGTGCTAGGATTACAGGCGTGAGCCACCATGCCCAGCCTAATGATTTTTAAGTGTACAGTTCAGTGGTACTAAGTATATTCATATTGTTGAGCAACCATCACCACTATCTGTCTCCATAACTCCTTTACCTTACAAAACTGAAACTATACCCATTAAACAGTAACTTCCCAATTCTCCTTCTTCAACACCTGGCAACCACTATTCTACTTTCTGTCTCTATTTTTAGTTGTCCAGATAGTTTTTCTTTTTATTTTTTAGTAGAGATGGGGTCTTATTCTTGCTCAGGCTGGTCTCGAACTCCTGACCTCGAGCGATTCTCCTGCCTCGGCCTCACAGAGTGCTAGGATTACAGGTGTGAGCCACCATGCCGACCTGTCTCTATGATTTTGATTACTCTAAGTGCCTCATATCAGTGGAATCAAATAGTATTTGTCACTTTGCAACTGGTTTATTTCACTTGTCATAATGTCCTCAATATTTCATTCATTTTTACAGCTAAATAATATTCTATTGTAAATATGTACCACATTTTGCTTATCCATTCATCTGCAATGGACACTTGGGTTGTTTCTACGTTTTAGCTATTATGAATAATGCTATGACAAACATGATTGTACAAAATCTCTTTGAGATTCTGCTTTCAATTCATTGGAGTATATACCCAGAAGTCAATTGCTGGATTATATGGTAATTCTATTTTTAATTTTTTAAGGAACTGCTATACTATTTTCTACAATGGCTATACCCTTTTACATTTCCACCAACAGCACATAAAAGTTCTAATTTTTCCACATCCTTGTCAACAATTTTTATTTTCTGATTTTTTGTTGTTGTTGTTGCTTTGCTCATTTTTTATGGCAGCCATCCAAATGGGTTTAAGGTGGTCTCTCATTGTGGTTTTGATTTGCATTTCTCTAAGGATTGGTGATATTTAGCATCTTTTCATGTGCTTATTAGCAATTTGCATATCTGCTTTAGAGAAATGTCTATTCAAGTCCTTTGTCCATTTTTGAGATGAGTTGTTTGGGATTTTTTGTTGTTGTTGAGTTTTAGGAGATCCCCATATACTCTGGATATTAATCCTTTACCAGATATATTATTTGCAACCCATTCTGTGTTGCCTTTTACTCTGTTGAGAGTGTCTTTTGAAAGGCAAAATTTTTAAATTTTTGGAAAGTCCAGTTTGTTTTTTCCTTTGCTGCCTGTGCCTTTGAAATTATCACCAAATTGAATGCTGTGTAGATTTTGTCCTGTGTTTTCTTCTAAGAGTTTTATAGTTTATTCTAATTCTCCTCTCCATTTGTTTTCAGAGCTTTATTTTTCCAGGTAAACACTGCAGCCTAAACATATCCTGGGTAAAACATGCCCAGACATATTACCCACTGACAAAACCCAATGGTAATTAGTGTGTGTTGTGCGTGTGCACACTCACACACACACATTTTAGGGTATCACTTGCTGTTAGAAATAGAAAAAGCTTTTAACAGCAGCACAGGAAAATATAGGTGTATTAGATAAGATGGACTAACTGCTAAACAAATAAATGCAAAACAATATAGCAGTTCTGACAAAAAATTTTATTTCTTGCTTAATATTCAAAATGAATATTTCCAGTTGACAGCAGACTTTCTTCACTGTGATGATTCAGAGACCCATGCTGCCTCCTTCTTGTGCCATCTTTAACATATGGCTCCCCAGGCTGTCATGTTCCATTGTACCAAGCTAGTGGAAGGGGACAGAGAGAGGACAGAAGCTACTATACCTGTTTCTTAACCACTTGGTTTTGGAAGTGACACACATAGCTTCTACTCCTAATTTGAATTGAATTGTATCTTTGGCAATTACTAGATGGAAAGCACCTGGGAAATGTAGTCCCTGCCTGCTCTATCTCTGCACTGTCCAAGATGGTAGCTACTAGCCACATGTGGCTATTGGGCACTTGGAATATGGCTTGGGCAAATATGGATGCATTGTTAAGTGCAAAATGTGCACCAGAAATTAATGACTTAGCGTAAAAATAAGGTAATTATCTCAACGATAATTTTTATATTGATTAAATATAAAATATTTAATTTTTAAAAATTAAAATATTTAAAAATTTAAATATTTAATTTTTAAAAATTAAAATATTTAAAAATTTAATTTAATATTAATTTTTATATTGATTAAATATATTGATTTTTATATTGATTTTATGTTGAAATGGCAATTTGTGGATAAATTGGGTTAAATAAAATGTATTATTAGAATTGATTTCGCTTGTTTTTTTTATGTTTTTAATGTGGCTACTAGAAATTTTAAAATTATAGACATAGCTTGCGTTCTATTTCTACTGGATTACGCTGCTGTGGAAATTAACCTTCTCTGTTACACAGATTATCTGTCTCATAGAATCAACATGGCCACTGGGCCACTCACAAAACTAGAAGAAGGAATTGGAAGGCTCTCTGGAATCAAGATGCACACCCTCTCTTTTTCTTTCTTCCTCCCTCTCTCACTGGCACCACATGGTCACTGTTCTCTGCCTCACTATCTGCTGGCCTTCTTTCTCTCTCCATCTCTGTGTCTCTGCGTGTCTCTATGTCTCTTTCATCTCTATTCCAATCAGCTGTGGCCAGGAGTCTGAGGTCATGTGGCTTGCTGCCCATTTACCAGAAGCATTGGGAACAGGTTCTCAAGAAGAGGGCACAAGTAGGTCAGACTAACTGACTGACATGTTTGCTCAGCATATAAAATGTGTAAACACTACCTGGCCTTGGCAGCTGTCAACATTCCTCAGTTTTTGCACTTAACCGACTATATTTGCTTTGAGGCCTTTTGTAAGAACTCTGTGTTGAATAGGTGACGAATTTAATCTGAGAGTATATTATTTGACTCATGTCATCACTAAAGAAAACATGTAACTAATCTTTCTTTCTGGGGTTTGTACCAGTGCCCAGAAATAGTCAACATCACCGACAAGCCTTGACTTTCCAGAGGTGTACCCTGGGCTCAGTGCATATTCATATAGCATCAGATTCAGCCCATCATAAGACCAGACTCATCAAACCGTATGCATCAATTATATGAGGGTACAAAGTCAATAAATGGGTGACATGCCCCCAAATATAACTCTTCTGTAGGGCTGGAACTTTCAAATTTTAGTGCCAGTCTCTGTAGTTTAAGAAACGTGTCCAGGTATCTCCTGTTAGAATATCTACAGAGATTACTAGATGCTTTTACAGTCTCAGGAAGCAATTATGGGCCACACATTGTCCTAAATCCATTATCACCATGAACAATTTATCAAAAATAGATTTTTCTGGTTATTATCTTTAACTAGGAAAAATAGGGCCCATAAGGAATGAAATAAAGAGTAGTAACTTTTTTTGAAAGATAGGATTTGGTTTGCTTCAGAGTATGTCCAAGAAAGATGAGCTTTAGCAGGACCCTGCAGAGGAACACCAAACAGCTAGAGTGTGGACTAGGACCTTGGGCTTTGGTGGGAAACATGGGTAGAGGTAAGAGATAGTGCAGAAAGAGGGGATAGGAGTGGCCCCATAAAAAAAACACTTTTTACCTGCTTTGCCCTTCTGTTGGAACTTGAACTTGGACAATGATGCTATTCTTTGCAGGTTCAGTTTCACAGCCCTGCTTTGAGGCTATGGTCTTCAAAATTGGTAGGAGTCCCCTACGTTCCTGAGATTCCTTTGGGCTGGTCTCAATAAATGGATAAGTTCCCAGAAATGAGCTGACAAAGAGCAAAGAGATAGAAATCAATCAGTTATTACTCTTGCATTATTTTTATAATCACATATATAATTAAAAGATGATTTAAAACATTAAAACACTTCTTAACATCTATAAATCTATAATACAATTTGAACTTATTTTAATAACTTGATTTTTAATAACTTGGGGCTTTGTATTTAAAAGTGTAGGTTAAATGGTAAATTTCATTACTTTTTTATGCCTAATAGATTGAATATCCTGTTTAAGACAAAAACATTTGATTCATATTATCTATAGCAATATATTTACATATATAAAAATATATTTTATTCAACTGATATGGAGCAGGGAAGAAAATAGCTAAGAAATTTCAAGAAATATAAATAGCATCATAGTGTATATAGATAAAATTTATAAGAAACTTTATCCTAGCTTCTACTTAGAAAAATTTTATATGTCAGTAAGACATCAAAAGTTTTTTTTAAAAAGTTGACTAATATAGTAGATAAAAAGAAAGTTTACAGGTTTTCCCAATTCTTCTTAGTTCATAATAAAAATTAAGTACCATTTAAGAGTCCAAATGTAAGATATTTAATGAAAAAAAACCAAAACAATAGCTAAAGCCTGCATTGTGGCTTACTCCTGTAATCCCAGCACTTTGGGAGGCAGAAGCAGGAGGATTGCTTGAGGCCAGGATTTGCATAGTAAGATCGTGTCTCTACAAAAAAAATTTATTAAAAACATTAGCCAGGTATGGTGGTGCACACCTGTGGTCCCAGCTACTTGGGAGGCTGAGGAAGAAGGATCACTTGAGCCCAAGAGTTCGAGGCTGAAGTGAGCTATGATTGCAACACTGCACTCCAGCCTGGGTAACAGAATGAGACCCTGCTCTCTTAAAAGAAAACCAAAAATAGTAGCTGAGAAAAGTGTTTTATTAAAGCTGTCAAATTTTTAACACAGAAAATTATGACTAATTTTCTTTCAGCCTGAACAGATAAAATATTTATAGAAAGATTATAGTTTACTTAACTTTTAAAAAATTCACACACACATTGTGTTAAGATAGACTTAAAGTAAAGAATATCTAAATGAACAACTGCAAAAATGAAAGAAGGATTTGGGGTAAAATTCTTTAGCCAATTTCCTTAATATAAAGACTTAGATAATATGTAAAAGTGACTGAGATCTTTAAATAAGGTCAAAAATCCAGGCAGAGTAAACCAAGAGCACTGTTGGCTTACTAAAATAAAAGGGAGAATAAGAGGAAATAGAGGTCAGAGATGTTACTAGGGCAGGAAGTAGGCAAATTGATAGACTTCTGAAGAGTTGGTTTCCTTAAATACTGGTCTCTTCCCTAGTAAGTTATAATTTCCTACTTGTGCTGTTTAGCTTAATGGTAGAATTTTCCTGTAATCAAAAGTTAAGTAGGCTTACTAAAATTCTTGAGTGTTTCGTTTTGGTGAATTCCGTAGTTGCTGTGATGTTGATTTGCAGAAGTTTGACATAAATGATACATAATACTAGAAAATTGAATTTAAAATACACTTCTCTTTTTATATTCTCATTCCCATAATAGAAGAACAGAAAATTGAGTCTAATGCTGCTGTGTTACTGACACTTCAAAAAGGATTTAATTAGTTTCTCTGACAGAGCAGTAAATCTTTAAATTAAAGAGTTCAGGAGTGCTTGGCCCCATAAATTCTCTGAGGAAATTTAAATAGGAATAAGTTTTAAGCACATCTTTCTTGGCGCTTCCCTCGAGGCAGCCAGTGTTGCCCCTTGACAAATGTCAAACATAAATATGCCTCGAATCTATAAGAGGTCATCACAGGTATTTAGTAAAATAAAACTTTGCAATGTTAAGGACTTAGACATCAGCCTCCAAGAATGTCATAGAATGATATAGACAACATATCTATCAATCAATAAATAAATGTCATGTTCTTCTATAATAATGGACAATGCTTACTAAGTGTTTATGAAATGCCATGGTATGTTTTACATGGATTGAATCTTTAATCTTTCTATCAACCCTGTGTGGTTGATGCTATTTTTCCCCTTGTACCCATAAGGAAACAGGGCATAAGCAGATTGAGTAACTTCATAAGATCATACCGCTGGAGGATTCCTGTAGCAAAGGCTATGGGTGTGTCAACTATATTCCCTTGTGCCTTATTAGTGTAGTGAACACCCAGGTTTCACTTCTAATTTCCAGAGCCTGTTGCAGCCTACTTTTCGCTGTGCAAGATAGTCCAAAAAATCCAGGGCAAGAATCAGCACCTACCCTCTCCCAGGGCCCTTCAACCCATGACCAGTGGGATTTGGCATACAACAGCCCAGCTCCTTCATCTCTCAGGTAGAAAATAACTCTCAGGCACATGTTCTATATTGGCTACCAAGAGTTCCAGAATAGGATTAAACTTTAGCTATCCACAGTGATACTAAGCTGAAAATTCGTCATTTATTGTTTTTCTTCCTTCTCCTTTCTCAGTCCCTACCAGTGATTCCTAAGATCGCCTTCCAAATAAACCATTTGCACTCATAGCCTTGTCTCAGGGTCTGTTTCTGGAGGAAATACAAACTAAAGGAGAGCACTAGCCAGGATTAGAATCCAGAAAGCCTAGCTGCAGAGTCTATGTACTTAATCACTACAATATATTTTGTCCATTCTCCCAAAAAGTCGACACATATTTTGCAAAAATTTTTCCAAGATATGATAGAAGGAAAAATCTTCATCTCTGTTTTATATTCCAACTCCTTGTCAAGCACTGTGAAGGGTCTAAGATTTTACTCCTTGTCAGCTAACACGTTAGCCTGCCACAGTTTGATGACTGTTAGAAGACATGAGTCTCCTGGGTCAGAGATGAGGGACTTTATCACAAATGGCCATAGAAGTAGCCAGAGTATCAGCCCTTGCACCAGTACCCTAAGGCCCATTTTACACAGGGCAAAATGGGTGAACCCAGATAGATAGTTGCACATACGGTAAGTTTGTTATGGGCAAGAAACCGTGAAGGCAGGGAACCCAGAGCTTTTATCCTGAAGAACAAGCATGCCTGCTATTTGCTCCAGAGGGAGACTCAAGGCTATTACACAAAAATCCTGGGGGGGGGGGGGAAGTCTGTAATTATGGAAATCAGTGCATCATTTGCAAGGTGAGGTGTGCAGATCTGCAAGAAACCCATGGAAAATTGCCTTCCAACCCTTATATCTGAAGGATTCTGAAATCAAGAAAGATGTTCATAGTCTCATCATACACTAAAAACGTATAATTATGTCTGACAGAAAATGGCAAAAATAAACATGGTAATTTTTTAAAAAATGTTGATTGTATTGTTCTTAGTTGTTATGGTTTTGCTTTTTTGTTTTCAAAGCATGAATACATTTTGTATTGATATCCACAATAATCCTGTCAGGCCAAGCCAGGTGGTCTGAGAGCCAAGTACGGGGTGTAGGGGGAGGGGCGAGGTGGCAGTGAGGCAGGTGTAGACAAGCTGTGACTAGGAAACTTGTGGCTGGGAAACTCCTCACAGTGGGCCAGAGAAGCAAACCTGAGCAAGCAGCAGGAGCACCAGGGGTTGTTTCAGAAGCAACAGAAGCTCACCTGGGGAGGTGGGGCACGACCAAGCTCCTGTTGGATGAATATCGGGGACTGGTCAATTATACAGGAGACTGGCAGGCATTGCACTTTGAAGGTCGGGCGTCAGCAAGCCTGCACATCATCCGTTCCAAGGAAACAGGCCGAGCAGATAGAGACTGTCATGCTGCTGGTGGTGGACGCCATAGACCTACAGCTACAGAGACGGCTCAGCAGCTCATCCCTCCACAGCGAGGACATCAGCAGGCCCCCCATTGTCAGCAGGACCCAGGAGCATACTCTGCAGAGCCCTGGACATTTCACAGGAGTGATAACGGACCCTCCTTTGGAGTGAAGGTAGCCCAACAAGCAAGCAAAGCCCTACACCTGGAATAGAAATTACATACATCCTGGAACTGATACAAGAAACCCATCTAAAGTGAGATAAGGTGTTTGTTGCCACTTACCCTCCTCTGGATAAGGGTAGTCCTTTAGAAGCAGGCTTCCCTAAAAAAAAATGGCTTATGAGAGAGCCTTCCTAACACCTCAAGGTATGTATGGTAATATAATCATAAGTAAAAAAAAAAAAAAAAACAAATAGAGTAAAACAATATGTCAAAGGAGTGGGATGGGTGCTAGCCACTATATATGAGTTTGGCTCTTTCAAGTCCCTGCCCCAAGCAGAGAAGTGGAAGGGACCCTATGAAGTGCTTTTAACAACTCACACCTCATTAAAAATTGTCAGAAGTGAAACTTGGGTCTATCATACCAAAGTAAAGAGGTGTCACCCCAGGGAAGAAGCCAGCCTTAGACAATTTAAAGTATCTGTTTGAGAAAAAGAAAGAAAAATAAAAATGTTGATATTCTTGCTAATCTTTTTTGGTTCTGTCTATAGGATAGAGGGCCAACTCCTCAGTGAGGATTTCCCAGGGCTAGCACCTCTTCTGTTGATCTGTCTTGCTGCCGGGTGAGTTATCTATCTTAAACCCCATTTGGTACAAGTATTTCTACACATGATTTCTGAATTTGCAGAAGCCAGTCTCTTAGGTCACCTACAGGGTACAACTAATAGCTCTGCACTTAGAGTTCTCATGTTTCTTTTCTTTTCTTTCTTTTTTTTTTTTTTTTGAGACAGAGTCTCGCTTTGTTGCCCAGGCTAGAGTGAGTGCCTTGGCGTCAGCCTAACTCGCAGCAACCTCAAACTTCCGGGCTCAAGCAATCCTACTGCTTCAGCCTCCCGAGTAGCTGGGACTACAGGCATGCGCCACCATGCCCAGCTAATTTTTTCTATATATATTAGTTGGCCAATTAATTTCTTTCTATTTATAGTAGAGACGGGGTCTCGCTCTTGCTCAGGCTGGTTTTGAACTCCTGACCTCGAGCAATCCGCCCACCTCGGCCTCCCAGAGTGCTAGGATTACAGGCGTGAGCCACCGGCGCCCGGCCTCATGTTTCTTTTCTAACCCAGCCTTGTATCAGACATTGTGTGCAAGGTGACAGTCCATTTCACCTTGTGAGTCCTCATGGTTGTAGTTATTGCCTATGCTCATTTTCCCCTGATAATCTGCCCCTTCTATCGAAAACATTCGCCCGAATTCAGCAGGAAGTAGCTCGATGACTATGTCACCCTCTTCCCGTAGATGTGGAAGGGTAAAATTGACCGTGGGGAAGATGTAACAAAGAGAATGGCCTGAAAAGGGGTAAAAATGTTTTCTGTCTCTTCAAAACCTCCCCACCCTTTTTGAGAACTAAAACATAACATCCCTGCCTCAGGCTAGGGGTCAGGAGGGGTGGGAGAGTGTCCTTTGTTCTTTGTGCCCTAGGAGATGGCTCAGGGGAGTCACCCACATGGAGGTCACGAGGTTGTCTTAGCAGAAGATGAGATGAATCAGAACCTTCAAAAGCTCTGTGCTTCTGCTCAGAAGCAGGACGTTGGTACTTTGAGACAGGAGTCTTCCAACCTCCTCATTTGCTGGCAAGTTAATAAACTCCTCTCTCCTTCTCCTCAAAATAAGAATAATAATCCTATCAAGTTAGTACTTTATAGCTGATGGGAAAATGACTCAGAAGATAAGGAGTTTCACCGACACTCCTCTATGAGTGACGGAACTAAAACTTAGACCCAAGACTTCTAACTTCAAAGCCACTGAGCACTTGCCTAATCATACTATGGTAGAAGGAGAACTGCCTAGAACTTAAAACCTAAGAGAAGACTCAGTGGATCTCTTCATTTCTTCAGTGCTGCCACACATCCATGTTAGGCTTTCAAGAGTGGTATTGAAGATAAATCTGGAGGAAAAGGGAGAATTACAAGTGGAGGAAAGGTTGTAAATATGTCCCCCTTTTTTTTTTTATTTTTGAGACAGGGTCTCACTCTGTTTCTCAGTCTGGAGTGCAGTGGTGCCATCGTGGCTCATTATAATATCAAACGCCTGGGCTCAAGTGATCCTCTCAGGTAGCTAGGACTATAGGTGTACATTACTGCACCCAGATAATTTTTAAATTTTCTTTTGTAGAGACAGGGTCTTGCTATGTTACCCAGGCTGATCTTGAACTCCTGGCCTCAAGTGATCCTCCTGCCTCTGCCTCCCAAATTGCTGGGAGCAGCCTTGTTCATGTTTTCTTTAACTTGGTTTAGACCATGTAAATCAGAAACTGCTAAAATTATTAAAAAATAAAAAATAAAAGCCCCAAAATAGTCATGGGTTTGGAACTGATCTGTGAAAAACTTTCTATAATTATCAGAATTATAGCATTTTCACTTAAACGGCTGCAATATATACTTATTTCAGAATTTCATGCACTTTTCCCATCGGGGAAATCTGCACAATTTGAGTTCATTCAAAAGCTCAAGCTAATATTACACTTTGAACATACTGTTTATAGCACTAGGGTGCCCCTGTTTATAACATATACGATACCTAAAAATATATACATAGCTCAAATTCTACTACATCAAATTATAGATAAAATACATTATAGAAATTTGTTACTTAGAGGAATACTACAGTGAATCCATTTCGTTAAAAACAACTGCATTTAGAGAGACATGATGATTAGTGGGCAAAGCCTTGGCCAAAGACTAGAATTTCTGGGCTTCTGGTGCTACTGAACATTTGTGTCACTTGTAACAAGTGGTGGGGAAATTAAAATATTAATAGATAATCTCTAAAGGTTTCCAATTCAGAATTCCCTTTCCTGGAGTGCAGTGGCTGACAGCACTGGCTATAGACTCATACCGATGTGATTTCACTGTCAATTGTACCACATGCTGGATGTGCACCCTCCTACACATAATGTGACCGTCCTACCCCTGTTTCATAAACTGTAAAATAAGAGAGACTCAGTGGATCTCTTCATTTCTTCTATAATAATTTCTTCTATAATATAATAATTTCTTCTATAATAATACTATATACTTCAAATGATACTTGTACGTATTAAATTAGATAACTCTTATTAAGTGCTTTGTATTGTTCCTGGCACATCTTGGCCATTCGATAAGTTGCAACCACAGTTGTTATTAATTTTACATTTTCATCATTGAGTTCACTTAATGTGAGATTTCCTATAATACAAGCATATTCTGGACTTTCCTTTTAAACCAAGTCTGATTATAAGTACTTTAAACCACTCACTCATGGTTTTCCCAACATTTTATTGAAAATTCTAAAACTTACTGTAAGGTTGAAGGAACTGTGCAGTGGTTTTATCACATATTTGCCTACACATCTCTATATCCATCCAACAATTTTTATTTTTTGGATGCACTTCAAATTCAGCTGAAAACATCAGTATACTTCACCCCGTCAGCCTGCATATTGTTAAATAGAGTTCAGAATTTGTTTGCTGTTCCTTTTTTTCTTTTTGAGATAAAATTTAACATACGAAAAAAGTATGTATTTATTTTTCTATTTTAGGGTAATTTAGATATCAAAACTGAATCGCCAATTATATTTGCTGTTACATAATACATCAGAATGGCTTCAAAATCCTGGTGTTAAAAGATAACCTTATCTTGTAGGTCAGCTGAACCACATTAAGTTTTTCTTTGGTGGGTGTTTCTATTTGGGCACATGCAACCTGACCCACTGTATATCCAAATTCATAAAACAATAAACTACAATAAACAGAAATTCAACTGTAGTTACTGAAAGAAAAAGCATCAGTTAACCATAGCTGAGACATTCTGATATATCGAAATTTTCTGGTGAGCTAAGTAATTTTCTTGCTCCAAAACTTCTGTTGGAACTTTAGTTCCCCTCTCTAACACAGCGCGAAAAGCATACTTAGCAAAACTAAATCTTTCCTTGCTAACTTATGCCTTAACTTTCCTAGAGAGGGTCTTCACGAGTAAAGATCATAGTAACATAGGTAGAAGCAGAGAAGCTGCAGATGGCATGAAAATGGACTGACTCGGTAGGACCCCATTCCCACCCCAGACCTAGCTTATGAGGATGTTTACTTTACTTGCTAGTGTGTTGATTTGGTTTTTTTTTTTTTTTTTTTTGCATGTCGTTTCTGTGGTTTTACGTGTTTACTTTTATGTCATTTAATCTCACCAGAGCACAGCCGACAAAGCCTGGTTCTTAGGTTCTGGTCATTTAAGAGTTTTTTGAAATGCTGGACTAAATTCTTCCTGGAGAGAGCTGTTTTAGAGCAAGGGAGTGGTTCAGCCGGGCGGTCAGGAACATGGGAGGTGCAGCTACAAACGTCCCGCCAGGGCTCTGCCATGCGTAGTTCTATGACCATGGGCAAACTGCTTTACCTCACTAAGTCATGTATTAATATTATTGCATTTTCGGCCACTCAAAATTGCAGCAAAGTAGTTTGTCAGGGTCTTAGGCAAAGATTCTTTATTTGTTGGTCATGAACAACCTCCACTTTGTGCCTTGTAAGTGCAGAACACTCAGGTTGATATAAAAAATAAAAGTTTTTTAATCTCTAACTTTTAGGAGCTTCATCCCATCATTCTGTGTAGTAGGAACAAAGTGTCTGAAATAGATGATTCAACAGAAAAATTACATAGTTGTGAAACACATAGACTTTAAATTGGACAAACCAGAAATTAGATGAAAGGGTTTGAATCTCTCTCTCATCATGATTTACTTATGTGGTGATCTTAAGCAAGATACTTAAGCTTTTTCACATATGACAAGTTATTTAATCTCTCTGAGACGTGACTTTCTCACTGGTAAAATGGGGAAGACAATGAAACAAGAGCAGATATTTACTAAGTGTTTATTATTTGGAAGGTGATGAGCTAAGAGCACATAACTTTTCTTAGCTCATTTAATTTTCCTGATTATCTCACAAGGTAGGTACTGTTATTATCCTCCCACACTTTTATTTATTCTTTTTTTTTTTTTTTTTTTTGAGACATCGTCTCAGTCTGTCATCAAGGCGGGAGTGTAGCAGCATGACTAGAGTTCACTGCAACCTCTAACTCTATGGCTCAAGCTATCCTCCTACCTTGGCCTCCCAAATAGTTGAAACTATGGGTGAGTGTGCCACCATGCCCAGCTAATTTAAAAAATTTTTATAGACAAGATCTCGCTATGTTGCTCAGGCTGGTCTCAAACACCTGGCCTCAAGTGATCCTCCTGCCTCAGCCTCCCAAAGTGCTGGGATTTCAGGCGTGAGCCACTGCACTTGGCCTCCCTTCTTTTTCATACAGGAGCACCCAGGGTCATTAAGCTAATTTGTACAGAGCCTAGGGTTGACCCAGTGCTCTGTATCCTGATGCTAATAATAATCGCACAAAGTTCTGTGAGAAAGAAATGAGCAAAGCTGAGTCATGACATAGGTGTGTAGTTCAACCAATGGCAGCCTTTCTTTCCTTTGCAAAAGTGTGCCTCAGTGAAAACACCAGAAATTGTACTTTGGATGTTTTCTTACTTTTAGAAAGTTAGTGAATGCCGGATACCCTTCCCCCCCACAACAAAAAAAGAAGCAGTATATAAAGAATAGATCCAACCTGAATTACTAACTTCTATTCCCAAAGGGAAGTTTTCTTGTTATACCAGCTCTTAACATCTTTGGGAGACGCATGCACTTTTGCTACCAGATAGTAAAGACAGGATCAAGAGTTTCCAGAATGATTGATAAACATCTTTGCATCAATCAAATATAAACATTTCTGAGCTAAATATCCAAGACCAAGTTCTCATATACCAACCCCCTCCCCTTAGGAGGGTCTAAAATGAACCCAACATCACACTTTATTGTTGGGAGTTGTCTTGATAAATTTCCACTATCTGTAACATGACAACCTCTGATCAACAGGCAGGAAGTGGAGTGAAGAACAGAATCCCACCACCCCCCTCAGGAGCCAGGCTGGGAGAAGAGGAGCTCTCAGACGGCCCCACGACTCCTCTTTCCTGAGAGTCTATTTGTGGTTTCTTCCCCTTATATTGGCTCAAGTAGGACACACGCTTGAATCCCTCTGTCACATGGTTTTTTCATGTGTTTTATACAGATATATCTGTCTCACTGCAAATCTGGGCAAAATGATAAAGAAGTTGCTTTTTTCCTTTTTAAAGATCCCACCTAACTCGGAAATTTGCTTGTTTCCAGGTACACTTAGTTTCTACGATGGAATAATCAATGCTAAGGTGTTTGGTGCTTAATGTAGTCTTCTTCCTATAGTATACACTTTTTCAAAGACCTTAGAAAGAGCCTACTGTTTTATCCTATGGTGGAATAACTGGCTTTGGGACATAGAGCAGAGTACTGTGGGGTTAGGGGACACAGCACAGGGCCTCTGACAACCATGTCCCATAGCTCACTATGTGGCCCACCTAAGCATATGGCAAGTTTGGTCACTGTGATTTTGTGCATTTAGTTTGCTTTGTTTTGTTTTTAGAGGAGAGAGTTTTAAAGAGTAATAAGGTCTCATCGTCACCTGTCAAATTGCACTATGTGGGCAACCACCGTGCTCTCATTTGCCTGTGGCTACCCTTATCAATAGATCACATGAAAACATGTAACAGGGAATAAGGTTTCTCCAAGAGGCTCTGAAAGAGAAGCTTACAATCCCTCAAAGGAGAGTGTAGATGTCTGTGAAAATGTGCATGCCCATGGTATCTTTTTGTGACAAGCTGCACCTATCTGTGGCTCCCTGGCTGTGATATACTTGTCTCTGATCTAGTGATGTACTTGTCTCTGATCTTGTGATGTACTTGTCTCTGATCTCATCATCAATATATGGGCACTATTCTTTCAGTGTAGCTTGGGGCCTGAGATCATGAACCTTCATTAACCAAACACTCTATTATTCACACAAACACATACACCCCTCATAGGTGTTTCCTCTCTGTACTCCCTCAAACTCATTAATCGCCATGTAAAATCTCTGCAAACAGAGATAAATAAATGAGCTTTGTACTAATAGGTGTTAGTGGTTGACTACCAAGATCTATTCCACTCCAATGGCTACTATTAACTATGCCCATTCCCCTTGCCACAGAATGGGTGAAAATAGGCATGTAACCTAGTCTTGGCTAATGAGCCATGAGAGAGTCTCCTTCCTCTGGAAACAGTTTTCTAGCTCATAACAAAGACATATAAGTAACAAACAGTCTCTCTTCTTTCTCATGTCTGGACCTTGATGCATCTGTGATATCTATAATGACTATAATCACCTTGCCACCAGCTTAAGGAAAAGGTCAGGGGCAAGAAAATTGTTACAAAGTTGGGCTCTGGCCTGGAACCCATCCTAGCTCTGGACTTCTTATTATGTGAGACAGTAGATCTGATTATCTCTTAGTCATTTGCAGTTAGGTTTTCTATTACTTGCAATGGAAAGCAATTTAGCTGATTCAGACACTATCTTAGTCTGTTTGGTGTTGTTATAATAGAATATCTGAGACTGAGTAATTTATAAAGAAAAGTGGTTTATTTAGCTCATGGTTCTGCAGGTTGGGAAGTACAAGCGGAATGGTACCAGCATCTGCTCAGCTTCTGATGAGGGCCATGTGCTAGGTCAAAACAGGGTGAAGGTCAAAGGGGAAGTGGACATGTGCTAAGAGAGAACAAACAGGAAGAGGAACCTCGCTTTATGGTAACCTGCTCTTGCAGAAACTAATCTATTCCCAGAGAACTAGTCCAGTTTCATGAGAGGACTCACTGGCCAGAACAGCACCAGGTCATTCATGAGGGAACCACCTCCATGACCCTAACACCTCCCACTGGGCCCTGCCTCCCAGCACCACCACGTCTGGGGATCAAATTTCAACATAAGCTTTGGTGGAGACAAACCACAGCAGATGCACTATAATTTTCATGGGCAACCTTAATTGTTGACAGTCATCTAATTTCATGTATTTTTCCAGTGGCTCATCTACTCTATTGCTTTGATATAACCATATAATATTTGCTAATCTTCTTGGAGTTCAAAGGTATCATATATTGATATAGAGGAGAGTCTGTTAGCTTGTTTTAAAAACCAATATTGTGTGTATTCAATTAATTTGTAATCCTTCCCTATCCCTAGCCATGGTCACGTGTTACCATGCAGCACTGATTAGTGTAACATTAGGTAGTAGCCATGTCAATTCATCAAAAAATGATGGTGAACTAGTTGATCATACCAAAGCCATGTGGACCATTCTTATGACTTCTAAAAGTCTGGATACAATTATGGGAAGAACTGCCTTCTTATCAACAGACATAAAAAAAAAGTATTTGACGTAATATAGCATCATCCTTTTGATCAAATTCTTAAGGTATGATTTAACTTGCCACGTACTTAATGACATAAGACCCTTAGCTTTCCTGTTGTAATGATGTAAGGCCCAGCTTTGCTGCCCCCTTGAACATGACAAAAGTGTCATCTCAGTGGGGAAAGGAATGCAGGACTACAAATCATCATGAATTGGACCACATTTAATTAACATATCCAAAGTTTATAATTTTTATGTTTTAGAAAGAAAGAACACAGTATAAGAAAGACCACAATCAGGATACATTGCTTTACATTTTTATTTTTAAAAGTCCATTGTTTAGTCTTAAAATAATCATAATAGATTTGAAGTTTTAATCCTAGAATTGTGATGGAATCAAATCTTAAATACAGAGAGGGACCAGGTGTAGTGGCTCACATCTGTAATTCCAGCACTTTGGGAAGCTGAGGTGGGAGGATTCCTTGAGGCCAGGAGCTTGAGACCAGTGGGGGAACATAGCAAGACCCTGTCTCTACAAAACAATAAAAAAATTAGCTAGGTGTGGTGGTGCATGCCTGTAGTTGTAGCTACTCAGAGGCGGGAGGATTGCCTGAAGTCCAGTGTTTAAGGTTGGAGTGAGCTATGATCGATTGCACCACTGCACCCTAGCATGGGCGACAGAGTGAGATCCTGTCTCTAAAGATAAATAAATGCATGCATACATACATACAGAGAGTCAACAATTTAAAGCCTATTGAAGATTTTGACCTGGCTTAAAACTCAAGGCTGAATTCCCATCACTGTTTCTTCTTTTCGGTTGTATCTGGGAGCCTTGTTGCTCCTGAGTCTCCCTGGAAGGATAGATAACCTGGGAACTCCCTGCATAGATGAGAGACAGCTAGGGAAAAGACCTAGAGAAGCCAATGTTGCAGGGAAGATGAATGCTGATTGGAAGGTGACACAATTGGGAGAGAATGAAAGTAGAGGTACAAGATATAAATAATAGGGAGGTCATTGCGTCAGGGGTGATGGGACTAGGCAGCCGGGAAGAGATGGAACAACAGGATGTTGCAGTGGTTGCATGAATGCAGAAACTAGTAAATACTCATTTGTCATTTACCAAACCTAGACTGAAAAGACAGAAATGAGATTAGAAACTCACCATAAAATAACTGCCGATATTCTTTGAGTTCAAACTATGTGCCGGGGAAAGTGCTGAACACTATCTACATTATTCCATTTGATCCTCACACCAGCCTTACGAGGGTGGCACCATTATATTATCAACCTAATTTTACCAATGTGAATAAATGGGGCTCACTTAACACATTGCAGAATCCAGATTAGAACCAAGGTAGTCTGACTCTAGAACTGGCACTCTTAACCACTATGCTATATTATTTTATAGTCTAAAATATTAGTGTGTTGGTAATGCACAGCGCTGCTAATCTATATTGTGGCTTTGTGCAGGCTAGAAGAGGACCAAAGTCCCTGCCCACCAACCAAACAAATTCAGCCCCTCGGCTTCATAGCTTAGGAGTGGAGCTGGTACCTTGGATCAAGGAAACAGGTGCTCCTGCCTCCGGATGATGCTGGTACTTGCAGGGCATAAGCCTTGGATACCAGTCTCCACTTGCATCCTTAGCTAGACACCTCCATGTGTGCACAGACTCTACATGATATAAGGGCTTTAAAATAAATTTATATACATATAAAACTTTTATCACTCAAAGGTCTTGTTTGAAAGCACTCTGCCTGGATATTCCTTGTTAGCCTCCCCAGATGTAGTCTCTACCCTTCTCCCCGCTGGAAGGCAGCGCCCTGGCTGACTTGTGTGGACCCCATCAATGGTTCCCTTGCCCTCTGGCTTCCAGTTAGGATCATCCAATGGGAGGCACCAGCAAGAGGTCTGAGGGAAGGCAGAGAGTGAGGCAGGTATTTTGACCCCTGGTCCCCCTCTCCTGCATCAGAGGTGGTCAGTAGCTTTGGTCCTTTCCTAAGGCCTCAGCTTGTCAGGCAGCCATTTCCCACAGCGGCAGCAAGAATTTCTGGTGGCCACTTCTCTAGTCCTGAGATGCTTCATCACGCCTTGATCACTCCCTAATTCTGCCCATACTCTGCCAAGTCCCTTCATTAAGCTCCCCTCAATTTCCCTGTTTGAGTGGGCCATCTGTTTCATGCCAAGACTCTGACTCGTGCACAGTGGAAACAAACTTTGAGTATTTTAAGCAAAAAATGGAATTGGGGAAGGCATGTTTAGAGTCACAGAAACAAGGGGAGGTGGGGACCAGGGTTGGAGAACAAGCAGGAACCCAGAGGACCAGAGGACAGCTGGAAAGATGAGGAGTGGAAATGATAGCTAAAGGCATTCAGTGGCAAGAGCCCAGGCCACCCATTGCCACTACCCAAATGCCCACCAACTGTCTTGTGTCCTTCAGTCACCTGCTTGAGTTGGAGTTTCTAGCAGAGGGTCTAATTGCCCACGTCTCCACTATACATCCTCTTCTAGGCTGAGCAGGGCAGTGGATTGGGAGGATCAGGCCCCTTTGGCTAATGTGGTAGCAAGTGAAAACCACTACCCACCGAGACCACACCCAGTGAGTAATTCCTTTAAAACAAGAGACCAAGGTGCTAATAGGAAACATGCCCTCCCCCCGCCCCCTCGCAAAAAAGGACAAATGTCACTATAATAATTAGTAAAAGAATGCAAAACCGCCTTAATGATCCAAGCATCTAAAATAATCCCCCCCCTCAGGAAGGTTCTTATAGAAACAGGTACTTCTCAATGAAAATTTCAGTAACAGAGAAGTACCATTTCTAATGGTCTCATAAATGAAAATTCTTTAAAAGATTTTTAACTGGGTTAGATGTAAAGTTGATGGTTTTATCTTATCAAGGTGTCCATTTGTCATTACTTCAGAACTGCCCATTAAGTGGGTCTTGTGCCCAAATACCCAGCCATGCAAGAATTAGAAGATTCAAAGACCAGTACTTTTAAATCAACTTACTTCTAGGAATTAATTCATTATATCAATTTGGGGCTAGAAATAGGCTCCAATAAGTTTCATATCTATTAGTCTCTTAAAAGTTATTCTTTTCTCCCTATAACAGCTCCTTTACCTTAGTCAGATTTTTATTTCTACCAGTACAAGGTATAAGAATTAAGAATACAGTTTTATTATGAACTGAAGACAAACAGCTTATTGAAGAAGTTTAAAGATAATGCTATTTTATTATATTTGTTGACTGTTATATTTATAATTCATACAATTATTAAATTTAACATAAAATTTAGATTATTACTATTATAGCTCTTTTAGGACTATGCTTTATGTCAACTGCAAAATTAACTTACTTCACAAAGACAGAGCTCATGAGTTATAAATTTCAACATATACTTTACTTGTCATGAGTAAAAGCAATGCATACTCATAATTGTCCCCTGGAGGTTTCCTGATATAGTTATTGTTGTAATGGTATCAATAAGAGGAAATTCTTTTTATTCAAAATAAAATTGCATGGATGCAGTACCTATAATTTTTAATTGAGAATTTATATTCTGTTAAATTGGTTGTATACATAGATATTTTTATTTCTAAAATATTAATTTATTTGGTAAATATAGAGTAAACAGAACACTGTTCAAGCCACCTAGAAAGTTTCCAGAGCTGCCAGTGAGATGATTTTATTCAGTATGACAGTGTGATGAAAAATTGAGATGGTTTTTTATGATATAATCAGACACTGGAGATTTTTTCTTTACTTCAAGATGTAACTTGTCTCACATGCTTATATGTTTCTTGTCTCAGTGATAAAAGGAAAATGGTAAGGACAAAGTAGAAAAGGTACATGGGAAAGGCCTACAGCTTTCATATATTTAAGTATCTATGGTTATGTTCTCAATGGGGAACTCTTATTTTGCTAATAACATGTCTTCTTATAATGCACATATGCATGCTACTACTCTAAATACGTACAACTCCACGTCTAATGGCTTATTATTTGCCTGGTGGGGATGAGAAAGAAAGTAGATCTAGGCCTTCCAATCAAATTGCTGATAATATCTATATATCTTCACCTTCCAGTTTGAAAAAACATGCATCTTCTCCTAACATAGTTTTTTGGTCTCTTCAAAACCACTGAGCAGGTCTTTCTATAATAATTGATTTGGTAGGCTGTGAGCTGTTTTAATAACCAGTGTCTTGCACAATCAAATCAGTAGGTCTGAAATGGTGATTAAAGTGGCTTGGTATCCTAAATACTTAGAAAGCCATAGTCAGTAAGAGGCCATTACTCCCATTTACCAGCTCCTCTTACTTCATACTGCTCTTTTACAGACACGGATATAGAAAATGGGCTGGCCCACCCAGCCGTCCAACCTCTCTGACTGCACATGCTCCATACGAATAAATGGAAATGGGGCCACTGTTTCCCTGTGTCAGGACACCGTCAGCATGAGTAGGAATACCAACAGGCAGGCATGTAAGATCTAGTGAGTTCCTATTCCAGCACTGTTTTCTCTGCTAGATCAGGTGGCAGTTTGCAGAAAAGCTAATAGTTCATTCACTATGTGCAAGTCAGGGAATACCGCTGGGCACAGAAGAATAGTCTACTGCTGTTTTAGAAGGTTTTACTACATACCTTCTAAAGGTGTACATTTTGAGGATGTTACTTCCTTATGAAGGAAAATCTCTGACCTCTGGACTGAAGTATATAGGAAGTTGTTGCCAAATCAAACTCGGGTTGGTGGTTTGCAAATTTTGAGATGTGAAAAAGGACTATTCATTTTGTGATGGCAGGTCTCATCTGTCTCATTCACCTGAATAAGACATATAGTAGTCGTTCAGTAAATATTTCTTGAATGAATGAATAAGTGAACACATAAATGAGCAGAATTCTTTATGACAAACTCATTTTGAAACATTTTTCTGGTTCTCAATGGTTAAAAACCTAAGGAAAGACACAGTTGATAGTGATTCTTTTAAATGCAGCTAAATTTTGCTTCAGCAACACCAACATATGAAAATCTGGGTTCACAAAACAAAGAGTGATTATGTACTTTACAATTAAATATAAATATACCTTAATGTAGTGGGTTCCTAAATGCTGGCCCATGATGTTTTCTCCAGTTCACAGTGAAATGAGAAAAATCAGTGCAATGTATTGTTCATCATAAGGGTAAATTAACCAATTGAAAGAACTGTCTTTTACTCAAAAATGGACCTTCCTTCATTTCTGAGGTTAAAATACTTTTTCTTTAATAAATGGTGGGGATAGTCTATGCTAGTTATTCCTTTTTAAAGCCCTTACTTGCCAAAATAGGCGACCCTATATTGACTCTCCAGCTTATAGAAAAACATTTTATTGGTCTGTAAACTCCAAATATCAAAGACTTGTTTAGTTTTAAAATACGATACATGTTATAAAAGCATATAAATGTTTTTTTAAGAAACCTTCATATAGAATAAAGGAAGATATAACCTTGGCCTCAATGCCCATGATAATAGCTTACAGGTGTTGAGTGGCTGTTCCATGCTGAGCACTGCTCTCAGGGCTTTCTAAAATGTATTCAATCATTTAAATTTCATAATAGCTCAAGGAGGAAGTATTATTATTATCTCTGTTTTACAGATGAGGAACTCCAGTCACAGTCAAGTTTATGTCCCAAAAGACATGTAACACTGTTTTAAGTAAAGTGGCAAAGCTGGGATTCAAATCAATGGCTCCAGAACATATATTCTGATATTACACAGAAACTGGGCCATATGACAGTACAACCAACAGAAAAACATTGTTTATGATTATAATCTAATAATTATGGAAATAGAGGTTCAACCAGCACACAGATTACAAACTCCTACCCAAGACTCATATTATCTTACATTGAAGATAGAGCCCCTCCCAATCTTACCTTATTAACACATTTCTTGATGACCTATTTTTAGCTTCAGGATTTACACAGACATTGCCTCAAGCAACATTCATTCTCCTTTCTTAAGCTCCTGTTTTGATTAGCAAATACCAAAAAACAAAACAAGAAAATATGATATTTCCAATGGGGCATTTCAACCAAGTAGGGCTGAAAGCACAACACCCATAAGCTTAGTCACCAGGATTAATTTAGGGCAAATTCAACCTTATAGTCAACAAATAATTAAGTATATTTCAGTTTACTTATTAAGTGTGATACAAAAAAGTATTGAAATCCCAGTTTTTAAATGTAGATATCCATCCCAACAACAGCTTATTTAAAATGGGAAGATCACAAACACTGAAACTCACATCTTCCCCGGAAGAGTTGGAAACTCAAGTCGAACAACAATTGGGCAAGTAGGTAAATCAGGAAGTACAATTCATAATGAATGAAAAGCAAAACTGATGAGTCAAACTAGACGTTTTGACTAGGAGTAACTCTCCCCCCAAAATACAAAAACAAAAACCCTTCCAAACACAGAGCAAACTGAATCAGACGGTAATTTTGTCTTTAAAAATCTACAATGCTCGCTGTAATGGTAGAAATGATCTGTCAGGTTAAAGATAGGTTTCTATCATTCCATTTAACAATATTTACCAAAATAATTGCATTACATTAAGGGAGCTGTCATTTTATTTTAATGGTAATGAAAAACAGGTTTTAACGTTTATAAGCCCTGAGTCCAGCAGAAAATGTATTTGTAGATTTAACATCTCCACTCTAGGTCCTGAGAGCTGGGGTGTGCACATCCAGTCCGAATACCTTGTTAAACATACAGGACAGTCATTCCAACACTGCAGTTAACTCCTGCACAAACTCTTCCTTCGGGTTGCTGGCTTCTGTTCAAGTACCCATCCCTAGTCCACATGCCCTAGAAAAACACAGGAACCAGTTCTAGGACGTAGTTATCCACCTCGCACCCCATGCCCCTCCCCGGGACCATCCTCCGCCCGTCCCAGCCTAGCCGGCCCAGCCCACTACAACCCCGCCGGCCTCTCCGAACTTCCCCCGCCCACTCCGTCCACGTAACCAGGGTCCCCACGCCCTCTTCGTGCTCCACCAATCAGCAACCACCTCCGCCCAGAACCCGGTCTCCGACGCTCCTCTTTCAAAAAGGCAGCTTACTCCTCCCGCCCTCATCCCCGCCCCTTTCCACCTCCCCGCCCCGCTGGCCCCTCCCACTTCCCCCCAACTCCGTTCCCCCCCTTCTGGTTGTGCCCGCCCGCCCCGGGCTTCGCCCCGCCCCACCTGGGGCAGCGCGCTCACCCATTTCTCGCGAGATCTGAGCGTCCCCGCCGCGGCCGCCCGCCTCCCCCTCCCGTCCTCCCACCCCCCTCCCCCCAATCTCTCCACTCTCCGGCTCTCCTCCCTCCCTCCTCCCCCCTCCACCCTCTGGGCCGGATCTCGTCTCGCTGAGGCGGAGGAGGAGAAGGAGGAGGAGGAGGACGTTCGGCCTGCGCAGTGAGATGTTTGTCCGTCGCCGCCGCCGCCGCCATCGCGGAGGAGCGCGATAAAGGGAGCCGAGCCGGGCGTGAGGGGGACCCCGCGGAGCCGCTGCGCCAGCGCAGCCCCCCAGCCGAGTCCGAGCCGCCAGAACCCAAGCCGCTGCCGCCGCCACCGCCGCGGCCGCCAGGGGCCGGCCAGCTCCCAGCCCTGCCCGGGGGCCGCGCCGCCGCCGCCCCCAGCGTCGCCCCTCGCCTGCCCGCCCGCCTTAAATGTGACACCGGCGCTTCGGAGCGCGACCTGAAGCCGCCGCCGGGGAGGGGACGAGCACCATGTCGAATCTGAGCAAAGGCACGGGCAGCCGGAAGGACACCAAGATGCGGATCCGGGCCTTTCCGGTGAGTCTCTCCTCGGTGCCCGGGACCCTGGGGCCGGGGGCCTGGCCGAGAGCCGCACGCGAGGCCCGGGCTGAACTCCCCCAACAGGCCGCAGGCCCGGCCTCCCCTCCCCCACGCCCGCTGCCGCGGGGCGCGAGCCTTCCCGACAACGGGGCGGCGCGGGGCCCCGGCGCGGCCGCCCTCCCGGGCCGTTCCCCCGCGCCCGGCGCCCGCCGGGGCGCCGCGCCCCCGCCCGAGAGCTGCCCCTCCAGCCGCCCCGCGGGTGTCGGCTGCGGCCGGGGCTCCCTCGCTGCCCCAGCACCTCCCCACGTTACTGGGGTGTAGGCCCAATCCTCAGCACTTCCCACCCCGCTCGGTGCCAGGGACTCCGGCCGTGGAAGAGCGGGGACTATGGGAGTCCTCCCAGCGTGGGGCGTGTGTGTAACTTTTCGCGTGTGGTTTCCCTGCAGCTTCAAAAATTACCCGGCCTAGCTTTCAGGGTGATGAAGGGGACTGCCCTCTCACCTTTCCCCCTCCTCAGGAAGGGTTATGCCATCAACCTAACCCCGACGCAGTGACAGTAGTTCCACGTAATGCTCAATGGTAATAGACTAATAACATCGGGTGTATTTATAGCATCTTTCATCCCGCAAGCTTCCTAAGCACTTTACAAACTCTTGTGCAGGAATTGCCTCGCCACTCGTAGAAGGGCCAAGGGTGAAATGAGAGAGAATTGGACAATTGATTCTCCATTTCTTAGCCATAGGAGCCTGAAAGAATGAGTATAGTCACGAAGCAGAGTTGCATTACTCTATCGGTTTTAGTGATAGCAAACGTGTTTTGATCAGAAACTTTTTTTTTTTTGGCATGTACGTCGAGTCCTACACTTGCAGTATTTAGTATATAGGGTATAACATTGGATGTCATATCTGATTCAGATAGCCCATGGCAAGCAGTTAAAATGTACTGTTGTAACAGAGAAACTGGACATACTTGCCCGTGTCGCTACAGTAACAGACGTACGTCACGATAGACAAACTAGCAATTGAACAGAAGATTTTTGAAAGTAAAACTAGAGAAAGATCGTGGTTTTCCCTTCTTAGAATCATAAATACATTATATCGTGTGGGAGTGAAAGAGGGGGATTTGTATTTCCTTTTTAAAGCATGCTTTTTCTCAAGTGCAGTTGTAGTGCGCAAAGACTTACTACCTTAGTATGATTGTCCCAGTTGAGCGAGTAGCATAGTCCTAGAGAACTTGAGGACCTTTCTGAATTCTTCAAATTTACAACAATACACCTGATGCAGAATTCTGAAATTGCAGGAATATAAACACTAATGTCAATGTGCAGAAATTTCCCGGCTTTATATAAATAAAGGTATGGTATACTTAGGAGAATTAAGTGCTTTGATACTAATTAAAGGGGTTTTGAATGTTTGAAGTTTTTTTCTAGGTAAATGTGAGAAGTTACATCAGAAAGTGAGAAATGTTGACAAGAGAGTACTAATGAAGTTCGCTAGCCTGTTTTCTGTTCTAATTGGGCAAAGAGTTGGGCTTTTCGGTTTGGGAGTAATGTTAATTTTCTTAATTCTGGTTTTTAAAAGCAGAGTTTAGAATTATTCAGAATTTTGTGAAGCCATTATTTTTATGAAATAGAATTTCTAGGAAATGTTAGTCTTATACTAAGTTCATTCTTGAGGTCTTGAGTTTTCTAATTCTGATTTTTTGCTGAAACTTGGAATAGATCATTTTTGACATCAGTTCACTTATGCTAAAATTATTCTGACTAACCAGTTGTACTGTCATCTATCTGTAATCAACTCTTTGATTTCTTTAGATTTGCCAATTTCCCATCCCTTCATCCTCTCTCTTCATTCCTTCTACAAAAATTGAGTACTGTGTGCTAGGCACTGTTGTAGCAGTTTTTTGTAATATATCAGTATAGTTTGAAAGAAAGACCAAGATCCCTGTTTTCTGGAGCTTGTGTTTTGGGAAGAAGTGGTGGGAGAGAAATTCATTATTCCTTTAGCTGAAGGGTATAATATTGTGTGGTAGGTTGGCACATGGTACTGAAACTGATTTTTTTTTTTTTAAGTAACATTATGGTTATGAGTGAATTTGGACCCATTCTGTCTATAACTTGTTTCCCTGTAAGTTTTTCTAAAATTCTTAAATGAAGTGTATGACTACACTAGTGTTTGATACTCAGTAGTAGCTGCTAATTTTTAAAAGCAGAATTTTTTGTTACTTTTTCATAAATATTAATAACATTATTCACAAGTAGGTCTCATTGTAAGGAACCACTATAGGTACTGTAGGGTTTCTTTCTTTTTTTTTGGGTAGAGACAGGGTCTTGCTTAGTTGCCCAGGTGTGGAGTGCAGTGGCACCATCATAGCCCACTGCAGCGTCTGGGCTCAAGGGATCCTCCTATCTCAGCCTCCTAAGTAGCTGGGACTATAGGCACACCCCCCCCCCATGCCTGGCTGATTTTTTTAAATATGTATTTTAAAGAAACAGGGTCTTATTATATAGCCCAGGCTGGTCTTGAACTCCTGGCCTTAAGTGATCCTCTGGCCTTGGCTTCCCAAAGTGCTGGGATTACAGGTGTGAGCCACCATGCCTGTCAAGAACCATTACAGGTTTTTAATATATAAACTTTAAAATCATAGGTGCATGAGCCTTCAGTAAGGATATATATGTGCTCCTCTGTGGTATAGTATTTTACTGATTTATTTATTCTTTGGTAAAAGTGTGGTTAATTACCTTCAAAATTCTTCCAAATTAGCAATCTTGTACATACTGCAATCTGCATAGGTTGCTAATCAGAAGTAGTGAATGCATAGTATTTCATAAAGAAAAAATAACTGCTTATGGTTTATATATATATATATATATATATATATACACACACACACACACATACTTTTAGCTATTGTATTTTAGGTATGCTATTTGGATATATACTTACTATAATTTAAGGTAATTTGTAGTTTAACCAAAATTTCAAGTGTTTATTTCAGGATTGTGTTTTACAAAACCGATGTGTAAAAAGTATAAAAATATTTTTTGGGATTGTTTGTTTTCATTGCAAACTAGAGTGGTAATTGAACTTATGGGATCTTTTATAGATGTGTAAGACTACTTACTGTAAATACAATCTCATCAGTAAAGTCAGGTTTTTTAGTGTTTTGAGTGCATGTTTTAAGTATGCATTCATTATTGTTCACAAGAGTAAAAGTTGTAACATACTACAGTTTAACACACAATTTGCGTTTTTAAGTAGACCTTTTTGTAAACATTGATTCTTTTTAAGATGGAAAACAGTAAGGAAGTTTCTGTATTTGTAAACTGTTTACAAAGGAAGAGTTTAATCCTGTTTATAAGCTTTCTTGCTTTGCACAGTAAATGTCATTTTACATCTTTTTGTTGATAATGTTTAAATTTTTTTTTTTTTGTATGCACAGTAACAACAAGGGCCACAAAACTTTTTTGAAGAAAGGAAGTGGTAGTTGTGAAACTCTTGGAAACCGTAGGGGTTTGGACCAAATCATTCTGCCCCAAGAAGTTTCTTTCTTGCTGTTGCCATGGGTCTTACTTCTGAGCTTTTGTTCCACTATGTAGGATTAGTTGCTGTCAGGTAAACCGTTTTTCCTTATCTTTGAAAAGCCATTCCTTACCATCTGTGCTGTCCATGGCTTTGTCCACATGGGCTTGACAAGCTTAATTGGAATTGGAGGGGTAATGTTTGAATGAAAATACTGTCCTTTCCTCTTATTTGTGTTTCTTGGCTTAGCCTTTAGAGTTCAGGAGATATGTTATGAAAGTGACTGTCTCTAGAGTGTGATCAGGCTCTTAAGACCTGTACTTTGAGGTCCTGAAAATAGCTTCAGTTATTAGTTAATAAGAGCTTGCTAAATCGTGACAAGAATCTCTGGATGTAATGTCCACTCTTTAATTATAGATGAGCTCCACCTGTGTGTAGCATTGATAGCGAATGATGTCGAGATTATTTACTGAGATGGAACCCACAGAGTGACTGACTTTACTGAAAAAGCTGAATTTTAAGATCATCTGTGATGTACTTAAGAATATGAAGAGTCTAAGGGCAAACAGGGACAGTTAGTGTTTGGGTTTTTTTTTCCTTCTAGCTACAGTAATATTGGCCATATTTAGGGGAACAGCTTTGATCTTCATAATAGGTTTCCCTTTCAAAGGGAAGGTAGTTGTTACATAGAACTACCTGGACTGTACATACAGGAAAGCCGTATTACTAGTCTTCCAGATTATACACAGCACAGTATTAGCTATAAATTTTTCATTCTTCATATATTTTCTTATAGAGAAATTATGTAGTAAAGCATAACAGATTCATTAAAGTTTCTTACTCTTAGACTAATTCTTTCTGCTTTATAGTTTTGGGATACCCAACAACTGGGTTGTAGCTGATAGTACCTCTAGCTTTAGAAGTTAAGAAAAGAAGCATGAAGTTGTTATTAACATTCATTTTACATTGTCCTTCTAGTTTAGAGGAGGCTGAAAGATTATTAGTACCAGTATTGAATTTGCAACTATTTTAGTAGTATAGGATATAATGTGAAAATTTGGCCTTTTAAACAGTACATTAATCAGAAGGTTGATTCATTCAAACAAAATAGAGAAAGCTTCCGTTTTTTGTATATCATTCATTCAATAAATGTAGGTCAGTATTAATAATGTTTGTCCATTATTACAAACATTAATAATAATGTTGAGGAACAACATTATTATTGTTGAGGAAGATTATATAATTAAGCTAGAAAAAGTAGTATGCCTTCTCTTAGTATTATAAATTAGGAGGCTTTAGAGTTAATTTTTTGTTATTTTCATTCAAGAAAGTATATGGATGGTCTTTAGCATATTTGTTAGATTTATATAAACGTTAATGGAAAATTTGTAGTTTTAAGTAATACAACTTTGAAAGTAGTTCTTGTTTGCCCATTGTAAAGTCAGCAAAAAAGTAAGGATGTTACTAGTAAGAACAGATGACTGAGCTAAAATATGAATTACAATTAGTATTAGTCTATCAGTGTATTGTAAAAACTGTTCAGTCATAGTCTGCCCAAGCAATGATTTCATTTGTTCAGCTTTTCTGATTATAAAAATGATGCATATTCATGGTAGAAAACTTGATAAACATCTAAATTTATAAATAAGGAAGTAAAAATCACCTGTAATCCTTCTACTTGGAAATAAACAGTATTAACATTTTGATGTGTTTATCTTTCATATGCATGTATGAACACAGTAAAATTGAGATACTGTATCATTTTCTATGCTGACTTTTAAAAAGTAGTTCCTTACTATACGTGTATTTCTGTATTAAATATTCTTGGAATTATGATTCATGACTGTATAATACTTTATAGCAGTGGTCCCCAACCTTTTTGGCACCAGGGACTGGTTTCATGGAAGATAATTTTCCCCCCAGATGTGTGTGGGGGGGGGCGGCAATGGCTTTGGAATGATTCAAATGCATTCCATTTATTGTGTACTTTATTTCTATTATTACATTGTAATATATAATGAAATAACTATACAACTCACCATAACGTAGAGAATCTAATGCCACGGATGATCTGACAAAGGAGGTGGAGTTCAAGCAATGATGCCAGTGATGGGGAGTGGCTATAAATACAGATGAAGCTTCACTCACTCTCCCTTGGCTCACCTACTTCTGTGTGGCCTGGTTCCTCACTGGCCATGGACTGGTACCTGTCTGTTGCCCTGGTGGGGTTGGGCACTGCAGCTTTATAGTACCTCAGTAGTACCTCAATTTGCTTAACCATTTCCCTACTGCCAGTTTTTTCTTTTTTTTTAAAGAAACAGGATCTTGCTCTGTCACGCAAGCTGGAGTGCAATGGTGCATTCATAGCTCACTGTAACCTCAAATTCCTGGGCTCAGGCAATCCTCCCACCTCTGCCTTCTGCTTTACCCACGTTGGTCTTGAACTCCTGGCCTCAAGGGATCCTCCCACCTTGGCTTCCTGAATTTCTGGGATCATAGGTGTGAGCCACTGTGCCTGGCCCTGCCACATATTTTGATTGATTCCAGGGAGTCCCTATCTTCCCTCTTAACAAAGAATGCAACTGTGACTATTTAAGCACATAAATATTTGAGACCTTCTATGATTATGGAATTATAGGGCTAAACATAATCAATACATATTATCTAATTGACCTCCAGAAAGGTGGTAGTAATAGCTAACATTTTTTGAATCCTTGTCATGTGCTTTGCATGTCTAAACTTACTTAATTTGTACAACTCTATAGGATACAGTTCTGTGGAATACTACTACTATTATCTGTTTTTACAAATGAAGCCTTGAGAAGTTAAGTAATTTGCTTAAGGTATTCTCGTAAGTGGCAGAACAAGGATCTAACCCAGGCATTCTGACTCTAAAGTGAGTGCTCTTAAGAATTAATTATACTTCTCAAGCTTGTATTGGTTTAATGTCTACTGTGTAGAAGTGTCTTAGCCAACACATATATCTTTAGTTTCATAGGTGAAAATACAGTATTATACTTTAATGCTTTAATTTGCATTTCTTTGACTACTTATAAGAATAATTTTATTCATTATATGTATTTAGGAGTATAACTAAAAGTAAAGAGACCAAAAGCATAATAGTTAAAGAGGCTGGGCTCTAGATTGCCAAAGTTTGCATACTAGCTCCATTTTTTTTCCCCCTTTCTTTTCCTTTTTTTTTTTTTTAAAGAGACAATCTTGATATGTTGCCAGACTGGTCTCAGACTTGGGCTCCAGTGATACTTATGCCTCAGCCTCCCAATTAGCCAGGACTACAGGTGTCCAGCACCATGTCTGAACACCTCTTTCTACCTCTGTTATCTTTAGCAAGTTACTTAACCTCTGCTAACCTCAGTTTTCTCTTCTGTAAAACAAGAATAAAAAGACCCACTTTATGGGGTGGTTGTGTGGTACAGAAAATGAAACTTTAGAACAGAAGCTAGCATATAGTTAACTACCGTTGATACCAACATTTAGCCTCTTATATGCCAAAATTTAAATATTAAAAGTGAATGTTGGTTTTGTGAATAGTTACATTGGAATGCTATATACTTACTTACTTTAGTGATGCTTCCATTTTCGGGTACAGTTTATAGAACTTAAAAAGCCTGCAGAGCCAATTTGTGAACTACACTAAGAAAGCATTCTCAAAGGATATATGTTTGGTTCCACTGGGACACTTGAAAAGAATGCTCCTGGCTCTTGGGGAGGTGGCTTCAAAGCAGAAGTTCCCATAACGATTCTCACATAATCATTGGAATAAGTGTGTAATCTCTCTAGGTAACTTTATGAAAGGAGTAAACACTCATTTAGTTTGTACATCCTAATGTGTACTTTAAATGTTCATCCAGAAACACATCTAGTTTTTGTTATTCCCTACCTCCCTCTTGTTGTTGTTTCACTCCTGAACTAGATTGTTGTCCCTGCCCAAAACTTACACCAGATGTGCTTTTGAGCCACATAGCACTTAGCATGGTGTGGATGATTAAATGAGGAACCGGTTCTCTAAGACAAGCCATAGTATTTGATTAATTAGGTAAGTTAATACAAACGGTGCTCTGAAATGTTTGAATTCTTTTTCTAGCTACACGTGAAGTATTAAGATGTAATAGTAGGTCATTAATGATCTTGTGGCACCTTCTGTAGCAGGGAAGTGAGCATAGTCTCCTGGAACAGTAATGACTTGAAAATAAGGGTAGTATGATGCTGCATTTGCAGTAACCCTGTATTATGTGTCAGAAGACTTAATCCTTGGTCTGGTCTTTTCTGTTCACTAGCTGTGCTCAATATTTTACTTCCTCCTTCGTGATGACTTTCTATCTCATTCCTTCCTCTCAGCCTGTTACACTGTGGATCCCCTACTTCTGTTGTAGGTTAACTCCTCTGTAGTCTCAGCATGTTCTTAGAATTCTCTGCTTTCTCTCCATCTGAAACCTGGCTTTGCCCTGAGGATATAGGCTTACCTTCTTGAATTGAGGTGTCTGTTTTCTTTATAGTCCTTGAATTGTTGGGCCCAAATGCCATTTATTGCCATATCCATCATCTTTTTTTTTTTTTGGCTCAAGCCCTTGAGAACTATTCTTTTGCTTTCTCTCTCTGACCATCTACTAACTTTGTACTCATATTGTCTCATTCATTGAAGATTTTAGTACCTTCTTCATAGACATTATCTCTAGTTCTAGTCTAAATCTTAATTTTATCCATAGCATGTGGGTAGTCATTTATTTATTCAATTTAAAAATACACTTGCTGTGTAGTACTACTGTGTGTTAGGTACTGTATCTATACAGTGGTGTTCACACAGATCTGGCCTCTTATTCTAGTAATTTTCATGCTGTCTTGGACCTTTTCATCTCCCTACTTCAGAAATCTTAAAACTATAGTATTGCATTCTATCGTAGCTCCTCCATTTATTAGATTAAATCTAAGACTTACATCTAAGACTTAGATGTAAGACTACATCTTATAAATCACTTCTGCATGTTCCCCTTTTGTCAAAGGGAGGAAATGACAGTACCTACCTCATAAGATTGTATTAGAGTTAATACATGTAAAGCTTCTTAGAATAGTGCCTGGGACATAATAAGCGTTATTAATAAATGTAAGCTGTTATAATTAATTTTTCTGTCCTACTTTTTGCTTGTTTCCTTCTCACTTTAAAGTACCCTTGGATCTGGATAAGACCCTTTCATTCTCCTAAACCATGGTGCCATCACTTCTACCTTTATCAGTGGCCCCTTCTTTCCTACTACCTCCCCAGAGCAAGGCTAGAAATATCAGCAAAAAGCATTTTGGATCATCCCACCCGTGTGCCTTCATTGCTCATATTTTTGAATTACTCCTGGAGAAAATTGCAAGACTGTAGTTTATAATTTAGCTGGACTCTCAGTGCCTGAGGGCAGTTTTTTTGTGTGTTTCTTGTAAACTTCCTCTCCCCTTTCCTGCATGAGCTTTTCCAAATTTTAATCATTGTCCTTACACTCTTTATAGAGAATTCTTTTATTTCTCTTCTTCAAGAAACCTAACTATTGCTTCAATCTGGAAACCAGTGTTCTTACCGTGTTTCCCCGAAAATAAGAGACCTACCCATAAAATAAGCCCTAGCAGGATTTCTAAGCATTTGCGCAATAGAAGCCCTACCCCGAAAATAAGACCTAGTGATGGGTGTGGCTACACAGCATATCTGCACAACCCGTGCATTTTGTCATGGAGCGATAAAGAAGACAAGCAGCCGTTCTCATCTGCCCCATGAGAGCTCTGTTGCTCAATATGAGAGATTGGGGCCACTGGTTCTAAAGGAAATAGACTCGCAAGAAATTCAGGTTGGAATTCCGGGTTTGGAGAGTTATGATGATGTTCCAGAAGAAGACTTAATTATATTTGAATAAATGTGGATTGTTGTACCGTACTTAAAAAAATAACACATCCCCTGAAAATAAGCGCTAGGGTGTCTTCTTGAGGAAAAATAAATATAAGACCCTGTCTTATTTTCAGGGAAACATGGTAGGTGTAATTTCCTTCAGTGTTCTGTTCCTTCATTGTCCTTTCAGTTACATTCTTCAATTTGTATCTTTTACTCATTCTCAACTTCTTGCCTTTGGTCTCAGAAAAGGAAGATGTCATTTTCCTGTCTTCCCAATCATAGTAGCTACCATACTATCTCCCTTCATAGCAAAGACTCCTGGGGGAATAGTAGTAATACTGTGTTTTATGTAGGATAGTTTTGTGTCCAGGACCCAGAAGGCCTAGGAAGAATAAAGTAGATAATCTTGAAAATTTCCCTCTCTGGTAATTAGAGTAGCTCATGTGTTGCCATTTGTATTAATATGTAGGGTTCTGTAAAATATTTCATTTTAAAATGTTCGGTTAACCATTGCTTTAACGTCACTAGTCATTAATCTAGTCTTTTTTTAAAGATGAGAATCTTATTTGCCCATCTTGATAACAGTTAATAGGAAATTGAGAACTGATCCTGAAATTGCCTTAACTCCTAATCCAGAGCTTTTGCTATTGGACAACATTTCTTTTTATTTTTTTAAAGTCAGTTTTAAAGTTGAAAATGTAAAACTTCTTAATTTGACTTCCATTCATGCAGTAGTTGCTGTTGTTGAAAAGGAATGGACTCAAATTTGCTCTTTGAGTGAAAAATGTTACTGCTAAGCAATGGAATAAAGACTTCAGAGGGGAAATTTTTACCTACTTTAAGCAAATACAAGATTCCTTAGAGATACTTTCCTATAAGAGCAAACCTCCATTGCTAAGAGGAGTTCTTTAACATAGTGCTAGTAAATCATTCTTACCCAAAACAGCTCTGAGTAACATTTAGCCTCTTCTATTTGCCCTATCCTCTCCAAAGTAATGATGAAAAGTTCCTTTTTCCTTTTTATCTCCAGTTTCTTTCCATTTCCAATAAAGAGAAATTACTTTGTAAGATTAGTAACAATTTGTTAGAGTGTCTGCCTTGTATTAGGCTCTGTTTTAAGTACTTAGAACTAACTACCTGAAATCCTCAAAACAAATTTAACTTTAGATACTTCTCCTGTTTTAAATCTATCTAGGGCTCAAAGATAGTAAAATGTGTATAATACTACATATACATACATACATGTAGGGAAGGGCAAAGCTGGGATTTAATTCTTAGGTATGTCTGACTCAAGTCCATGTTCTTTCCATTATGTCACACTGCCTAATTATATTGTTAAGAATTTCCTAGATTCTGAAATATTTACTTAATAAGAATATACTTGAAAATTAATTTTGAGGTTGCCATTTAAATGATTAGCCAGAGGCAGATCCAGGGGCTCTGAAGCTTATCCAGTGCAGTACTCTCTTTACAAAAATAATTCAACATTAGTTTTTAGGCCTTGGAAGGAATCTTTGCGAGCTTAAGCTTCACTAGGTTGAAGGTAAATTGGACCACCTGTAAGAGAATAAAAGTTACAAAAACTTTAAATCAATTAAAATGTCTATTCCAGTAACATTTGAATATATAAATTGCGTACGGGACTCTAGTGTATATTGGCTTGAATAAAACAGTCAAAAACATAACCTATAAGAAAGATATATTAGTTGATATATTTATAGTTAACATTTTCCTATTTTAACTTACAAGACTGACAGCATACATTACATTTTTTTTCAGCTAATAGAAATTTATCTTGAGTATATATTTGGGAAAAAGCGATTACTTGAAGTTAACATGTTTAAATATTTTGATCTTTAAATTTTTTTGTCTTTCAGGATGTACTAAAGTAATAGATGAAACAGTAAAATGAATTTGAAGCACAAAGAGTAGATACTTTAAATTAGTAATAATTTACTTCTCCTGGTGTATGCACATGAGACATGAAAGAAATGTATGTTTTGATGAACACTATTACTAGCCAAATAAATAAGTAATTTATTTGCTCCTATTTGTATTAGTATTTTAATTTTTAAAAGCTAAAAGGGGACTGTATTTTGTCCTTTTGTGCTGCTGTAACAGAGTAATATAGACTGGGTAATTTATGAAGAACAGCAATTATTTTCTCACACTTGTGGAGGTTGGGAAGTCCAAGATCAAGATGCTGGCAGGTTCTGTTGCCTGGTGAGGGCTGTTCTCTGCTTCCAACATGATGCCTTGATGCTTGCAGCACGGCAGAAGCCTGAAGGGAAAAAAGAATGAACTCTTGTCTGTCAGTCTCTTTTATAAGGTCACCTGATCCCAAATGTGAGGCCTCCAACTTATGACTTAACCACCTCCTAAAGGCCCCACCTCTTAATACTATTAAATTTCAGTGTGAATTTTGGAGGGGACACATTCACACCATAGCAGGGACTTTTGAGAGAATCTGTTCTTATTTAACAGATGAGGAAACAGGACTAGAGAGGGTGATTTAGCCAAGGGATGTGCTTCTGATTTGAATTTATAGAAGAGCTATGACTAAAGCCTGATTTCCAGTTAAAATGTCTTTTCTCTCCACCAGTCTGGATTAAGCATATAGCCATAGTAACTCAGTATTAACACTGGCCTATTTAACTATAAAATGATTTTTGAATATTGAGCACCCAGATGATTTGAGTTGACCGAGTGCAATGGAAGGACCCTGAGGACACTTGGACCTCTTCATTGTTCTGACTAGGTAGTTGTGTGATGTTGGATAAGCCACTTAGCTTCAGTTTCCTCTTTCATAAAGTGAAGAGGTTTTAATTTGAGGTTACCTTAGGCTTATTCTGGCTCTAGAAATTTCAGTAAAAGGCAGTGTTTATATATAACTCCATGAACTGAATGCTAGTATCTTCTGTGGCCTAAGACATTGGTGTGATGTTGCAAAAATCATCTATCTTTTCAGCCTTAGATTTTTCTTTAAAACATGAATGGGATATTTCAGTGATGATGGCTAAATCCTAATAGGAAGCAGTGGGAAAGTTAGCTGTGTGCTTGCATTGTGTGTATGTATATGTGTGTGTGTGTGTGTGTGAGAGAGAGAGACAGACAGAGAAAGAGAGTTGGCAGTTTTAGAGAAGTTTTCAGTAGACATGATAGGAGATTTTTGTAATAGTCTTATGTGATAGACCTTTTGCTGTCATATCATTTAATTACAGTTAGGTTCATTCAAAGACAAAGCTAACTATAGCTATTTATATGTTTTTAATTTTTTTTCTCTCACTTTGGGTTGTGTGTAATCAATTCAGGTGTAAATACAATTTGTTATTGTCCTATAGTTTATAAAATTTTTATACATTATCACAGTTTTAGAAAAGCTAGTAAGTTTACTCATTTCAATAAGAAACCTTAGTGATTAAAGAGAAAATTATCTAAATACACCTAAAGGATATCTGTAAATACTTCTAAATATTTCTTAGCTAAAGAGAAGAAAGTACTATCATTTTATTAAAATAAATAATTTTAGATTGTAGGATACAAGTATGAATTCAAACATGCACTTAGATCTAAAATACTTTTTTCTCTAATGTTATTTCTACTACTTTGAGAATCTATCCAAAATATACGGTTCCTGCTTTATTATTTCTATCTGCTAGATAAGTGTTTAAAGAGTAATTATGTACACATGAACCATGTATAAATAGTAGTTTTAAATTGTATTAGTAACAATGTTTTAGATTTAATAGCATATTGGGAAATACAGCAGATTTTATTATTTTAAAATATTGGTCTTAAAGTAACTAATTTTCTTAACAGAGGTAGTCTGTAAGTATAATGTTTGAAGAGTTCCAGTCATGATGAATATTATATTCTCTGGATAAAATGTGTTTCAAGGAATCCAGCAATTGCTCTCTTTTTTTATGGGTGGAAACAGCACCAATAGTAGGACAGTAACAAACGTTTTGACTCAGTGAGAATTCTTACATGATTGTCTTATTTGTGGTGGTCATCTTCAGATTATGAAATGCTATACATTGTTTTCATATTTGCCAAAGTCATTTACACAGGAATATAGTTGAAATAGAGTTACTGATACTCTTAATTACTTTGTGACTTAAGCGGCTTTTAATAGGCTAATCTGGAAGCTTGACCTTCTGTGTCATTGAAAAAATTATTCCAAATTTCCCAAACAGATTTACAAATTGATTTTTGGGTGGCTCATGTTGAGGACTGAAATGCAGATCATAATTGAACCTTCTATTGGTTATTTAACTTTCCCATTATGAATTGTACTTTTCTATAATTTAATGTTATTAGAGGCCAATTGAATATGGATCAGGTTTAGTTTGTGATTTCATGGAATTGTCCTAGGCTGTTGTGCTTTTCTTATCCATAGTCTTTTTTTCCTTGACATCAGTTATTATTTTTGGTAGCACATTTCCTTCCACTAGGCCTCCACTGTAACCAGAGAAACCAGTTAACTAAACATGAGTAGTCTTTACATTTAGTGGGTTTTTTTTTTTGTTTTTTTTTTGAGACAGAGTCTCACTTTGTTGCCCAGGCTAGAGTGAGTGCCCTGCCGTCAGCCTAGCTCACAGCAACCTCAAACTCCTGGGCTCAAGCAATCCTGCTGCCTCAGCCTCCCGAGTGGCTGGGACTACAGGCATGCGCCACCATGCCCAACTAATTTTTTCTATATATATTAGTTGCCCAATCAATTTCTTTTCTATTTATAGTAGAGACGGGGTCTCGCTCTTGCTCAGGCTGGTTTTGAACTCCTGACCTCAAGCAATCCGCCCGCCTCGGCCTCCCAAAGTGCTAGGATTACAGGCATGAGCCACGGCGCCCGGCCTACATTTAGTTTTAAGTCATTAATAAGCAAGACTGTATGTCTCTTCTGTGTAATAAAGGCAGAAACAAACATTTATGAGCTAGTGCTGTGTTGACAGACTTTCTTAATTATCAGACAATACATTTCTTTGGCCATGAGCAGGTGCAGAAAGTGAGGTTTGGAAAGTTAAATAACTTGTCCAAAGTCTGTTTAAATGTGTCCCATGGGGCTGTTTTCCTCAACTTGGATCTTTTGCTGTATTTTTGATGAGTGACATTGCTTAAGGAGTAATTCACAGATAAATGGGATTATTGCAGATGTCATTAGTCATTGTATAGTCATCAAATAAATCTCAGAGGACTGTGTTCACATTGTATTTTTAAAATGTCATCCAGGCATTGTGCCACGAATTATAAGGAATACAACAACATAAAGGAAGAGAGACCTTATCTACTCTGAGGTACTTATAGTCACTGGGAGGGAGCTTCCTTGCATAATTAGTAGCTTAGTTGTATCTGATTAAAATGCTACCATTCCTCAGATATTTGCACCAAAGCAGCTTTTTTGGAGGCTGAAGCTTGAAATTAAGATCAAGCATTTTTCCTTGTTTATTTTTTTCTAGCTGTGTCATTCTGAATTGCCTGGAATTTCAAATTCTCACTCTTTTCCCCCACCCACCCTGTTCTAAATTTTTTCTTGTAAAAAATTATTTACAGAGGACTAAAGACTTCTTGTTCTTTGTGTCTAGTGGATATGAAGGATTCATTTCTCTTTATTTTAGTTTTAATTTGTCTCATGATATAGTTCTCTCCGACTCTTACTGACTACAGAACCATCAAGATGTGTAAGTATACAATAGACTGACAACCTTTCAAATTCGGTCATTTTGAAGGTTTTGTTTTTATATCAGTTGAAGTGATGTAGATGAACAATCAGATGTATTTTAATAAAACAAAGACCATTATAGAGTCATTTTTGTTACTGATAACTTACTAATAAGGAAATTGTAACCTTGGATTGAAGGGAGGTAAGATGGCACAAGTCACTTTTAAAAATTAAAATCTGATTTGTTTTTGTTTTTCCGTTTTGCTTGCTAATGACTTTGTAATTTGAGCTTTTTGGAGAAAGATACTGTATACATCTGATCATTAGATAGCAAACATTAAGTGTTTGTGTATATATGTGTGTTTGCATTTTATTTTGTTTTATTGTTTTGCTGAGGCATTAGTTGCCAGATTCCTTCCTGAGTGTATTTGCATTTATTGTAACCTGAGTACATCATTTTTATCAATGGGATTAAAATCTTACTGAAATAATTTAGACTGTTATTTTAAAAGAATGTTATTACTCTTTTTAAAAATATGCATAAATCTAAAAATGTCCTTTAAATTTTTTTGCTCCCTTAATGAAGTGTAGACTGATGATTTTTATGGTTAACATATTGATGAGATGAGAGTTGAACATTTTGTCCTTTAAAAAAATAAACTTCCAGTGGCAGTTAATATTGTTTCTGTATTGAGGATGAGTGAAAGATTAAAGTTTATCAGTAACATAATTATTTTGCCAGTGTTGTTTACTTGTTCATTTGATGCCAAGACTAAATCATGTATATGTAGGAATCTGCCCTTGAAGCCAGTTCCATTTGGTGTGTTGTTTTTAGGCTTAAGATGGTAGCTTTTCTTTTTTTTTTTTGAGACAGAGTTTCACTCTGTTGCCCAGGCTATAGTGCTGTGGCGTCAGCCTACCTCACAGCAACCTCAAATTCCTGGGCTCAAGCAATCCTTTGCCTCTGCCTCCTGAGTAGCTGGTACTACAGGCATGTACTACCATGCCCGGCTAATTTTTTCTATATATTTTTAGTTAGCCAATTAATTTCTTTCTATTTTTAGTAGAGACGGGGTCTCACTCTTGCTCAGGCTGGTTTTGAACTCCTGACCTTGAGCAATCCACCTGTCTCGGCCTCCCAGAGTGGCCAAGATGGTAGCTTATTGATGCTCTCTTGAAGGGTCTATTCTGTCCACTGTTTTCTTCCCTCTTAACATTTGTTAATAAAAGTAATGGTTAAGCAGCCTTTAGATAGGTGAATGAGAAAATCCAAAAATTGATACATGAAATTTGAGAGTCTGTTGCCTATACATTATTGTACTTTATTTCACTTTGAAGAAGACATTTGGTTATGTAAAAATTAGATTAATTGGTATAGATAGGCACATTCAGTCATTTTCCATATCATTGTGTCTAGTGATTAAAAATGTTCATGTTTTCAAAATTGTATTGGTTTAACATGGGTAAAAATAGTATTAAACAGACATTTGTTTATAGCCTTCTAAGTGGCATTGAAGAAAAATGCACAATTCCTTGAGAATCTCAAGGTGTAGTGGAAGAAGATGATGTGCATATAATAATGAGGCAATATGGCAGTGTAGTGAAAGTTATCACCTGAATATTATGGAAGAGCTGAGATGGAGTCATTAACTTTGCTTGAGGAGGTCGGGGAAGAATTCCTGCAAGATATGACACCTGAACTGTGTTCAGAGGACATATAAATGAAGAGGAAGAAGAGGGAGAGCATAAAGAAGACATTGTGGGGGAAGGATGAGCAGGGAGGGGCTGTGACAATGATAGAAATGCAGTGAGAAACAGCAAGTTGTATATTGATTGAGAATTCTCATTGGTTTAATGTTATTAGGGAATAAATGCAAGATGAATAGTAGTGAATGGAGAAATATGCCTATTATGTCATTGTAGAAAGGTTTTGAACAGGGATATGGTATCCATGTTTATTTTAATGATGATTTTGAGAAAGGTACATTCCATGAGTTTGGAGTTCATGGAATTAGAAGGCTGTTGCAAAGATCTAGATGAAAATTTTAAGACAATACTGTGGTTGATCCTTGAACAACATGATTTTGAACTGTGCAGGTCCATGCACAGGTTTATTTCAATAAATATATGGGAAATTTTGTTTAGAGATTTGTAACAGTTTGAAAAAAACCATGTAGCCTAGGAATATAAAAAAATTAAGGAAAAGTTATTAATGTATAAAAATCTATGTAGATACTAGTCTATTGTATCATTTACTACCATAAAATATACACAAATCTATCAATATTATAAAAAGTGAAAATTTATCAAAACTTATGCACACATTTACAAACCATACATGGCACCATTTGCAGTTGAGAGAAATGTAAACAAATGTAAACATGTAGTATGAAATCATAACTGCATAAAATTAACTGTAGTATATAATTGTGGTACTGTAATAATTTCATAGCCACCTACTGTTGCAGTAAGATCAAGTGTTGTATCTGCTTAAAATGCTGTGTGACACTGATAACCTCTGCATGAGCAGTTTGTCTTTCCAGTAAATTGCATATTGCAGAAAAGTTATCTCGCAGTTCTTATATATTTTTCATCATATAGTGCTGTAAACCTTTAATACATGGTGTCTATTCAGAGTAATGCTGGAAATGCTCCCAAGAAATAGAAAAAATGACGACATTATAAGAAAAAGTTGAATTACTTGGTATGTATTATAGTTTGAGGTCTGCAGCTGTGGTTTCCCACCGTTTCAAGATAAATGAATCCAGCACAAGGACCATTGTAAAAAAAAGAAAAGGAAATTTCTGAAGCTATCACTGCAGCTGTGCCAGTGGGCACAAAAACACTGCACTTTTTGTGAAATACTTTTTTTTATCTCATATTGAAAATGCAGCTTTTATACGTGTGCAGGATTGCTGTAAAAAAGGCATACCTACAAACTGTAATAGGATTTGAGAAAAAGCAAAGTCATTATGTGACAACTTAAAGAAAAATGAAGACTCTAAAGCTGCAGAATATAATGCCAGCAAAGGATGGTTTGATAATTTTAGAAAGAGGGTTGGCTTAACAAAAAGTCAAGGTAACAGGAGAAGCAGCTTCTGTCAACCAAGAAGCTGCAGATAAGTTTTCAGACACTGTTGAGAAAATTATTGAGGAGAAAGGATATACATATGCTTGAATAGATTTTTAATGCAGACAAAAGTGCCGTATTTTGGGGGGGAAAACATGCCATAAATGACATTCATTAGTAAAGAAGAGACGCAAATACCAGAATTTAAAGCAGAAAGTGCTGGGCTAACTTGACTGTTCGGTGCAAATGCAGTTGGGTTTATTATCGGGATTGACCTTATCTATAAGGCTACTAACCTGCAAAGTTTGAAGGGAAAAGATAAACACTAGCTGTCAGTCTTTTGGTTTTACAGCAGGAAGTCGTGGACCAGAACCTTTTTTTCTGGATTGGTTCCATTGATTCTTTGTCCCTGAAGTTAGAAAGTACTTTGCCAATAAGGACTGCCTTTTAAAGTTTTTTTGATACTGTACAATGCTCCTAGCCGCTCAGAACCTCATTCATTCAGCACTGGAGGCATTGAAGTAGTTTACTTTATCCTAAATACAACATTTCTAATTCAGCCTCTAGGTTAGGGGATCATAAGGACCTTTAAGGCTCATTACACACAGTAATTTATGGAAAGGATTGTAGTATGTCATCCTTATATAAGAGAACCTTGATTGAGCATCATGAAAGTCCGGAAGGATTACACCATTGAAGATGCCATCGTTGTTGTAGAAAAAGCCATGAGAGACATGAAGCCCAAAACAATATTTAATAAATTCCTGCCAGAGAAAACTGTCTCTAGATGCTTTGCTTGACTTCACAGGATTTATGACAAAGCCAATCAAGGAAATCATGAAAGAAACTGTGGATATAGCAAAAAAGGTTAGGGGTGAAGGATTTCAAGATACAGATCTTGAAGCAGTTCTAGAGCTAATAGACACCACACCAGAGGAATTAACAGAAGACGACTTGATGGAGATGTGTGTTCAGAACCAGTGCCAGATGATGAGGAAAAAGACAGAAGTGATACCAGAAAACAAATTGGCATTAGACAGTCTGGCAGAAGGATTTTGATGATTTAAGACTGCTACTGATTTTATGAGATGGACCCTTCTATGATATGGGTACTGAGACTAAATTTAAAGCAAATGGTGGAAAAAAGATTGGTACCATATAGAAACATTTTTAGAGAAATGAAAAAGCAAAAAAGTCAGATGGCAATTATGATGTATTTCTGTAAAGTTACACTGAATGTGCCCGCTTTTCCTGCCTCCCCTTCCACCTCCTCCACCTCTTCCACTTCTGCTGTACCCAAGACAGCAAGACCAACCCCTCCTTTTTCTTCTTGTCCTCAGCCTACTCATGTAGGCAATGAGGATGAAGACTTTTATGGTGATCCACCTTTACCATATATTTTGTCTTTGTGATGATGTCTTAATAGCATTTTCTTTTTTCCAGCTTTATTGTAGGTACACAGTATGTAATACATATAACATACAAAATATGTGTTAATTGACTTTATCTGTAGGGTTTCTTGTCAACAGAACGCTATTGGTAGTTAAGTTTTGGGGGATTTGAAAGTTATACTTGGATTTTCAACTGTGCAAGAGATTGGTATCCCTAACATTGGTGTTCAAGGGTCACCTGTATTTAGGATGGAATAATGGGAACATAGTTGAGAAATATCTTGCACCTAATGTCAGTAGCACTTGATGCTTGGATAAGAAGGAGATGTTTGAGAGAGGAAGGGATACTAATATAAGGCTTATGCTTCTAGCTTGTGGTTTGTATTGCCACAACTGAATTAGAGAATATAGGAGGAAGGTTTGGGTGGGTTTGGATAGTGAATTCACCAGGGATTTTGGATATGGTGGGTTTGACCTGTGTCTGGAGCATTTTATTGGAGATGTACAGCAGGTAGTTGAAACAAGAGTTTTAGGCTTTGGGGGAAAACGGGTATGGTGGTATAGATTTGGGAGCCATTAACATAGAACCAGTACAGTAGTCCCCCATTTTCCACAGGGAATATGTTTGTTCCAAGACCCCCAGTGAATATCTGAAATCATATAGAACGGAACCCTATTTATACTATGTTTTTTCCTATATGTATATGCCTATGATAAAGTTTAATTTGTAAATTAGGCACAGTAAGAGGTTTAGCAACAATAACTAATAGTAAAATAGGACACATAACTATACTGTAATAAAACTTAAGTAAATGTGGTCTGTCTCAAAATATCTTACTGTACTAATCCTTCCTTCTTCTTGTGGTGGTGTGAGATGATACAATGCCTACATGATGAGATGAAGTGAACTGAATGATGATTGTGTCCATAACTTTTGCACTTAGAGGTATGACAGCAAAACTAGCACAGATTTGTTTTTCCTTTTTCAGAATTTCGTGGATAGGAGATGCACTCTTATTCTAAGATCTTAATAACTTTAGAATAAGATTTTTTTTTAACTAAGTTGACAACTTTTGCCTTTTCATTTAAAGGAAACACATTATGTCTTCTCTTTGGCCTATCTGAATTGCCAGCATCACTGCTTTTGTGCTTTGAGGACATTATTAAGTAAAATAAGAGTTATTTGAACATAAGCACTGCAGTACTACAACAGTCTGATAACCAAGATGGGTACTAAGTTACAGAGTTACTAATGGGTACTTAGCATAGACAGCATGCATATGCTGGACAAAGGGATCATTCACATTCTGGGTGGGATGGAGCAGGATGGTGCTTGATTTCTTCATGCTATTCTTAATGTCACACAGTTTAAAGCTTATGAATTGTTAATTTCTGAAATTTTTCATTTAATATTTTTGGACCAGGATTGACCACAGGTAACTGAAACTGAAGAAGGTGAAACTGCACGTAAGGCGGGACTGCTGTAATTTATCTTCTTTAAGATGTGGGCAAACTTCTTAGGAAATCTGATAAATGTTAGGAACTCCTCCCTCCATAAAAGAAGTACATACACATTATACTTGCAAAATTTTGTATTTAGTTTTAGGTACCTCCAGAATTCCCCATTGTCAGTCTAGAATCTCTTTAAGTTTTAGAACCCCACATATATGGATAATAGTTGTAACTATGATAGTGAAAAAATGCATAGGGACCCAGTAATAGAGTAAAAGAGTCAAGAACAAAGTTCTAGGGATGAATGATTTAAATGACTCTGGAAAAGTAGGAAACATGGGATATAGAACGTTTCTGAAAGAAAGCTACATTATATTGATTTGCATTTAGCATAGCTGTACTCTTCAGGTGCTTTTGTTTTAGCTCATACCATTTCTTTGCTAAACTTGAAAAGCTGTATTTCTTTTTGACATTTATTTTATGCGTGTAGATGAGAGTTCAAAAGATTGTATCATTGAGCACTTTTGTTAGTTGATGTGTGAGGGATTATACTGTGCCCTGGGCTGGGCTGGTAAATCTACTGACTTTCTCGTTTAATCTTCCTGACACTCTTTTTGAGATAGATACTGTTATTAAACCTAGGAGTTAATTTGCCCAGGGTCATATGGCTTGTGAATAACAAAACTGTGACAGAAATCCAGGCTTGTCTGATAGCAAAACCTATATTCTCTACTAATACCCTGTATTTACCAAGACAATGACTCAGACACTGTGATGTTACTTTGCCATAATACATAGTACAGTCTTAGGTGTGTCCATGGTTTGGATTAGGTTTAGGGATATATGAATTCTAATCCCAGTTGTGTGATTTTGGGTAAGTCATTTAATCTTCCTTGGTCTATTTTCTTCTCATTTGTTTGGAAAAAATGTGTATGGTTGGTTGGTTGGTTGGTTGGTTTTTAACCTACCTGTCAACAGAAGGGAACATTTTGTCCTGTGGCCCCCACCACTGCTCCATTGATAAGGCATGAATACTAAGAAAGATATCACATGTAATCTTGGGTTGTAAACCAACCCTTGATTTATATATGTGAAAATGTTCTTTTATCATGATGTGAGAGTACTTGTACCATATTTGAAGCCTCTTGGTTTATATATTTTTTAAATTCTTTAGTTTCTAATAGAAAATTTACTAATTTACACTGGGTAGAGCCCTTTCTATAGTTTTTCTAGCTTTCATGGGATCTTAGGTTATAGATCCTGAAAAGATCATTTGATGTTTTGCTCAACTGTTAGCAGTGTAGGTATCGCTGAGGTTTATAGTCCACATTGACTTTATTCTTTCTTGGAAGTTGTTCTGCATATTCTGATTTGTATGTTATTTAATGTCAAGGGATAGCATCTTAGCTTGCTTTATTATAATCTCAGCGTATGCTGTCTGCAAACTAAAACCACATAGCACAAACATAGCCATGGTATTTGAGGCCATCATTGTTAAAGGGGTTGTTTCTTTCATTTGTGAGTAGTTCGGTGGGTAGCCACATTTTTACATTTTATATGCATGACATCCTATATGTCAAGGTATATGATTAAAAATAGGTAGCAGTTTAACTGTGAGGGTAAATTCTCCTAAGGTCGTTTGATAAAAGCCTCTTATAGACCTAGGTTTTGCATAGGATTTGGGTAAAAGGAAAGAGGTTGCTCTGTTAAATAGCCTTCTTAAAGTGTCCAGAAAAAATAAGAATAATAAGACTTACTTTGAGTTAGTTGCTTAAGGATCCTCTTGATAGTTGAGCTGGTACTTTACTGCTGGGGTGACTAAAAGAACTATTTTGTCTACTACTTTCTCTTTCACATTCATACCCATCAGACATGACTTGGAGAGGATTCCACTGACTCGGTACTTTTTATACACTTCAAGTGAGAAGTATGTGTGAAGCTGACCAGTGTTACCCAAGTTGTAAATGCAGAACTTGCAGATTTTATGTGGCATAAAAAAAGGGCTCCTTAGTCAGATATTAGCAAAAAATCATTCAGCCAGCTACCGTGAGTGCTTGTTATGTGCCAGGTATTGTTTTAAGGGCTGAGGCAGTGGTCCCCAACATTTTGGCACCAAGGACCAGTTTCATGGAAGACAATTTTTCCATGGGATATGGGGAACAGGGGGAAGTGGAGCTCAGGCAGATGGGGGTGGGAGGACGCAGAGCTCAGGTGGTGATGCCAGCGATGGGGAGCAGCTATAAATGTTCCCACTGCTCAGCTGCTGTGCTTCCAGTTCCTAAGTTTCATGGAAGACAATTTTTTGATGGGATGGGGGAAAGTGGAGCTCAGGCAGTGATGTACTGCCAGTACTGGGCTGCAGCAAGGGGTTAGGGACCACAGGGCTGAGGAATTCAGCACTGAAGAAAATCTCTGCCTTCATGGAGCTGCCATTTGGGGAGAGGGAGACCAGGAAAAGAATAAAGAATATGGGGTTACAGTCGGGGTCAGTGGTGATGAGAGGCTGGTAAGAGGAGGCTGTTGTTGTAAATAAATAAGATGGATATTTCATTGTAAGGATTACAGCTGAGTAGAGGTTGGAGCTGTCCAGAAATCTGAGGACAGAACATTCCAGAGAGAATGAGTAGCAAATACAAAGACATTGAAATGACCTTGTTTGATATAGAATAAGGAATAGCAAGGAAGTTGATGTGCATGGAGCAGGTCAGCAAGGGGGAAAAATAAATAAAGTTGAGAGATTATCAGATTAAATAAGGCCTTGTAGGAGGATGTTGTTAAGGACTTTAACTCTAAGGGAAATGAGAAGTCATTGAGGGTTGTGAACATACAAGTGACATGATTTGATTTATGCTTTCAAAAGGTCACTCTGACTGTCCAATGGTAGCAGGCCAAGAGCAGAAATGGAGACCAGTTAAGAGTCTGTTGGAGTAACCTGAGAGATGATAGTGATTTGGACCAGGGTGGTAGCAGTGGAAGGAGTAGAATTCTGGATATATTTTGAAGGTAGACACTACAGAATTTCCTGTTGGATTAGAAGTGACATGAGAGAGTCGTTACAGATGATTATAAGGAAGTAGACATTTTCCTCGGTTGGAAAAGACTGCAGTGGAAGAAGACTCGGGGGGAAAGATTATGACTTCTGTTTTAGACTTTATAAGTTTGAAATGCCTACTGGACATTCAAGTAGAAATATTGAGTAGGTAGCTGCATATATGACTCTGGCATGCATGAGAAAGGGCCAAACTGATGATATCAGATTTGAGATTGATTTAAAGCCATGAGAATAGATGACATCACCTACATCCTAGAAACGAACTGTGGATAGACAAGAGATCCAGAACCCGAGCCTTAGGGTTGGAGGTTGTGGTGATGAATAAGAACCAGTATAGCACACTGGCTTATAGGATCCAGTGAAATAGAAAGAAAAACTGGAGATGATGGAGCTTGGAATGTAAGTGAGGAATCTGTTTCAAGGAGTAGGAGTGAGGAACTCTTTGAAAAGCTGCTGGATAGGTCAAGTAAAATGGGAACTGAGACTTTGACCATTAGATATTAGCAATATAGAAGTCACTGGTGACTTTAAGAGTACTTACAGTTAAATGGTGGTAGAGATGAAAGTCTAATTGGAGTGGATTCAAGATGTAATGGAAAGATGGAACTCGGAGACAAAGAGCGTAGAAATCTCCCCCTCCTCCTGCCAGTGATTCCTCTGTAAGTGGAAGGAGAGATTAGATGGTGCTGGAGGAATAGTGGGTTGTAAGGATTTGTTTGTTAGATGGGAAACTGACAGTTTTGAATATGTGGAAATTATCTAGCAGAGAAAAAAGATTTTGATGATGCTGAGATGGACGATTGCTAAAGGGAAGTTTCTGCATAGGTGATTTGTGATGGAACTAGAGAATTACTTGTCAGACTTTATTCTGTGTATGTATATCACCTGGGATTCTTGTTAAAATGCAGGTTATGTTTCTGTAGGTTGGGGATGGGGCCTCAAAGTCTACATTTCTAACAAGTTCCTAGGTGGTGCCTGTGTTTCTAGTCCCTTTGTTATGCTTTGAGTATAAGAATTTGGCATCTCGAGTGCAAGAACTAGCAGATTGTATTGGCATAAAATCATATAGGCTGGTGGATATGGTTGGAGGGAGAGAGAGGAGGAGAGTTAAGTAGTGACTTGGTATATAAATCATGATTTTATTTAAAGTGGAAAGTTTTGCTCTAGGTAAGAATGGAGGGAGGTCCTAAAGGATTAGACAAAATTGTTTCTATCAGATCTAGAAACTATTTAAAAATAGTTTATTTCTGTTAAAACAGGCTAACATCCTTATAAGTCATGCAGATTTGTAATTATAGCCATATAATAAAATATTTACTATATGGACAAATACAGAAAGATTTTCAACCATTGTTTTTTTTTTTTTTTTTTTTGTCTCTTCTCTTTCTTGGATGTTACAGATGACCATGGATGAAAAATATGTAAACAGCATTTGGGACCTTCTGAAAAATGCAATTCAAGAAATCCAGCGTAAGAATAACAGTGGTCTTAGTTTTGAGGAGCTCTATAGAAATGCATATACAATGGTTTTGCATAAACATGGAGAAAAGCTCTACACTGGACTAAGAGAAGTTGTTACCGAACATCTCATAAATAAGGTATCCAACTTTAAAGGACTGTTGCTAATACTATATTGATTGAATGTAGAAAATCTTTTATACCATATTGTACTTTGATCAGAAATATTCTATTTAAAGGCTCTAGAAAGTGTATAGAAATTATTAATTCATTTCTGTATTATAAAATTCCACTCAAAACTTATAATCAGCTAAATCAGAATTTTTGATAATTGAGGGAAGATGAAGTTTGTAATCTGTATTAAATACATTCTTTATAATCATAGTGAAGCATTCAGTAATTTACAAATGCTTATTTACTAGTATGTTAATTACAGATAATTATTTTTTCCTTAAAATGCTTTAGTTCAATCAGCCCATTTTGGCTTTCTTTACTTGCTCTGTGTATTTGAAAACAATAAAACTGCATTGTTTAAAAAATATCCTCTAAGATGTTTCACTAATTGAAGTTGATCTTATTTATTTAACTGAGTTCTATGATAAATGTGAATTTTTTAAAAGATGAATTAATGATGGACTGTTAACATTATAAAATGATTCTTTGATTTCAAAAAGATGTATTTTTTTTAGAAAAGTGTTTTTATAGAGCAAAACTCTTGTACTGCACATAAAATGTAATTTCATTTATAAAATTACTACAATGTCTTGCTTTAAATTTCCAAATGTAGAATACCACAGATTTATAAAAACTACTCCATAGTTTTTGTGTGGTATTACGGTATTTATTTTTCAAATTTTATTAAAAAAAAAGTTCTATGAATAGTACAAGAAATGAACTCTTGTGTACCCTTCATCTGGATTCACCAGTTAACATTTTGCCAGTCTCTTTATCAATACTTGTTATTATTACTATTACCAGTGTTATGATTGCTGAACATTTAGAGATTAAGTTTTGCATTTCAGTTACCCCAAAGTACTTTGTAACATTTCTTTTAAGAATGAGGAAATTCTCTTAAGTAACCAAAGAACAATGATCAAAGTCAGGCAGTATAACATTAATAAAATACTGTTATCTAATACAGTCCATATTCTAATTTCCCCAGTTGTCCTACGTAGCAGTGATATTCTTTATAGCAATTTGTTTTCTGGTCCAGGATCTAATCTGGGATCACACACTCAGTTCCTCAGCTTGCCTTTGTCTTTCAGCTCATTAACATTTTTGAAGAGTGTAGGTCAGTTGTTTTGTAGATTGTCCCTCAGTTTTTGGTTTGTCTGATTGTTTCCTCATGACTAGTTTCAGGTTATGCATTGTTGGCAGGAATAATACATAAGTGATGTTGTGTCCTAAGTGCATCACATCAGGAGGCACATGATGTCAGTTTATTCCATTATTGGTGATGTTAACTTTGATCACTTGGTGTCCGCCAGATTTCTTCACTGTGAAGGTACCTTTTTCCCTTTGTAATTCATAAGTAATCTGTTGAGATGTATTTTGAGACTGTATGAATATCCTGTTCCCCCAGAAACTTTCATGTGATGGTTTTAGCATCTGTTGATGATTCTTGCATGAATCATTCTTACTATGGTGGTTGCAAAATAGTAACTTTCTATTTCTACTTTTCTTGTAATAATTCATTTCTCTTACAGGGGATTCCATGAGCCAGGTAGTTGGTATCTCATGAAGCGAGGTGATTTTGTTCTTTACACAATCAATAGTTTTTTTAAGTGCCTACTATGCACAACTTTTGATGAAGGTATAGTGAGTGCATAGAGATACGATACTATCCCTTCCTGGGGTTTTTACTCTGATATGAGAGATGATACACACATTGAGATAACAGTGTGAGGCATTAAATAATTAAGTGGCAAGTGAGCTGCATAGGCAATAAATGGCTTAAGAATTCAGATGAGGGAGAGGTTACTCTGGACTGAAGGTTTCATGGGAAAGGATGAAATTGAAATGAGCCTTCAAAAATTTTGGATATATGTCAATAATGTAGAATGCATTTCAGGTTGGTAGATGTCATGTAATCATATAGAATTGAACTGGTTACTTTTAGGTGGTAAGGAGAGCTTGATTGAGGTATATGATAATTTGGGGGATTTAGTGGATTATAGTGGATGGTTTGGGAACAGATTGTAGAAAAATTTGAATGCCAGGCTAAGGAATTTGGACTAAATAGTGGAGAGTTAGTTATCGGAAGTTTTTAAGTGGGTGATAATGTGACAGTATTTGTAGATGTGATTTTAAGTGGGTGATAATGTAACTGATCAGTATGAAAATGATAGAAATGTAGAATTGAGAAGAGGTTTACTAGAATCAAGAGAAGACGTGGAAAACTATGGATACAGTGATAGTCTAGAAATGAATGGATGATGTCAGAAATTCTGACCAGGCAGAATTTGGTTACTAGGAGAATTATGGTGCCACCAATAGCAATATTGTGATGTTATGGTGGAAAACTGATTTGGAATGGGTAGAGAAAATGGGAATTTTGTTTAGATCATATTGAAAATTTTTACAGTTGGAAGTTACCTTTTGCAGGTAAATTCTTGCAGACAAGTTGGAATCATTTTGCAAGTGATGAAATTTGAATGTGAGATCATGAGAAGATGCTCAAGTAGAAATATCTCATATTTGGAGATATACAAGTTTAGAGCTTAGGTAGGAAACTCAAAATTAAGATATGGAGATTTGGCATTTGGTATTACATACTGAGGTCAGGAGTAAGTGTTGGAGTTCAGAGAACAAAGAGCCCGGAGTCAAGGGATGAATCATGGATGCAAACTATGATAAGTAGGTGTGGGAAATAAAAAGAAGACTAATATAAGATGTTTGGCGTCAAAAGAAAGAAGAAAAGTAGAATGATAGACTTTGCTTAAAGCTACTAAAGTGAAGAGGATTGAAAGAACTAAGTTCTTGGGTGTGGAAAGAGTATGGGATTAAGAGTAATGGAGAAGTAAATTTAGAAGAGGGGGTACATTCTCATTTGCCAAAGGGTCTGTAGAGCAGGGGTCCCCAGCCTATGGTGAGTTGCATAATTATTTAATTAGATATTACAATGTAATAATAATAGAAATAAAGTGCACAATAAATGTAATGCGCTTGAATCATCCCAAAACCATTCAACCTTCCCTGGTCTGTGGAAAAATTGTCTTCCATGAAAACGGTCCCTGATGCCAAAAAGGTTGGAAACTATTGCTGTAGAGAATGATAGTGATCACAACTAATTCTTATTTAGCATTTATTATAGGTTAGTGATTTTACATGTTTTAACTTAGCTAGTGTTCACAACCCAATGTGCCAGATACTATTATTACCTCTATTTTATAATTGAAGAAACTGAGGCACAGAGAATTGGTGATTTGACCAGAAGCACACAGCTACTGTGCAGCCTAGCTGGAACTGCATCCAGGCAGTGTGGCTTCAGACTGTGCCCTTGACTTTTCTGTAGATCTGCTCCTGAAGTAGAATGAATTGAGCAAGATACATTAAATAATGATGAAATTAAGGATGAGTAAGGGGCTTTAAGTTAATTGGCTCACTTGTCCATGAAGCTGTAGTCCTTTAAATTTTATTAATGTATAAAATATAAGGAAGGATTCCTGATCACTTTCTTCTCTGGAAAAAAAATATAAGGAAGGAGTTGAAAGTAGTATCTCTGAGATTCTTTATTTCTAAAACTGTTAAGAATCTAATAGTTAAACCACCCATTTTCAGAAAATTGGGTGAAGAGACTTGGAGTAACCCTTTTGGGGAATATACCAATGAATTGGCAAATGAGAAAAAAGCTTAGTAGGAGTTGGCTTGAATGTGTAATTTGTCATTTTTTAAAGCAGTAGTAGTTTGCAGCTTAGGCACAAATGCAGGAAAAAAACATTTGTAGCTATGTGTTATGGTTGAGAATTGGCTCATCCAAAAAGTGAGAGGAAGAGGAAAGGCCAGGGTGTGAGAACAGTGTTTTAAGTGACTGATTTTTGGACTCTGAAGTATGGTCAAGTAGATAATTAAAGTCATGTGAGCAATCATGCCATGACAACTCCAATAGGTTCTGCATATATTGTAAGTTATTAATACTTACAGTGGTCCTGTATCTAAGGTTAACTGTTGTGTTAGTGTGGGCTGCTATAACAAATACCGTATACTGGGTGGCTTAAACAATGAACATTCATTTCTCACCATTTTGGAAGCTAGAAAGTCAAAAATCAAAGGGCCTGCAGATCTAGTTCCTGTGAGGGCCCTCCTTTTGGTTTGCAGATGGCCTCCTCCTCTCTGTGTCTTCACATGGCAGGAAGAGAGAGAGATCATGACTCATATATCATAAGGGCACCAGTCCCGTTCATAAGTGCTCCACTCTCATGACCTAATTACCTCCCAAAGGCCCACCTCTAAGTACTGTCACATTGGGGATTAGGGAGTCAAAGTATGAATTTGGGGGGCACAAACATTCAGTCCATGGCAACTGTCATTTTGAAATATAGGCAGTTCCATATAACATAGTCCAGAAAACATGTTTTCAAGTTGACTGTGCTAAATAAATTTAAAAATATGCAGCATATGCTAAATTCTTAATTAAGCTTCTCTTATACATAGTCATTCATGATAATCACCAGCATCTGAAAATTTTTTTCCTTTTCTTTTACAAACACTCATTTGTCCATTCAGTTTTTGACTAAGAAATATACCAATTTCAGCATGTCTATTGGTTGATTATTTCCATAGCATAAAGTTTTTCTTTTTCTTTTTGTTTGAGACAGGGTCTCGCTCTGTTGCCTGAGTTAGAATGTAATGGCATCGTTATAGCTTGCTGCAACCTAAACTCCCAGGCTGATCCCAGGCTGAAGTGATCCTCTTGCCTCAGCTTCCCAAGTATCTAGGACTACAGGCACATGCCATCATGCCATCTGATTTTTCTATTTTTGTAGAGACAGGGTCTTGGTATGTTACCCAGGCTGATCAAACGTACGGCCTCAAGTAATCCTCCCACCTTTATTCCCAAAGTGCTAGGATTGTAAGTTTGAGCCAGCACACCTGGCCCAAAAGAGAACTGTTAACTGATAGGCAGGGCCATCCTGCAGTAGCTCAGAATATTTGTTTCCTAATGTAGGAAGTATCAATTTGTTCTGCCAAATGGGACTTTGGGATGTTACTGATACAACGTACAAAAGTATATTTTGCATGAAAATCAATATTTGCTGTCTTTGCATTGTACCTTTTGACTGGAAGGTGAGAAAACAGTTTAGGGTTCTGTGTTATCAAAATGTATCTATCTTTAATCTCACAGAATATACCCCTTTTTTTGTGGTTCTGAAAGCATTACTATTTGGTCTTTTTATCAATTTTTTATTCACTGTCCTTTTGGCAGTTAGCTGATATATATATATAAATATATATAAATATATATTATATATTTATATATTATATTTATATATAATATATTAATATATATTATATATATTATTATATTATATAATATATAATGTATATAATTATATAATATATAATATTTATATATTATGTATAAATATATATTTATATATATATTTATTTTAAAGCAAAGTACTTTTGGTGCTATGTTATATACAGCCAGGATTCATTTTTTTTTACATTGAGGAATTCAAAGTAACTATAATTTTTACATGGACTCAGAGCTATTTTGGTGTATAGTTTGTTGGTACCTCAATTTCAAGGTAAGGATAATGAACATAGTCAGATATTTTTGTTCAAACAAAGCAGTACAAACTACCAGAGGACAGATGAAGGGAGACTTCAGAGAGGACACTTCTTTGGGATGAAAGTAGCTGATTGTTGGCTTTGGAAATAAGTTCATAAAATTGAAGCAGACATAGAAAATATAAGTGCTATTTCTCTAATTAACTTAAAATACTCCTTGTAGGCTATTATTCTTTCTGTCTCTGGAAGAATGTCTCCTTTGAGGAAACTGAGACCCAAAGGTATTCAGTGAATTTCTCAAGACCACAAAGTAAAAACTAAGGGTATGATATGTGGCCTTTCTTTCTTGCCATAAGAAAAATTTAATATCACTTTAGTAAAATGAAAACATTTCAGCTTTTACAGGGATTATTTTTTCTTTAACTTCTTTTTTTCTGAATAAAATAACTTAAAAAGCATGGTTATACTGGAGGAAAAAAGATCTGCTTTTCAGATTTAAGGATTTTAAAATTATATATCATTTTGTCAAAGCCTCAAAGGCATCCTTATAAAGTTTTCTCATCATAGAATTCAGCATTCAAAAGTTTTTATTATTTGTTAGGCTCTGAGCTAGGTGTAAGGAATATATTGGTAAATAGAACACATCTGATTCCTGAACTCATGGAATAGATAATAAACATTTAGTTATGAAATATCAAGAAAACAGGATACAGTGATAGAGAAAAAATGATGAGGTCAACTACATAGGTCAAGAAAGGGCTGTTTGAGGAATTGGTGATGTTTAAACTGGGATTTAAAGATGAGAGGTGCTCATGAGATTTGAAGGGCATTCCAGGCAAAGAGAATGGCTATATGACAGTTTTTTCTGTAAAGGACCAGATAGTCAGTATTTTTGTTTTTCTGAGCCGTGCATTCTCTGTCACAGCTCTTTAACTCTGCTGTTGTGGCATAAAAGCAGCAATAGACCTACATAAATGAATGAGCATAGCAATATTCCAATAAAACTTTATATTAAAAAGGCAGCAGGCTATTCATTGCCAATTCCTAAAGTAGAGACATTGAAAAAAGCCTATTGTGAGTTGGGAGTTAAGAGTTGATAGTAGGGAGGAATGGGACAAGATCAGGTTGGAGAGAGAAGCAGAAACCAGATCATTCCAGGCCTTGGAGCCATGATGGAGGGCTTTGTACTTAATTATATGTATGTTAGGAAGCTATTCAATGATTTTAAGAAAGACAGTGGTATGCTCTGATGTAGGTTCTTAAAATATTACTCTGGTTGCTGTACGGTGAATAAGTTAGAAGGCTCAAGAGTTGAAGTAAGGGGGGCCAGGAAGAAGAAATCCAATAAATCAAGTGAATACTAGTGATTCATACCAGTGCAGTGACAGTGGTAATAGAGAAAGGTTTTCAGATTCAAGATATATTTAGATATATTTTGGGTGTAGAAAGAATGTTACAGGCTAGTAGACTGTCTGATTTAAGGGGATAAGAAAGAGGGAAGAATCCAAGATAATTTCTAGGTTTTTGGCTCTTGGACAGCTAGCTGGGTGATTCTGTTTTCTGATACAGATTTGGGGTAGAACAAGTAGCTCCGTTTTGGACAGGTTAATTTTAAGATACTTATACAATTGTATGTGCAGATCTAGTTCTCTGAGAAGTTTAAACTGGAAATGTAAATTTGGAAATTGCAAACATGTAGGTGATACAAGTTGAATATACCTAATCCAAAAATCCCAAATTCAAAATGCTCCAAAATCCAAAAGTTTTTGAGCCATAATTTTTTGAGTTCATGATGCCATAAGTGGAAAATTTCACAGCTGACCTCATGTGACTGGTCACAGTCAAAACTTTATTTCATGTACAAAATTATTAAACATATTATATAAAATTACTGTTTCCACTTGGGGCCTATACCTAAGATATCATTATATCCCAAATTTGAAATCCAAAGCACTTCTGGTCCCAAGTATTTAGGGTGAGGGATACTCTATGTGTGTTTAAAGCCCTGGAAGTAGATGAAATCACAGAGACAAAGAAAAGAGAACCCAACATTGAACCCTGAAGAAATTAGCACATTGACTGCCACACTAAAATTTTTTTTTCCCTGGGGCCATGGTGTTTTATTATGAATATAGAATAAAAACTTTGAAAACAGCAATTCGTTCTAATTTAATGAAAGAGTTGTTACCTTTTATTTTTTTCTCTGCGTGAGTTATATGCTACTTAAGAAATAGTTCTTGCGGCTCCCAAAGTGAAGAGACATGTGAGTTAACGTATGTTTCATGAGGCCTCGGGCTTAAAACTAGTATGAATTAAATACAACTCACATGGCAGTTTATGTGTTAAACATTTAGTGTTTGAATATATCGAGGCTTACGGTGGAGACTGAGAAATGGCCAGAGAGTTATACTCGCCTCTAACCTTAAATAAAATAACTTAATTTTGACATTTATTTAGCAGAGGTACGGTTTTTCATAGTCATTTTATGTGTGTTTTAAATGTTAAAAGAGTTTTAAATTAAGAAATAGTGACAGTTTCACCACTTGTGGGCAGGGTAAAGGCAGAGCCATTTCTTTTCATTCTCCTGTAAAATTCCTATTTAGGATTCAAACTTGAGGGTTTCTGAGTATATCATATAGTAACAAAGGATTTGGCTTTTATTCTAACCTCTGTTGAGCACTGTGTTTGATAGTAAGAAATAACTTAAATGTAACTGCAATAGAAAAAGTACTAGGTGAAAAGTAGAAAGAACCGAGCATTAGACCTAATTCTGCCACTGATAATCTTGAACAAATTAGTAGACCTTTCTGGACTCCAGATTATTAATCTCTAAAATGAGATGGGTTGGTTTTGTTAACCTGAAGAGCTTTAAAATTATATAATGACCACGCGTCATGATAAGTTTGGGTTATTATAACTTGGGAAGATCGTACCATGTTTCCTCGAAAATAAGACAGGGTCTTATATTTATTTTTCCTCAAGAAGACACCCTAGGATTTATTTTCAGGGAATGTGTTATTTTTTTTAAGTATGGTACAGCAATCTACATTTATTCAAATATAGTTAACAGTCGTCGTCTTCTGGAACATCATCATAACTCTCCAAACCCAGAATTCCATCCTGAATTTCTTGTTACTCTATTACCTTTAGAATCATTGGCCCCAATCTCTCATGTCTAGCATAGAGCTCTCATGGGGCACATGAGAAGGGCTGTTCATCTTCTTTACTGCTCCAGGACAAAATGCATGTGTTGTGCAGGTATGCTGCATAGCCATGCCCATCACTAGGTCTTATTTTCAGAGTAGGGCTTCTATTTCGCAAATGCTTAGAAATCCTGCTAGGACTTATTTTATGGGTAGTTCTTGCAGCTTTCTTATTCCTGTGCCATAATATGTGTTTAGAATAAAAAAATTTCTATTTTTAATATTCTTGAAGTTAGGGGAAAAATTTAGTTTTAATTGGCAAGAGCTTTGTTTTCTCAATTTTGTAATTCTTAGCAGGTTTCTTAGATTTGCCTTATGTTTCATTTCTCTTCTTTCAAATTAATACTCTGTGGTAATAATTGGGTAACATGGGGTAGCCTCATAAATGAACCTATGAAAGTTAATTCTTGTACTTTGAAAGTTTGTTTCCTGTTAAAAAGAATAGCTGAACAAAAAAGATGTTAACTTTAAAAAGAACATTTTATTCCAGTGGTTTTCAAAGTCTATCTCTCCATATATCCTAGTCTTTAAGTAATATTTTACTTCAGTTGAATGGTAGGAAGGTAGAATAAGAGGAGCTTCTTTCAGCTCACTTTTTGTATATTCAGAAAACTGCCTATGGAAGACATAATAAATGCTAGGCAGTGGTCTAAGCATTTGCCATCTATCTAGCAAAGATTCCTGCCTTTCTGGAACTTGTTTTTGACTTACATACTTGCATCTGTGCCTTATAATCCTGATCCATTCTAAGTACTTTGTGTTACAGGAGGGAAATTGAAACCTTAAAGGAGATAGTTTCAATTTTTGAGAAGTACTTATTTCTTTGAATCTATTTGTAAACTGAAAAGTCCTTTTGTAGAACAGGTAACACTTTACTATTTATTTTTTGTAGGTAGAGTTTCATTTGCTGAAAATGATGTCGCTGTGTAAATCACTTTTTCAATATATTTTCTCCTCATTTTAATTTTTTATATTTTCCTCATACTACTTTAAGATTCTCCCAATTTTTAGAGGGAGAAGAGCCAGTATTTTAAATACTATATTTATTTATGGGTAAATTAAGATGTTTGTGTGAGAATACTAATTGCCTGTGAAAGTGGAGTTGGTAACTTTAAGGTGAGTTCTGGACTCTTGTGGGCCAATTAGTTTAACAGACTTACTTTCATAATAAATATTTTTGAGTGGTTTTTCCCTCCTTTCTAGGCAAATTTAAATGAATGTGGAGAGATATTTTTAATGGCATTTATGCATAAAATATGTTATAAACACAGTGATTATAGTGAGTTAAGAAGGATATTGATAGAAAGCCTTAGAGATAAGATTTTTGTTAGCAAAGACAGATTCAGTTCAGAGGCCTACAGAAACATTGAGTTTCTCTTGTGTTTAAGCCACCCAAAAATAATTAAGGCATGATGCCTGGCAGCAAGAAGCTCACAGTTTTAGTGAGGTAATCAGATTTGAAGGGGAATTATTTTGCCTGAGGAATTCAGGGCAAGGTAGAAAGAGGAGGTCACTTTTGATGATCCTTCAAGGATTATTAAAGATTTATGATGAGAACAAAGGCAGAATATTGTCCCCATAGGGCAAATGGCATGAGAAAAAAAGGCAGGTAGGTATGAGTGTAGTGAGGTAGATCAGTGTAGTTGGAACCTAAAGGGTCTTCAAATGTTTTTGTAGGAAATTAGAATGATAAAGTGGGTTGGACTAGAATTTGAAAAATATTGTAGGGGTTTGGGTTTAAATAGTTTTAAATAGTTGGTAGTGGGAGTGGGTTTTTAATTTTCAAAAAGAGGCAGGAGAGAAGATAGAGTAAAATATTTAGTATGAATGCCATTTTGAGTGCTAGAGTAAAATATTTATTATGAATTCTGTTTTGAGTGCCGCATTGCTGTTTATCTTTAGTTCACCTGCTATCTTGTTCTTTTTTTCTAACTTAAAGTTGTTGGAAGAAACTGAGGACCCATTACATAGAATATTAGAGTTGCCTAGGGTGGTGACAGGAGTCAGAAAAAAGAAAGACTGTGAGCTAGGCGTAAAAACCTTTAAAGAATCTCGTATGAGGACAGTGACCTGAATATGAATAGGGTAATCCCAGACAAGGGAGAGACTACTGGGGATCCGGT